>NC_061513.1:143133515-143322428 GCF_022539505.1 Lolium rigidum | reverse complement strand
AGGTGAAATAACATAAGTATCATCTCTAAATATGAAATATATCAATGAATAACAGCAAATTATGATATAAAATAGTGATGCAAAATGGACGTATCAGCGCTTCTTGATGCCATTGCAGATGATGCCGTTTGCTTTCTCGACTTGACCATTGGTTTGCGGGTGCGCAACTGACACAAAATGTAGCTTGATACGTACTTCCGCACAATAATCCTTGAATTCCTTTGAAGTGAAATTGCTACCATTGTCTGTGACGATGCTATGAGGAACTCCAAACCGGAAAACGATGCTCTTGATGAACTTGACCGCATATGCTGTGTCTGGCGAATTTATTGGTTTTGCTTCAACCCACTTGGTGAACTTGTCGACAGCTACAAGCATATACTCGTATCCTCCTGGCCACGCCTTGTGCAATTTGCCCACCATATCAAGACCCCATTGAGCAAAGGGCCACGACAATGGTATTGGCATCAATTCTGCTGCCGGAGAAAGAGGTTTTGCGGCAAACCTTTGACACGCATCATAGGTACGCACTATGTCCTTTGCATCCTCGATGGATGTTAGCCAGTAAAACCCTGCTCTGAATACCTTAGTCGCAATAACTCGACTGCTTGCGTGGTGTCCGCATACTCCCTCGTGCACATCCTTTAAAAGCACTCGACCTTCTTCAGCTGTGACGCACCGCTGCAAGACTCCCGATATACTTCTCTTATAAAGCTCACCCTTAACTACGGTGAAATCTTTGGACCGTCGAATAATTCGCCTTGCTTCTACTGGATCTTCGGGTATTTCCTTCCTTGAAATATATGCGATATACGCCTGCATCCAAGGGATTTGTACCACCATAACCTCGTGCGACTCTTCTTCATCTCCTGATGCACCTGCCTCGAGGGCTACCGGAGCCCCCGAGCCTTTCTCGACTTTTTCTTTCTTCTTTGGTTGTTTCCTCGCCTTGGTCGACCTTTCACTTATCTCTTCCCAAAATACTCCGGGTGGTATTGCTAAACATTGTGACCCAATATTTGCCAGAACATCGGCTTCGTCATTACTGAGCCTGCTAACGTGATTCACCTCACACCCATCGAAAAGCTTCTCGAGTTCATTGTATAACTCCTTGTATGCTATCATACTGTCATTGACTGCGTCACATTGATTCATCACTTGTTGAGCCACCAATTGAGAATCGCCGAATATTTTTAATCGGGTCGCACCACAACCTTTCACCATCTTCATCCCATGTATCAGCGCTTCATATTCTGCCTCGTTGTTAGATGCGTTGGGGGACGTCATCCGTAGTACATACTTCAACTTGTCTCCTTGGGGTGAAACTAGTGTCACGCCTGCTCCAGCTCCTTCTAACCTCTTGGACCCGTCGAAGTTCATAGTCCAGGTTCTCGATAAATCAGGAGGTCCCGTATTTCGCAGCTCCATCCACTCCGCAACGAAGTCTGGTAAAATCTGCGACTTTATTGCTTTTCTTTTTTCATATGTGATGTCCCGAGGGGAAAGCTCGATTCCCCAAAGGGAGACATGACCCGTAGCTTCCGGGTTATTTAGTATATTTGATAATGGATCCTCATTGACCACTATTATCGGATGTGCCGAAAAATAGTGCCGCAACTTTCTTGCTGTTGTAAAAACTCTGTATGCCAGCTTCTGATAATGCGGGTATCCCTGTTTTGAAGGGGATAAAACTTCACTGATGAAGTATACCGGCCTTTGTACTCCATGGAGCTTCCCTTCTTCTTCGCGTTCCACCACAAGTACCGTGCTGACCACCTGAGGTGTAGCCGCGATGTATAACAGAAGAGGTTCTTTTTCCTTTGGTGCCACCAGTATTGGTGGTGTCGAGATTGTGCGCTTGAGATCCTCGAAAGCTCTATCTGCTTCTTCGTTCCACTCGAACTTTTCTCCCTGTTTAATCAAGGCGTAAAACGGCAACGCCTTTTCTCCTAGCCTGGCGACGAATCTGCTTAAAGCTGCGACTCGGCCAGTTAACTGTTGTATCTCCTTTAACTTTGTTGTCTTTCTCATCGTCACGATGGCCTGAATTTTCTCCGGGTTCGCCTCGATTCCTCTTGCTGACACCAGGAACCCGAGAAGTTCTCCCGCAGGGACGCCGAAAGAGCACTTCGTCGGATTTAGCTTGAGGCAGAACCTGTCGAGGTTGTCGAAGGTTTCCCTAAGATCGTCGATTAACGTTGATCCTTCCTTTGTTGTTATGACAACATCATCAATGTACACTTGTACGTTCTTGCCGATCTGCGTGGCAAGGCACTTTTGCATCATCCGCTGATATGTTGCACCCGCGTTTTTCAGCCCGAAGGGCATTGTTCGATAGCAGAACACGCCATAGGAGGTAATGAAAGCTGTTTTGACTTCATCCTCTTCCTTTAATCGAATCTGGTTGTAACCAGAATATGCGTCCAAGAAGGAAAGACGTTCACAACCTGCCATGGAGTCGATAATTTGATCGATCCTTGGGAGGGGAAAGTGATCCTTTGGACAATGTTTATTGAGACACATGAAGTCGACGCACATGCGAAGGACCTCTGTGTTTTTCTTCGGGACCAACACTGGGTTTGCTACCCACGTGGCTTCTGTGTGTATATCTTTGATGAACCCAGCTTCTCTGAGTCAATTAATTTCTGACAGCATAGCTTTGCGGGTTGGTTCCGAAAAACGTCGCAAAGGTTGTCTGATTGGCCTGGCCAATGGATCCAAGTTAAGAGGGTGCTCGGCAAGTTCCCTGGGTACTCCTGGCATGTCAGCTGGACACCATGCGAAGATTTCCCAGCGCTCACGGAGGAACTCGACGAGCGCGCTTTCCTATGCGAGGTCCATGTTTGTGGCGATAGCTGTCGTCTTCTTAGGATCTTTCGGGTGTATCTGCACTTCCTTCGAGTTGTTGGTGGTATCAAAGGTTGGTTACTTCAGAGGCCTCCCGACATCTGGCAACACGTCGTAGTCTGTTGTCAGCTTTGATGCCATATACTCTGCCTGCATCCTGAAAGTTTCTGATAGCCGATGAAAATCTTTGTCGCACTTGTCCGCTAGCGCGAAACTGCCTTTTACTGTAATTGGCCCCTTGGGTCAAGGGAGCCTCCATAACAAGTATGTGTAGTGTGGCACTGCCATGAATCTGGCATATGCGGGTCGTCCCAATAAAGCATGGTACTGTGATGGGAAATCCACGACTTCGAACTCCAGCCTTTCTATTCTGTAATTCTCTCGGGTTCCAAACTGAACATCGAGATTAATTTTCCCAAGTGGATAACTTGGCTTGTCTGGTGTGATACCATGGAAACGTGTATCCGTTGGTTTTAAGTTTGCCAGGGATATATTCATCTTCCTCAATGTATCTGCGTACATAAGGTTTAAACTGTTGCCTCCATCTATAAACACTCGTGATACGTCGAATCCTGCGATTACCGCTGGTAAGATTAAAGTTGATTGCCCTGGTCGAGGAACTTGCTGCGGGTGGTCCGCTATGGTGAAGCCAATGTCCTGTCCCGACCAATTCAGATACTGTATTGTTGGTGGAGGCATCTTCTCTGCCATAAAAACTTGTCGCGAAATTACTTTCTGAGCCCTATTGGATGGCCTGGCTTTCTGAATCATCGAGACCGCACCGTTGGTGTCGATATAAGGAGGTGGGTGTGGAGCTGCCCCGTAGCTGATGCCGATTTTCGTCCGTAATTGCGGGAGGAGGTGGAAGATGAACCTCGCTCCTTGGCCCCTGAGGGTATCTGTTTGCTGCCTGTGCGTTGGCATGCCCTACAAACCTGTTCAACGCCTGAAAAGTTCGACAGTCTTTCTGCAAGTGTCTTGACTGCCTCTTTCCATTGTTGTCGAGATAAAAGTGCATTTGGTATGGTCTGTTCATCATATCTTCGGGAGATATATACGGCCTCTGGAACCTTGGACCATTATTTTGCCTATTTGGACGGGGACTATCCATGTAGTCACTACGCTGCTCACCACTCTTTTGATAATCATCCCGATTGTTTCCTCCATTATTTCCTCGGAAACCGGCTGATATTTGGCCGGGACCACCGTGATCTGAAAACTGGCGAGAAAAACGCCGTCTGTTTTGAAAGTTTCTGTTACGATCCTCCTCAGGCGACCTATTTCGCTTGTTGTTGAAAGCATCCTCTCCATCTGCCCAACGATTCGCTATCTCCATGAGTGCTGCTATTGTCTTTGGATTAGTCCTTCCCAGGTCTTTGATGAAATCCTTTCTTCGGATCCCACCAACGAAAGCGTCTATCGCTCTCTCGTCAGATACGTTCGCTGCCGAATTTTTGATAATATTCCACCACTGTATGTACTCCCTCATCGACTCGTCATACTTCTGTCGACAGGCTCTCAATTCCTCTATTGACGCAGGTTTCTCGCATGTGGACAAGAAATTCTTTACAAACAGGTCCTCGAAAGTTTCCCAACTGTCGATAGACCCAGGTGGTAGCTTCTTAATCCATGATCGAGCTGCGCCGCTCAAATACACTTGGATACTTTGCATAGCCGTTGCCTTGGTTCCACCTGTCAATTTTACTGTTTCCAAGTAATCAACCAACCAATCCTCGGGATCTTGTAATCCGTCGAATTTCTTATAACTATCGGGTAACTTGAAGTCAGACGGGACTCGCGTTTTACGGACTCGTCGGGTGAAACATGGGAGTCCACACATATCTTCGTCATCGACTTCAGTTGGCTGCCAACGTTCTCTCCTCTCATGCCGCGCCCTGTCGACCCGTGTTTGCGCCGTTGTGTCTCTTGCCGATGTTCTTGTAGGTTCTTGCACTGCCACTGTAGGTCGTGGACTATTTTGCCTTGCAGCACCTTCGGGAGGTGTGCTTGTACCTGCGAACGATGTTCCCATAACTCCAACTCCTGCCAAAGCCATGTTATACAATGCCTCTCTTGGATCTCCTGCGGGTGGCCTGTTCGCCAGTATGAAGGCCTGTGTCGCCATATATCCTGCTTCCGAAGTTTTAGGGATAATGTTTCCTCTTGTGTCGATCGACATGAAGGACCTGTCGAGCCAGATGCTCCCTCTCTGCCTCCGGTATGTTCTGCAGCCGAGACCTTCCCCTGTTGCGGGCATCTCTATGATTGTCTCCTGAAGTTCTCGAGTGTCGAACTCAGCCCTTCGCTTGCTTGACGCAGAAGCGGTGGCTTTTCTTTTTTCGAGTTTAATTTTTTCTTTCTCTATCTCCCTCCTTGCACGGGCTAACTTATACTGGTCCGCTTGTAATTCTGCGGCTGTTGCCGTGGTGGTCATCGGCTCTGTGCCATCCATAGCTCTTGCCGCTCTATTCCAGGCTTCTCGTGGGAGTTGCACTTTGTCTCTTGGTTCGGGACCGATGTATTTGGTGCCCAAACCTCGCATGAGATCAGCGGGATCGACGTATGGATTTCCCAAATCGTCGAAAGCCTCTGACGTCTCCGGCTCTGCTCCGCTCGCCTCTCCAATTACATAAACTTGATGATATGTTGAAGCTTGATCGGAATTGGTGACACCGTCGTATAGATCGGCGAAGACCTCCCGAATAGAAGTAGATTTGTCGATGAAGTTGAAAGCATCAACGCAGTCCGAATCGATGCTTATATTTGAGTCTGCAGACGACCCGACGGATATGTTGCTGAAGATCTTGACGAGCTCTCCGCTTGAGGCGAGCTTGGTGGAGATTGTCGACGAAATCTCTTCATCGCCAGACTCAAACGATGACACTGATCTCGAGGAATCGGAACCAGCTGCAACCGATCTCGCCGAATCCGATATCGCGAGACGATGAGATCCCTCCTTCCCGACGCGGAAGTGGAACCTTCCGAACGCCATATCCATGGGCTACTCCAGATACGCATATGCATCCATACGGGAGGGTGGGTGAGGAACAAAATCGACTAGAACGGTTTCGATCTGTTTACCTCGATCCATCGCGTTGCTTGCTACCGAAGATGCTGATGATGTCGAACGTGCCATCAAGATCAGATCCTTGTCGCCTCTAATTCCCACAGACGGTGCCAATTGATAGGGGATTAACTTATCAATGCCTACAAGTTGTAGACTAGGGTTTTGTTGGAAGTAGAGGGCAAGTAGATCTCGAAGGTTTCAGCCGGAAAAGTACTCGACTGCTATGAAAACTAGGGTTGCGTGAACAATGATTCGATCCTCTCTTTGTCCCTCGACTCCCCCTTATATAGGAGGCCCGAGGGTTTCGTGATGTACAAGTTACAAAGTCCGGGAGGGTTTCTGAACCGTCCCGTAATAGTTACAAGTCGATATTCCTAATACAACTCTATCTTTCCAAACTATCTCTCGATTGGGCTTCCGGGCTTCATAAAACTTCGGGTCGTGGGCCTCCAGTAAACCCCGGGTACCTTCTTCGGCAGGCCCATTGGGGATGCCTATGTCACTAGATGGTTGTCTTCTCCACTTTGTGCTTCATGTAGAGATCTTGTGAGCTGCCCTACATGATCAAGGTCATCTTTATGTAATCCTATATGTTGTGTTTGCTTGGATCCGATGAATATTGTGTACTATGTTGAGATTGATTATATATTCATGTCATATGTTATTTGTGATCTTGCATGCTCTCCGTTGCTAGTAGAAACTCTGACCAAGTCGACACTTGTGACTTCAATAGGGGGTATTTATGCTCGATAGTAGGTTCATGCCTCTAGTTTTCTGGGAGAGTGACATTAACTTCTAAGATTGTAGATGTGCTGTTGCTACTAGGGAGAAAACAACAATGTTTTATCCGAGGGTAATTCTATTATTTACTTTACACACATTGCTTACTGCGATAGTCTGTTGCTTGCAAACTTAATACTGAAAGGGGTTCAGACGATAACCTGAAGGTGGATTATTAGTCATAGATGCAGTTGGATTACGGTCTATGTATTATGTTGTAATGCCCAATCTAATCTCATAGTAGTCATCTTGTCATCTATGGTCAATATTCTATCAATTGTCCAGCTATAATTTGTTCATCCAACATGCTATTTATCTTTATGGAGAGACACCTCTAGTGAACTGTGGACCCGGTCCTGTTTCCTTTACTGATCAATTCTACTGCAATTCCTGTTCTGTTTACTTTCTGCAAACATCTCTTTTCACTCGATACGTCTAATCCTTTGTGTTCAGCAAACCGTTGAGATTGACAACCTCACTGTAAGTTGGGAAAAGTACTTTGTTTGTGTTATGTGCAGGTTCAACGTTGTTGCTGACGCTGGTAGTGCGCCCTGCCACTAGCCAGGTAGCAACACCTTCAGAACTCACACCTTTCTCCTACTGATCAATTAAACCTTGGTTTCTTACTGAGGGAAAACTTGCTACTGTGCTCATCATACCTTCCTCTTGGGGTTCCCCAATAGTGTGAAGTCGGTGTTACGATCAGCATCATCAGTCGGCCGTCCAAATCCTATTTTTGTTGGCAAGCCTTGCAAAGAACTTCACCTTCGGGGGTGCCCAAGCTTTCCAAATCGTTTTTTCCATGGGTGAGGAAGTTGAGCCCAAAAATTGCAACTCGTATGCCAACTTTGCTGAGTAATGACCACTAGGAGTAAGTCTCCAAACAATGTCATCATCCACCTCGGGGTCAAGATGGATGTTGGAAATGAGTGTCCAAAGAACCACAAACTGGGAGAAATGCTCTGTGGTGAAATAATGGTCCAAGACGATTTTACTCACCCAAGCCTCATCAAGAAGCGCTTGAGAAACCTTTCAAGTCTTTCTCTTTGAAGCCACGAAAATGAGCGGAGCAATGTCAATTGGTTTTCTCCCATCAAGCCACATGGCATGCCACGGGGAAATTGCCGATGAAGGCAGCTGCGTCGAGCAATGCCAAGGAGCGCCTAGCTGCATCTGGTCGCCATCAGCCATGGACATTAACAAACTAACCTTCCCAGTAATCTTTTCTATCGGAGAGGAGGGGATGACCGACGTTGGAGAGGAAGGCAGGCCAGGGGTTGTTGGCAGAGTCGTGTCTGCCCTTGAAAGACGCATGCTTGAGCAAGGAGACAACCATCACATCCATTGAGAACAGAGAGTAGAGAGCGGCAAGCTGTGGCCAGGGCGTGCCGCGGGCTACGAGGCCAAGCTAGGAGGGGGCACAGACAAATTGGTGGCTGCAAGGGTGAGCAACGAGTTCGTAGGTTCCCGTGGTGGCGTTGGCGGAAGCACTAGGGAAAACATTGATGAATGGAAGTTTACCTCTGTCATGTACTACCCTACGACGACAAGGACCCAGACAAGGACGGCTGGGCGAGGTTCTCCCGCTAGTTATTCTGCTGCTCCCCGCTCTCTTCTTTTTACTATAGTGATCATGATCTGGAGGTGAAATTTACTGAACTAGTGCAAATTTGTTGAATTTTCTAGGATAAAAGTGAACTAGCTTTTGGTCATGGGATGTGTGACCATTTTAGCTAGTTGTTTGGTTGTGTGATGTGTTTGTGGGCTTTTTGTGAGTGTTATGTGTGAGTAAGTTGTATCAATGTACTACTAATTGAGAAATAAAAATGACTTTTGCCATCTGCTAATTTCTACGTGCTCAATCTTACCTCAAATGACATTGTGAAATATTGAAACTTTACAATATTCGACAACAAAATAATTTACTAAATTGGCAATATAGTTCATAGAATATTGACTACAATATAATTCAACAACTATTCACTTAATTGGCAATAATTTAGCCACTTAAAATGACACAAATTACTTATTCTTCAGTGTATCATGAAACAATCATGTTGCTTAAGCTAGATGTCATCGAACGAGAGTGCATTTTGACTCAGTGGCATCTCATGTGCATTCAAATCTGGATTGTAATATTGATTCAAATTTGGTACATTAATTGATTTTGTTGTTGCCTTTCATCACCAAATAGCATAAAGTAGGCACTACCAGGGGATGTACTGTACCCTCTTCTTGATCTTCCCCTCACAACTACGACATCTTCAGGTTCTTGCGAATCCACTTGTACTAGCTTATGCGTATCTTTTTGGGCAGCACTTCCATGCATCTTCCTCTTTATGCATTTGCATTACTCCGTCTCATTCCAATTCCTGTTCCTCTCCCTTCAGATGCACTTCCATGCATCTTCCCATGCATCTTCCTCTTTATGCATTTGCATTACTCCGTCCCATTTCAATTCCTCTTCCTCTCCCTTCAGATGTTGTAATATGTAGTCCTTCTTAGTCTTGTTTGTGGGATGCTATATCTAACAACTAGCACAAATTTACTCTATGTTAGTGGCTCATGAACTCTAGTTAGTGGTACATTAGTTGCTTCCTGGATAATATATAACTTTACTTTATTTGTGTCATAATTGAGTTAACTAAAACTATTGCGTCCTTGTGGAAATAAAGTGAATATGCATACCTTTGGTCCATCATATAAACCATGTTTTCATGTCTATGGGAAGGGCCCAGTTAAGGGTCGGGGTTTTGAGGGAATATATTCTACATAGAAAGCATCAACAAATTAATTAAAATATAGTCAAAATGAGAAAGGAACTTGTAGATAAAGCATAAACTTACCGAATATAGGTAGAATGTAGTGTAGTAGTTGAAGTGAATTTAAACCTGATAAATTAAGTTGAAGAGTTGAAGGTTGTGATTGACATGGACAAAAAGGTTTGGAAATATGAGCTTTGGAAATGTGAGCTTTGATAAAGTAATTGATCCCCTTCATGGACAATGTGCCATTGTCTTCTTCTTTGCATTGTTATCTGTTGAGCTTAGTATGTATTCTTCTTTCTCCCTATGTTGATAAGTACGACACCACCTCACATTCACTCATTTCTTGCTAACTGTGTGCCCCCTTCTTGCAATGATGGATTTGATTTGATGGAATGAAAAGAGAAGGAGGAGCTCTCCTGAAAAAGAGTGGTGAGTGTACCATAGAAAAGACATGTGAGAGGATGAGGGAGTTGGAGGCCATGGAGGGCTTGCATCAGCTAGGTGATGCCATTGTCTACTCCAGTGTGATGGCACTGCCATCACCAACTGCTCCTCCAAGTGGTAGAAGTCGTGTGATGTCTGAGCTTCCACACAGGGTTGAAGGGGTGTATCTTGGTCCTATCAGGAAATGGAGGAAGGCCGTTATACAAGTGGTACTAAGTTTCTGCCCTCAATGGTGTCTAAAAGAATGTTCAATGAGGTTATTGCATTTATCAACTTGTGTAGGATAAAGAAGGGTATCAAAGGCTGGATTATGAGGGTTAAGAAAGCATCAGGAAAAACTTTTTGAACAACATTAATCATACCCTGTAAAATATAAGAAAACATTAATAAGAACATTTTCTCTATTATTTTTCCTTCCTCAAAAAACAAGGAAAAATATCACGAAAATAGTAGAATGCAAAATCTAGTTCAAGTACATTTTCCCCTATTTTTCATGCCTAAAAAAATAAGGAAAAATACTAGAATGCAAGATCTAGTAGAGGTACATTTTCCACTATTTATATGCCTCAAAAAATAAGGAAAATGCTAGAAAAATAGTATAGTGCAAGGAAAAAATATTATCTTATGATTGTCACTCATTATTGTCCAAGGAGAGGTGTTGGTGATGTGTAAGTCATCTCTTAGGGTTCCAATATACCACTCACATGACCTGGTACACTACACCTCAACCATGCACATTGCAATGGCAGAAAAATGCAGCAATTGAGGTCTATCCGAAGTGCAGTCAACAACACCTTTTTGTACCTTGTCTTAAATGTGGCAACCATCAATGCAAATTAGTGCCCGGTCTGTGTCCACTCAAAAAAACTCTCTTGCAAGCATCATTTGACAAATACAAAGTGGCCAAATGCTTCTTCACAGTGTCACTACCAGCCTCTTAACCTAAATTTGTAGATAGAAATAATGTTGATCTAGGATTTGGCCTCCTCGGCTCTTGCCCATAACCCCTTAGCTGAGTAAGTTGAGATTACCCATTACCATGGATCTCCACCAAAGCTAACTTCCTTGCTCTACGTAGCTTCCGTCTGTCACGACACATGTTAAATTCTCTATGTACCTTTGCAACAAATGTTTGGAGGTCCATCTTCTAGTTGTATCTTAATTCATCAATGAACTTCTTGCTTAGAAATTTAGTTGTTAGTGCTCTCATTTCATAAACACTCCCACACATGTGCTCTTTATAAGCCCTGATCATAAATCCACAAACAACATGCAACCTTGTTCTGTCATTCTTTATTTTTTTTGTCTGGTCTTGTATGCATTCAGTGCTTTCCTAATATCCTCAATATTTGTAAACATAATCCCATTTCTAAATATGGGAGGGACCATGTCAATTTATGGGTTAAATGCCTTGATCTTTTACTATAAATTTTGTATTTCTTCTTATCCCAGTCTAAGGTCTCTATCATCAAGTGCATCTTCGTCTTCAATTTCAACAATCACTCCTCTCTCATTGTTGTCATTCACATATGTATTGGCATTATTGTTCAGAAAAAGATCATCATCTCCTTCATCTGCATCAAAGGTACACTGTCATAAAATTCAAAATCACTGTCACTATTTGCATCTATCTGTTACTAATGCCTGTAATTATAGGGGATCACTAAAATCTTCGATGGGAAGTATTACCCAAAATTATAGTTCGACTCGAGGGAAACACAAGAATACCAATAAGACTTCAACAATTTAGACATCACTCTCAACCATATCTGTGTATCAATGTTCTAAAAATGAAGTGATGATTGCACTAGTTGAATTAAAATAGCAAAGCAAAATATTAAACAGTAATATCAGATTTCCAGTTTCACCGGAAGTAGTGAACTTGTAAATTTCAGTGGCTATAAATGTAGGCATGAGGTGATAGCAGGGTATTGCATGAATAAGATTAACCATATAATGTAAACACAAATAACATGGTGCTTATACCTAACTCTGTTGTGTGCAGCTGTTTGTCCCAAATATATTTATGGGTACTAACCAAGAGAATTTACATATCATCTAGTGTCCTACCTACCCATTTCACTTGGCCCAACTTGAAACTACAGGTAATTAAGGTCTATCCTTTCGAATAGCCCGGAACAATGCATTAACATTCCATGAAAACACATGATCCTAAAATTATCACATATCCCCCTTGTTTTCCTTAGCTGTCACTTTAGGATTCGCAGGTTCAACATAATAACCGGTAATACACTTTGCATATAAATACCAAACTAATATATATGATGGGAAAGAAAATTTCAGGACTGAAATCATGTCACTTGGGCCCTAGTAACAAGCATTAAACATAGCCAAAGTGCAACAACACCCATATACACAAGAATATCCTCAAGATAAACGCCCTCAAATCTCTGCATATATGCATGATTGCATGATCAATCTCATCCAATCCCCATCCACCTCACATTCCTATAGGGAACTACTCACTCATGATGAAGGGGAGTGCGTACATGGTTGACCGAGATGACGTTGGTGATGATGGTGGTGAATGCGGCGTCGAATCCCCTCTCCGGCGTGGAGAGCAAGACCAATCTCGCCTCCCAAAGCTTTGTCCTCCTAGGAGAATAGGTTTTCAGGATATATAAGGAGGTATGCGAAAGAAGGCGGCAAGGCGACGTTCGAGGTCCGAACGAGCCCTAGTGGCACGGGCCTCACATGTGGCCATGCCACTGGTGCCTATTCGGATCTCGTGGCTCTGCTCGTCAGTTTGCAGCTCCCAAGGCCCTTGTTTTGATAGAAAACTTGCATGGCATTTTTCCTCAAATTAATTGGTGTCTAGAAGGCCCCTGAAACAACAAAGTACGAAAAAGAGGTTTTCGCCTCTCAGAAATTAAATACTAAAAAAAGGATTTTATAGGAATATCCCATAAATAATCTAATAATGCATAAATAATGATAAAATGCACGTATTAGTGAAACAGATTCTTGGCCATAAAATGCACCAACAACAAGGCATGATGATACATCTAGCTGCCTATGAAGCTTGACCACTCGGTGCGGCAACTAAGCCTAAAGCTTGAACACCACATGATACAGCCGATCTTGCCATATTTGCTGCATTCATAATCGGCTCTAAATATCGTGAGAAAAATTGTGTGATCTACAAATATGAGTCGAGTCTTGTCAATTATCGTGGCATTGCTCATTTTAATCAATTCTGCATTAATAACAAGGGGTAGTAATCCATCAATAAGATATTTTCCTACATATAGCTAGCACACATGTATCTTGCCATCCCTCTCGTAATCACATGCATATTGGGACCTAAGGCACAAAAATAATCCATTGTCACATACTTCTATAGAGAAAAGCTTTGTATCATTCACTGGATTCAACACTGAAAAATAAAAATAATAATGGTATGCATTGGCACAAAAATAAACCACACAAGTTATATGATTATAGACTAAACAGATAATGCAAATAAAAAAAACTAGTGCTGCTTTCGAGACAAACTAATGAACCTATTTCCTATCAACACAATCATGACTCCTCCACATAACCCAGGAGAATTGCAAGAATTATAACAACAATAAACTATGTGTCAGTTGTGCACTTGTGCAAAAATCTGGAGTTAAACATTCTCTAATAGTGCATAATTCAGAAACTTTACTTCACTGTACCGCACAAGTGAGTGAAACTAAGCATTCCATCACATAATATTGACAAAAAAACCTCAATATTGTTAGATTGACCGCAAACATGACATCAGTTTTGTGCCCAAGAGGGCAGCTTCAAACCAAAGCTTTGACCAAGTAAAAAAGATGCCTCAGTGGTACCCGTGAAATAGTACTTCATTATGCGCAAAATAATGATTCCATTCATAACCTACCCAAGAACCCTGCCTAAACCAGTAGGGAGCGAATAGAGACAGGGATGCTGGGGAACAAGTTCTAGGACGATGATGTGTGCCGTAGTTGGGCGGGCTTGTTCCACAACCGGTAGTGCATCTTTGGCGGTGTTGCGAGAGAAACGCCGTCGAAGAATTGAGATATGATGGTGGGCAAAGAGGAGCGGCGCGAGACCAAGGAGGAAGAAGAGGTAGTTCCAACAGCGGGGGAGGACGACGCCTTAATTTTAAGAGGAGCTTTTGTGCAAAATTACCAATACCACCTTGGAACTGTTCCAACGTGGCTAGTTTCGGACCAGCCCTTCACACGATTTATATGCTCTAGGACGGCGGTTTCAGCTCGTGCAAGATGTAGGACCAAATCTTGGCTCGTAAGTATTGTTGGACCATCGGCATATTATTAACTCAAGAATGAAATGGGAAAAAGGTTGAATACTACGGAGTACTGTATTTATTATATTCGGTCTGACGGGATTCTGGAAGGAGACCGTGCGCGTCCCGCGTCACGTCGACGACGCCAGCGACGGCCGCACGGCACCTCAAAAGCAAACCTGGCTAGGCCTTTCCTCGGATGATTTTTTTGCTTTCCGTTCCCACACGGTGCGCCGCTCGATCAGCCGGCCGGCCCCACGTCCCCATCCCCCGCCTGCCGCCGCCGGCCGTAGCTGCAGGCGGAGCCGAGCCGTGTACGCCTGCCTCGTCCACCGATTAAACTAAGGGCATCTTCAATAGGGCGACGCAAACGGACACTATGCGACCATTTGCGTCCGCGTGGATCGGAAATGCGTCTGCATCCTGCTCCAGCGAGACGATGCATCGTGTCCGAGTCCGCAGCGAGCAAACGCGGTGCAAATATACGACACGTTTGCGTCTCCGTGGATGCTGCGCGGTCGCGCCTAGCATCCGTTCGCTTCCCCCACGGGCCCGCCTAGCAGCGATCCTGGCTCGATCGGCCTTGAATTAAAGCAAAGCAAGCACGCCGATCTCAACCGCCGGAGTGGCAACCGCGCCGATCAACCCGCCAACCGCCGGAACGGAGCGTCGAACCGTCGCAGAAGAGCAACCGCAGGCCTCTTCGTTATACGCGCCGCCATTAATCCCCGCAGAATATAACCCATGGGCCTGCTGTAATTCACGTCGAACCGCCTGCTTCTTCTTCTTCTCCAACACCGGCTAGCCAGGCGCCATGAGCGACTACACCTTGCCGTCGAACTCGGAGAGCGAGGGCAAGCCGCCGGGATGGCGGCATTGGTGGGAAACGCCAGCGACGCCCAGCGACCCTGGCTCCACGCCGACAGAGGAGGAGGAGGACGGAGGCACCGTTGCCAGCGACGGCCAGGAGGAGGAGGAGGACGGAGGCGCCGTTGGCAGCGACGACGAGGAGGAGGAGGAGGACTCCGACGCCAGGTTCGCCCGGCTGGAGGCGGCGGCAAGGAAGGAGGACAGGGCCCGGGCAAGGGCGCAGGCGACGACGACGAAGACTCCACTTCGTCCGACTCGAGCTCCTCCACGGGCGCGTCATCCGACAGTTTCTCTTCCGACGAGGAGGTGACAAGCAAGAGACGCAGGAGTGAGGACGACGAGGTAGAGCCTTCTAACAAGAAGGCCAAGAATTAGTTTATAGTTTCTTTGTTTTTAAATCTGCTCTCTAGTTTGTATGTTAAATATGTTTAAACTTGTTCGATTCGAGTAATCAGTACTAGTTGTTTTCGCGTTTGAACTTGCTCATTCGTACAAATTGGGGAGTTCTTCAACAAAAGAAAAAGAAGGAGCAAGGAAACGAAACAGTGGGATGTTTAAAATGCGTCGGACCGCTGGAATACCCCCGACGCAAACGAACAATTTGCGTCTCACGGTCATTTTCGCGTCCGCCAGACGACGGAAACAGACACCCGCGAACAATTTAATCGGCCGAAATGCGTCGACCGACCGTCCGGCCGCCCGCTCGCGTTGGCTCCACCATCCCCAGCCAACCAACCACGCAACGCGACCATAGTTTAAAATAGCGGGCTATTTCATTTAGCCGCGATTTTTTTGGAGGCTATAAAAGGCTATAGCCGAGTTATAGCGGGCTATTTCATTTAGCCTTTTTTCAAACATTTAAAATATTTTTGTTATATCTTACCAAAAGAAGAGGAAAACTATGACTCAAATACGATTCGTGATACAAATTATTCAACTATTCGAGTCAAATAAGTATTCACTTATTCAACTTACAAGTTTTATTTAATTATATTGAACGTAAATTCGGAAAACAAAAAATAAAAAAGAGAAGAGAAGAGAAGAGAAATTTAAAATGCAGGAGGTTTAACGGGTAAATTAAAGGCTAAATAGGGGCTAAATTGGGCTATAGCCGGCTATTAGCGGTTTTTTCTCATTTAACCTATAAAGGGCATAGCCGCAGCGGCAGGTCTTCCGAAAGGCTATAGCCAGGCTATTTAAAACCATGAACGCGACACCTCCCCTCACCGCGCCGCGAGGACCCCACCAGCCAGCCAGCCAGACAGACCACTCGTCCACTCCTACTACCACCACCGTACCACGCGGTTTCCCCCTCGCTCGCCGGCGCCCGTCATTGGCCCTGACACGCCACCACCCCTACCCGTGCGCTACCCGCCGCGGCGGGGTAGCTGTCGCCGGGGCCAGCCGCTGCAGCTGACCGGGACGGCGACCGGCAGTATAGTATAGTACACTGCAGGAAAAGGCCCGCATTTCTCACCCATTTCCTGCCCTTTCCTCCCCCGATAAGAAGCTTCCTCTTCGCCCCCTCCCCCGCCTCTCCTTCGCCGTCCGTCAACCCACACAAAATCCACCACCGTCTGTAAGCCGCACAGACACCGCTGCTGGGCTAGCTAAGCGACCCGCCAACCGCACAAGAAAATCGCCGCTACGATCCAGAGGAGGGGAAACCTTCGGCGCCGGTCGCCTCTGTCGGAGTCCAGCCTCCAGCGCCGGGAGGAGACGGGGTCAGAGGTCTAGGTAGCTCAGGAGGCGAAGACTCAGACAGAGGAAGCGGCTACCGAGTCTGTCCGCCGGGACAAGAGGGGAGGAAGAGCGGTTCTTTTTCTCGAGTAGCCATGGACTCGGAGCACTGGATCTCGCGCCTCGCCGCCGCCAAGCGCTTCTACGCCGCGCAGCTCGGCCACATCGACGGTGCGCACTGTCCTCCATCTCTCTCTTGCTCACCCCTTGCTATCCATCTTCGCCGCCCTGCTCTTCTTGCTTTGTTTATTTGTTACTGATTTCTGGTTTCTTGTTCGATTGGATGGCAGATATGTCCGGGATGGGGATGGAGGAAGTGGAGATGGACATGGAGGACGACGGGGAGATGGACATGGAGATGGAGATGCAGCTCCAGGAGGCCAGCGCCAGATGGCCCGAGGTCGCATGCCCCTACTGCTACGAGGACTACGACCTCGGATCACTATGCGTACACCTCGACGAAGACCACCCATACGAGCCACACCCAGCGGTAAGTCAATCCCTTCCTTTCCCTATAATCCCTGATAGTGCGATGTGATGGGCAAAAAATTTCCGCATCTTGTTCTTAGCTTCAAGGGTTGACCGACCCACCAGATGAACTCGGGAGTTTACCTACCTGTGGGGAGAAAACAAACCTCTGGATTTTAGCTTCATTCAGATGTCAAGATGGTCATACGGATGCTTGAGCTTGTAGGTTTCCGTGGCGATTTAGCTCCCATTCTGAAAAGAATTACTAGTGTCTACTCTGAAAAGAATATTGACATTGATTACTTGAGCTTTGCCCAGTTTCACTTGTTAGTGTTCCCATGAGCTAAGAGAGCAAGCATCACAGCAGATGAACTCGGGATTTTACCTACCTGTGGGGAAAAAACAAACCTCAGGATTTTAGCTTCAATCAGATGTCAAGATGTGCTTCACGGCTTGGATAAGCTTTAGGGCCAATTGCTAACATATCCGACTTCCATAATCTCAAAGTTCTTGTGTGTTCTACTTGAACCCAAAGGTTTCCAAGGCGGTGTAGCTCCCTTTGCATTTGATTGTAATCATAGTATACTTGAACTCGGAAGGTTTCCGTTGCGATTTAGCTCCCATTCTGTTTGGTTGTAAATCATACTACTACCCAAAGCATACCTTACCCTTGGTGCAAACAGCTTACTAGTGTCCACTCCGAAAAGAACATTGACAATGATAACTTGAGCTATGCCCAGCTCACTTATTAGTGTTCCCATGAGCTAAGAGAGCAATACTAGCTACCTGTGCCAGGGGCAAAAGGAATCTAGAATTTGCATGACGGAACATTTGAAAGTTCGTGGCAGCACCTTTTACCCTTTTGGATGCGTTTCATTGGTTCAGCGGAAAAAAGAAATGACATAATGGATTCAGATGCTATATTTGATCCATTGTGTTCATGTGAATGCACAGGCTACCAGACTGATCATAAGGATAGTGTTACTTCCATCTCATGTTCCAGATATTAACTGTGACATTCCTGGCAGCTAAAATAGCTACTGATTATGAAGTCCGATATCAAATTCAGCTCATTATGTTGTTTCGTTGTACAGTTAGAATGTTCAAACATATTGTTTCTATATCTTCTCCTAATTTATTTTTCCATTCTTATTTCAGCCCTGCCCCATCTGCTCTGAAAAGGTTACAAGAGATATGCTAAATCATATCACCATGCAACATGGTTACTTGTTCAAGGTTTCTTCCTCCGTCTTTTCCTTGTGCACGAACATGCTAGCATCTCATGGATAACTAGGCTACAAAAACAATTTCTTTCAAAGTAGCAAGGCTTCTGATGCCCTTTTTTTGTTCTTACTTGGCATCTACAGAATGGCAGTCGGTTGCGCAGATACGTTATTCCTGAGAGCCGTGCAGTTTCTTTACTGAGTCGAGATCTACGTGATGCTCATTTGCAGGCGCTTCTAGGAGGCGGTCATAGTCATAGGTCAAGCAACCCCGCGACCACGACTACGAATATTTATGCTGATCCGCTGCTTTCATCGTTTGGGCTGGGGTTTGCAACATCAGATGCCGAGGAACCATCAAAATCACCAATTCCGGTTCCAGATGGCACTTCAAAGCTCAAGGAGGCGCCTCCTCAACCCTGGGAATCAAGGTATATAATTATCCTGGTATCATGCCAATTGTCCTACTTGTTTTATTCCTCTGTGGATTATTTTACATCTGTTACCCTTGCAGAATTTACATAGTTTTTCTGGCAAAAGAGTTTACATTCTCAGAATCAAAGCTGCATCCTATTGTGTTCCAAATATTCTAGTTTTGATTCCAACAGATTACACGTCTATGCATCTGCAAATAATCTCCCTCGTGCTATTAGAAATTTCACTGCCTTTGTGAGCAAGCATCTTATTTTGAATTGCTTGATTAAGTTGTTTCTTAGCTGAGTCTAATAGTAATTGTTTATTTTGTAAGCTGTTTCTTAGCTGAGTCTAATAATTTGACATGATAACTTCACATAGCCAAACCTTTCTCTTTAATTACTATATTCATTTTAACCTAAAAAGAAATTGTTAAATACTCCCTCCATTCCATAATAGTTGTTGCTGATTTAGTCTAATAATTTGACATGATAACTTCACATAGCCAAACCTTTCTCTTCAAATACTATATTGATTTTACCCTAAAAAGAAATTGTTAAAACCCTCCATTCCATAATAGTTGTCGTTGATTTGGTACAACTTTGTACTAAACCAACGACAACTAATATGGAACAGAGGGAGTAAGACATAGGGTAGTAACAATGATAACAAATTAACAGTATGTGGAACACATAATTTTTGCTTGTTGTTTACAGGTAGTGCATTTGGGCCACTTGAAATAAATGATTTCAGGTCCTATAATTGTGTATTTACACTTCTCAGTTATATATTTGCTCAAGCAATGTGCCTCCAAAGCAATCTTTTGAATATATTTTATTTTCTTAGCAATTTTTACTTTCCTATGAGGTCTGCAAACTTAAAGCATTATTTATGATGGCAGTATTGACTCGTCCCTCACCAGCGAGGAAAGGGAACAAAAGCGGAAACAAGCCACTAGCAGAGCGACCTTTGTGCAAGACCTGCTCTTCTCCACTTTATTTGGAGATGACTGACTGCTCAAATAGCCATACATCCTTGTTAGATGGGTGCTTCCTCAGGCTGATTTGGAATAGAACCAGCACTCTGGCCAGAGTTAGTGGATCCAACTTCGGCGACAGGGAGATGCGTGTCTGGTGCACCGTTTCTTCGCATCAGTCATTTGGGCATGAAATACACCTTAATTTATGGTAGCTGTCCCATATAGACATTTTTACAGAATTCTCGGCCAGCAATACCTTTGCCTTGATTGTAACTTGTTGTACCATCCTCTTCATTATCAAGGAACATTGGTTTGTACCAACCTGGCACAGCTGTTACATGCTATACAATGCGATGGAAAATACAGAAGTTCCACTTGTGTGGAAGCAATAAGCAGAATCCGAGTCCTTGTAAGCCACTCCAGTACAGTCAAACACCGTTTGGGGCACAGTAATGCTGTGCTCTGGACCATTGATTCACTCTTTGCCTTTCGATGATCCGCCTCTTCTTTTGAACTCTTTTCATGACCTGTGTCAGCTGTGTAATTGTTATGATGGTGCTATTTATGAGAACGGTAATGGAAATTCCACAGGTCCAGGCTGACTGACTTGTGAGAACTGTAATGGAAATTCCACGCGAACTGACCTTGTTCGTGTCACTGGACGCATTTACTTTGAATTCAACGCTGACTTAAACCATAGTATTTGGTCGCCTAGAAATGGGTCGCTCTCTTTGAGGTATCCTAAAAATGCCATGCGAAGAAACGTGCTGAGAAAAATCTTATCTTCTCAATTTGATATGAATTGATGGTTTACCAACTACCAACCTCCCAATTAAGGAAAAGTCTAATTTCATGTCACCAACCAATCCGAATTAGTTAAGTCAAGTGAGTCTCATCATCAAGGTGCAGTTCAAACGAGAGGGCTGCAATTCAGGCCATAGTGTCACATAGGAATGAGAATGAAGAGGAAACCAATTGAACGGAGTGTTGCCACATTTATTTTCATATTCTTTTGGCGAGAGCGAAAACTGAATACTGCCAGAAACGAATACGCTGTGGACATATATGCGGAGAGAATGTTCACTCGAGCTCAAAAAACTCGAATGATAATGAAAAACACAACCAAACCAACAAATTCAATTGCTAAGATGACTACAAATTCAAGGTACACTATTGTGCATAAGTTTCGAACTCTTGAAACCATAATCAGGTATAGTATTTCGGTAGGGCGGGATGATGAGGAGGATTGAAAGGAGTAGGGGAAGAATTAGGGCTTCTAGTGCATATGATTGTGCAGGGCCAAAACCCAAAAGTTTATGTGAGCTAGGCTGGAGTGGGATGCACAAACAAAAGATAAACAAAAAATGGCAAGGTTCATAACATAAATTCCACCGTTTGTTTCCATATTTGGCCTCCGTTTCGAATTTCTCAGAAAAGACGGAAAGATGTTGCCTCGTTTTCTCCAGTGTCCCACAGACCGAGGCAAAGCAGAGAAATGATGCATCTCAGACTTACACATAACCTAGCCGAGAGCATGTCCATGTGTAAAGGCAGTCAACCAATAGCACAATAGCAGATGATACACAAGAGCTGAAGAATATGATCAAGATTCAGAACAGCATGCATAAAGCTGAAAGAAGCCCGGTATAGGCCGGTATGTGACACAGAAGTATAACGCGATTTGGATTCAGCTGCCCAAAGACTACGGCCAATGACATTTCCGATGACAAATGGTGTACAAAATCAGTCTCCTCACAACGAAGATGTATGTGCAGGTAAAAGAGGGATAACGTTCCCAACTTTACAACAAAAATGGCAGCACCAGGTGATATCTCGGCATGAAGAGGTGCATTCAGGATAAATTTTGTACAGCTCTGGTTTCACTACAAAACTAACAAAATCTTGAACAATGAATATGGGCCCAATAACTGTCTCATTAAGTTTGATCGCATCATCACCACGGAAATCGCATGCTTACATCAAGTTACGAAGAATCAAGGTGGTCGCCTGTACAGAAACTAGCATCGTCTACTCTAAAACCAGAAGCCTCTCTGAACCTGCAGATTAATCTTAATGTTAGTATCTTTGAACAGCTTATGCCTAAAGTATTTGACAATGTGCTATCCACGTACCATGGATCAAGGAGAAGAGCTGCACTCCCCCAGAATAATGAAGCAGGTCAGCTTGAGAAATGGAAAATGGATTGAGCTGAAAGAAAGAAAAATAGGTGAAGTTAGCTAATCATGATTTGAGCTGAAAGAACAAAATGGATTAGACAGTTCTAGAGTAATCATGACTTTGTCTTTATAAGCAATTTTAGACATTAAGCTAGCATGTGCAGAGTCAGACATATTGCTCCAAAACATAGTTCTCAGGGCATTTTTGTCATTATCAAAGAGAAGGCATAAGAGACGTACACATACCTTAAACTCCTTGTTTTTTTGCGCCAGTGACCATTTGAGAAATATGAAGTCCCCTGCTGAATGCTTCATTGAATAGGATCCTTGTTTGCATTTCCTGGAGTCCAGGCAACCATGACAGCACAGCCACAGGTGTCATAACAATCACCCCAAACATTATATCATAAAGGCGTGCCACGGTAACTATTGTTTTCCAAACTGTCTCAGACCTCCTCAGGTATGGCTTGAACACCAGAGCAATGGATATGATTCCCCAGCCAGTTGGCAGAAAAGCCAAAAGACTCGTCAAGGCATCAATGAACTCGAACTTTGTGAACTCTATCAACAAGACAATACCAGTCACAGTGACACCAACAATAACAGCTTGGATAAACCGATATCGTATGTGCTTCTTTGCTGAATATCTGTCCCGGAAGTAAGCAACTGTGATAAGAGCCACAAAAGCCAGCAGTATGCATGTCCATGACAGAAGATAGACAAGGATGCTTCTACTCCCACCAGCAATGTGAAGCCGATAAACAATTGCATACTGAAAGAAGAAATATCGGAGGTCTATAATGATTTCCAAGATGCTTCCCCAGAGACCAGAGGTCCGAAGATGATCAGTTTCCTCTTCCCACCACTTTTCCCAGCTTTGATCTGACTTCACTGAGATTCCACCTTGGAACCAAATCCAGGTTAGGAAATCCTCAAAATCATTGAAATTCTTTAGCCAGTCCAAACCCGATGGATTGAAAATGAAGGGAGCAAGAATCCACGAGCCAACTAGAAACCAACTTGAAAGTGTCAGCAGGATGTACACTAATGTACTCCCCGAGCTGCTGGTATAAGATGCATACAAGACCAGTATCACACCCAACTCTATTGCTTTGAGAAAATGGCTACGGGCATATAGCCTGTAGTTCTCGGCGAATTTCTTGTGCTCCACAACAAATCCACGACCAGTAGCCCGATATTTTGCACCACCATGAAGGATCGTCCGCCCATAATAGTGTGTCTTGGTTCCCATAGAGAATGTGTAGAAAACAGATGCAAACTGCAATTGCATTTTTAAGAAATCCCACACAGCATTGAGGAAGCCATGCTCAAGTGAATTTTCAATAATCATCGGCAATGCTGTGAACAAGCCCAGCTGTATGACAAACTGCTGATTCAGGACAGCTCCCAGTGCTGCATTATTAGTGGAGCTAGTGTTCTTGCTGATGTAGTCCTCGAGCCCACTAAGGGCAAGATAAAATCGTCCCCATACAAATGCATAGACAGTTAGCACAACCATCATTGTGTTCAAATAAAATCCAATGGTTGTGTAAAAGAAAGAGAGCATCCGAAAGAAGTCCAGTCTGTGACCCAGTCTGTAAACATCACGGCTCAGAGTTTGCTCACCATTGCCACTAGCAACCTTGGCTTCAAACATAGAAACCTGATTGAGCCCCACATCTCTTCCTTTACCAACCTGGATATATTCATGGTGCGTAACATTGCCCCCACGGAGGGTACAATTGAATCCAGCAAAGATATCCTCACTGATGTTGATTACTCTTGATGCTTTACTAATACCCCTCGGCCCAAGAACCAAAGACGATCAAACACATCTGGGTGGCCATAATGCATTCTAACCTTGAGTGGATTAGCTAGAACCCGCTGCCCCAGAGTGACAAAACTTGTTTCCTGGGCAGACATAAACCAAGCTAGAGAAGACACAGAGCCAGTGAACACGTGTTCCCGAACCCCAAGGATTTTGGGCTTGCGAATTCCATATTTGCGATTGAATTCTTCTAGAAGATTCCTCATCTTAAGAGCCTCTTCAAAGTAATTATCTTGGTTCATATCGATGGTCTGAACCGCATCACCCCTTGTGAAGATGAGTGCATGATTCTGGTTCTCTGGCTTGCCTTCACCGAGCTTCAATGGTCCAGGCAACTTAACCCGATAAATTTCGACCTCTTGCTGCAGCTGCTGATCGTATTTCACAAGGACAGAGAAGTACTCTGTTTCACCACCACTCGAGTGCTTCTCGTCAACATAGGCAACACGAAGTGCTTCATAATTCTTCATTAGCTCCAATATCTCGTAAGCATGGGGGTCATTTTTGGCTTTCTGCTGACCATAAATTTGGCATGCAACCACATAAGTGTATTTCATAAGGACAGTTCCATACTCACTACCTTTAAACAAGGAGCTCACACCACTGGTTGCTCTGCTCAGTGTGCGTGACGAAGATGCCCTGCTATAATAGCCTGACCCACCAGTACCTCCGTCTCGTCTCGATGATCCTATTCTCGAGGAACCCATTCTAGCAAGCTCCCTCGATCCAGTTCTTAAGTCATGTTCAGAGGCGGAATCCAGAAAAGTTAGCATCTTGAGAGCATCATAATAGTACATCATCCCCCTCACAGTACGTGACAGTGTCTGTCCCCTGTATGAGACCCAGTGCCGAAGATCTCTTAGCCTGTGCTTCTCACTGTACAGCTCCTTAATATCAGACATCCCTTCACGCTTCATGCGCTCAACGAAGAACTCCCACTCATCCGGGTAAATCTGTTTCAGATAGTATAGGATTGAGATGCCATCTTCATTCTCCTTATAGAGCTGGTCCTTGTTGTACAACACCTCTTCATTATAATACGGTGTCAAGACACTGAAGGCCATCATCTTCTCCACCTGGGTTGCTCGTGGTATGTTCATGAAGAGCGAATTGCTGAAAAATGCGATCCTCCGCCGAGCTTCAAGGTTCTTTGGAACATTGACCATAGAGTCCCTTGAGGTCAGGATGGTGTGCATGCGCCGCACCTGCTTATAGAAGGTAGCATTCTCCTCATCAGGCAGCACAACAGTGTCCACAAAGAGAAGGCTGGTGGGCCTTGCCTGTGCGAGGCCTTCGTTCCTCAGCTGTTCCATGCTCCTTTTCTCAGTCTGGAAGTCACGGATGACGACGTCATAGAGGGTCTGAAGAGCATTGACAATCTTTGTGATATCCTTGTTGGGTTTGAGAAGTAGGCTTAGTAGCGCTACAAGCTTTGCATGGACGTGTTGCATCACAGACATCTTATACTCCACAGTGAGCTTCTCCAACTGCATCGACTCATCAAACTCACGAAACAACTGTGTCACAATGCCATGTTCCTCAGACCTTTCCTTGATGATCTCTAGCAGCAGGTATTTTGTACTATCATATACCTCAATGACAGCGCAGCGACGGTAGTCATTCTTACAGATCTTCCTCCAGAGCCTGCGATCAGGTCCTGGAACCTCCTTTGCCTGACCAAGCGCAAGCGACAGCTCGTTACAGAGCAAGAAGCACGGCCAGCGGATCACACGCACATTCCACAGCTCAGGCGGTAGCTCAAGAAGCTCGACTTCGAGATCACTCACAATGTCCTCCTCCCGGAACTTGGATATAATCTCGTTCCAAATAAGAGCGAACCGCCGTGCCTCAACCTGATTGGACTCAATCTTACGGAAGGATCGGCTGAACCCATAGCGTAGCTGCAGCCGCTGCCAGAAATTGCGAAGGCGGCTGGGCAAGAAGGTGCGCTCATTGACATGCTGCTCCTCTGGCATGATGTTGAACGACATGGCGCTCGCGAAGAACTGGAAGCGGAGCCTGAGCTGTTTCATGTCTCGGATCTCCCCCAGGTGCGCAAACAGCCCCACAAATGCTCCAGCCATAGAAGAGAAGATGGCATACCAAATCTGGATATCCATGAGGTAGATCAAGACTACTGGTAGCCACAGTATAAACACAGCGAACCGGTTGCTCTGCCCAAAGAACTCATGCCAAGCGTAGGCAACCTTGCCAAGGCTGTCTATCTCCTTCGTGGGTTTTACCAGTGGCCTGATCTGGAGGAAATAGCTGAAGGTGAATTTGACGGCGAGCAGCAGCACCCAGAAGATGGAGTACTTGACATTGTCCCAGGTGCCCTCGCGGAGGCCGCGGCCAACGAAGCTGCGGCTCTGGAACCACCAGGTGAGCGCGTAGCAAATCTTCCAGTTGGTCTTCTCCAACGCATTGCGCACCCAGGGGATGATGAAGAGCAATGTGGCGAGGGCCTCAGGGAGCAGGAACACCGCGGCCGCGTACAGGAACTTCATGATCCGTGCGTCTGTTCCTTGTGACCAGCCGCGGTCGCTGTCCCTCTGGTTCCAGATCCCCTTGTAGAGGACAGCGAAGACGAGGACCCAGACGGCGGCGGCGACGGCCTTGAGCACCATGCGCACGGCGAGCATGCGTCCGTCCCTGAAGGCGCGGCGGAACTGCGTGCCGATGTCGAGCAGCGACTGCAGGAACCGTAGCGCGGCCCAGGTGATGAAGACGGAGAGCACGCGCACCTGCGCCCTGCGGTCGAAGCTCTGCCAGGGCCACTTGGCGTCGTCCCAGGCGACGACGGCGGCGGCCTGCAGGTAGAGCAGGAGCATGACCCAGAGCCTGTCGAAGCTGCGGTAGATGTTCCAGAAGGATCGCACCTCGACGAAGCCCGTCTTGCGGACGCGGGTGCGGTCGGGCGGCGTGCGGAAGAACTGGCGCGACTGCTCCACGGGCCAGCCGAGGCGGTCGAAGACGTCCCGGCGCCAGAAGTACTCGTTGATGTCGTCGTAGTTCCGCCACGCCGCGTGGGGCGCGGTCCCGTTGCGGCTTGAGGCGACCTCGGCGCTGATTACGGTGTAGATCGGGGTTACGACGCGGGAGAGGAAGGCGTGCTCGCCGCCGTTGATGGCGGGGTTGGCGGGGCGGCCGGTGGCGGTGTCGATGAAGCCCTCGAGGATCCGGTGCAGCTCGAGCGCCATGTGGTGGTAGACGTAGCAGAGGCACTCGGGCATGAAGCGCAGGTTGGCGGCCTCGCCCCAGACGAGGAGGTGGAGCCCCGCGTAGAGGAGGTCGGCGCGCGGGTCGTCGTCGGGGACGAAGACGTTGGCGCGGCGGCCGAGGAAGCCGCACCAGGAGGCGTAGTTGCGGAGGAGCTTCTTGCGGAGCGCCCGCGCGATGCGCGGCTCGAGCGTGTCGGAGAAGTCGGCGGAGGAGAGCCGCATCTGCGCGTTGGCGAGGAGGAGGACGAGGTGCTCGCGCTGGTTGCGCACGCTGTCGCGCTGGAAGCCGAAGAAGGCGCCCAGCCAGTCCATGAGGTCCTGGTCGGCGCGCCAGGGCGAGTAGGGCGGCGGGCGCAGGCCCCCCACCGCGCGGAGCGCCGCCGCCGCGGCGCGCACCTCCGGGAAGCGCAGGGACGGGTGCTCGGCGAGGAGGTCGTGGATGGGGAGGATGTTGTAGGGCTCGCCGGCCGCCGGGGGAGCGGCGGTGGCCGACCCCGCCCGGCGCGGGGCGGTGGGGCGCGGCGTCGTCATGGCCGCATTTGGGTTTAGGGCTGGGCTAGATCTGGGGTGGGGAAGTGGGGATGCGAGGAGGAAGGGGACTCTGGTTGGGGTTTGGGAAGGGAATGGTTTGAAAATCGGTGGTGGCTGGCTGGCGTGGGGGAGGGGAAGACGGAGGCGGGCGGAGGAACTGAAACGGTGTGGGCGGCCGCGTCGCGTGCGTCGTGGGCCGGAGCGGATGGTGACGGGGAGGGTTTCCGCGTGATGCAATTAGCCAGTAATCGCGGGGGCAACCCGGGAAATGGAACGGGGCAGTAGTAGCCTAGTAGGATAAATTTGCCTCCTCCGGTTTCGTGTTGATCTGGTACTCGGGGTTGATTTAGGATGAAGATTCTTCCAAATGAATTGCTGCTGTTTTTGTCTCGGTCGCACCTCGTGTGCGCGTATCTTGTCTGGTCACGCGCTTCTCGTTCCTTCGTATAGAAGAAAATTATGTAAGTAAATCGTGCCATTTCTTGGTACAAAGAAACATCGATTAGTTTGGCACACACGATGACACTAGCAAAATCTGTACAGTCCTCGAACGAGTGGTTGTGAACGCATCATTACACATCTCTGCTGTCAAAACCGGGGATAATTAAGGAAAAGTGGGGTCACTAAAACCTACTTGCTCTCTTCTTAAATACTCCTTTTTGTTCCGTTTTAGTCTACATTCTATATAAAATCATAGAAATTAGTACTCCCTCCGGTTCATATTAATTGACTCTAATATGGATGTATCTAGAACTAAAATGTGTCTAGATACATCCATATTGAAGTCAATTAATATGAATCGGAGGGAGTATTGTATTTATTAGTACTACTTAGATAAGTAAACAACCAATTTAAGCTACTCTCCGTTCTTTTTAGACTAGTCATAGTGGGAAGTAACATAGAGAAGTAACATATGTTACTACTCTATGTTACTACCTTCATAGTGGTTAGTAACATCAAAGTAATATCATATATGTCTTCATTACTTAGCTCATAGACTCATTATATCTTGAGAAGTGTGATGTTACAGTAACTAGCTATGTTACTCCATCCTCCTCTCTCCTCATTAACTCACTGCCATATAAGCAAATTTGTTGAGTTGGACACTTAGTTACTAGTGAAGTTACTCCCACTATGAGTAGTCTTAGTCTACATTCTACAAAAAATCAGATAAATTAGTAACACATTTATTAGTAGTATTTAAATTAGTAAACAACCAATCCAGCCTACGTTGAAAATAGTGATATCCAATAGATAAAGGAGAACCACTTCGTTTTCCGTATTCTTGTTAACTAAAAGCTAGAATGTAGAGTATTTCAAAACAAATTTTAGGTCTAGAATGCAGAGTGTTTCAGAACGGATTGACTATGTTAAAAAGGTGATATCCAATAGATAGAGGAGGATCGCTTTGTTTTATGTGTTCTTGTTCATTATATATATATGGAAATAGAAATAGAAATAAACGAATATGCCATTTGTCGATACAAAGAAAGACGATTATTTTTGCAAATAAAGAAACAAGATGACAATAGCAAAATCTGTGTTACTACCCGAACGAGTAGTCCTGAAGGCATCATTACACATGCATCGCTGCTACCAAAACCGTGCATAATTAAGGAAAAGTGAGCTCGAAAGATAAAATCAAGGGAAAGCGGGGTCACTAAAAGCTATCTACCAGAACATATTTCGCAATGAATTGAAAAGAGGTGGAAAAGCTGGTGTACCTCGTACTTAGGCGAGTGCATTTTGTATCTATACAAAATAATAAAATACATTTTGTATCTATAAAAGACCACTGAGGGCATCCACAATGGAAGTGCTTAGGGGAGACGCTAGGCTGCTAATCCCGGTAGATATGGCTAAATCCCTGCGGATCCTAGAAATATTACTCCCACATTAAAGCGTGTTCATATATAGATAAAGTTAAGACAACATTTTCAGAATGGAGGATTGTGTGTCGATGACTATCTATCTGTCGAGCCCCTCATCCTTTTTTTTCCTCGATGCAAACCATCGGATGCCTGTACGAAATCATTTTTAGCACCTCTCTTAGCGATGTGCTTTATAGAGAGGGACTCTAACATACATGTTTTACGAGATTTTTTTTCCTAGTTGCGCAAGCGTTTACCCAAGAGCTTCGATTCTACATGCCCTAACACTAATCGAGAAAAATGATAAGATTTTTACCTCGTAAGATCGTGCTTTTACGATCACGTAAGATGATGCTTATTTATGGGAAAGGTGCATGCAACCATAGAGAAAAGAGCAATTCCACATAACTAATCGCGTTATTTATTGCCACATATATTTCGATGAATAAGAAATTTTAGTAAAGCCTACAAAGTTTAACCAAGCATAAATAACAAAACATAGACAACTATAGCATACGGAAATAAATAAGTTATGGAAATATAATTTATGGTAAATCTATGAATATTGATTTGGTATCGTAATGCTCATATTTATGTCGATAACATGGATCAAACTTTGAGGATTTTGACTATTGACTAAATTTATAGACCTTATTCATTTGAATGAAGTGAACGTACTTACCTTTATTTTCTTGTTACCTGGAATATGACTTTATGGCATGCATATAGGAAAGAAAGAAGTGCTACCAAATGAGCATTTTTTAATTATTACCGGGGGTTTTCTAAGCATATATATATAGAGTAGGCATATTAAGTTCTACTCAATTTCGCGGTCGCAAGGAAGAAATTGATGAGAGCTTTTTTCGCCATCGAGCTCTTTTCAATCAAACACTACCCGTATATTCATGAGCGCATCCACTCCATGCAGCTATTCAAGCTAGTATGGGTTAGATTTTCTCACTTGAACACGAGGTTACAAGTGAGATTTTACTACTTGCATTGCATTGCAGATGAGTTGCAGCTGAGAAAATGCGTCATACCGTTAAATTGTTTCGTGATTCATGCTTGGCATAAGTTGTTGCGACAAAGCAAATTGTCACTAACCGTTGGATTGATTATTCATAAGTTGCAAGTGCAACTAATCAATCGAATAAGAATTAGTCGCTCTCACATTGTTTTCTTTTAGGAGCAAAGTGGAAACATAGCGACGCGTTATTTCGAACAAATGCCATGAATTCAATGTATGAACGGAGCATGATGCAGAGAACGTTGCCTTCACCCGTACGCGCAAAGCTACCGTACTTCCGTATCGCCATGTACTCCTTCCCCGTTTTATTTTTACGCGTACGGGTCGTCGGCGTTACTACTCTGGAGTAAAACGGAGAGAGCACGATAACTGGTCGTCGGTGCTGAAATGCAGGCGAGTGGTCCAGAAATTCACGTATATTTGCCCCTGGCATATACTCCAGTGAAAGAAACAGCGGCACTCCTTCCCCGTTTCCGTCCTGGGTCGGCTCTCCTTTTGACCGGCCGGCGGCGCCAGGCAGGGGGCGTGGCACCGAATCTTCAAATTCTGGAGGACGAGGGCCTCAGATGAGAAGCATCTCCTCCAGCCAAAATTCCAGATCCGGCGGGACCGTCCACCGCCGCGCCATGTGAGCACCAGACCGGGACCCGCCGCGCCACAGTTTGTTGAGCTGTGCAGCTACTACTCTGCTGTCGTTTGCCCCCAGGAACCCGGCAAAATGGGACTGCATGCAGCATGCTATACTCCCTCCGTCCCGGTTCAAATTTCCAAAAAATATTTGTCCCAAAATTTCTCACCTTCTAGGCACATTTTGCATTTAATGTGGGAGCAAACTAATTCATTTTTGCATGCAAACACTCCTTTTTTCATCTCCCACCACGCATCTAGATCTTCAATGCATGTGAAACCACCGCACACTAGCATCTACAATGCGTGTGAAAAGCAAAGTTTTTGCATGTTTTAACGTGCAAATTTAGAGCCAATGAGGATCACCTTGGGCCAAGATATTTGAAAACTTTGCCTTGCGAACTGGGACGGAGGGAGTAGATGCGATCGGCAAAATGACTCCAGGCCATGAATTTTCTGACCAAACCTCGACATAGTTTCGTCGTTGCAGACTTGTGCCCCTCACAAAGCTATCAGTTGCTTTCAGACAAGTAAATCACTGTCGCGTGTAATCTGCTTCTCGATGAAGCGACTCGTATGCACAGCACTTGTGACAAAGGACGCGTCGAAACTAACTCGAGTGGGCATACATCCCCCCGGTGGCAGTGGCAGGAGATTGAATAGGCTGTCATGTCAAGTCCTCGGACACAGATTGAGATTAAGATTAGCGAAGCAGATCGATCGGCACGTGCCTGGATGGCATCGGGATTCTCGCGCTGTCACCATTCTTCACTACCAGTGACACTGCCGCTCATCGGGAGTAGCAGTTTGGCTAGTTTCATGTCTAGGTGCCTACTCTGTTTTATTGATATTTTTTTTTTGATAATTTTTTTTGGATGTGTTTATAATAGTTCTGCCATGTAAGTATTTTTTTCTGTCATAAATTGGCAACAACTGAGATATTTTTCATATGCAAGTGGGTTTCTGTAACTGATATTTTTTTCTAGTCGGCGAAAGTGGGGTTGCAATTAAAAAAAAATCTCCTCTTGCAAATGGAGTTGTAAATAGTATTCAGTCGTAAGTAAGGTTATAACTAAGATATTGTCTAGTTACAGGTGGGGTTATAACTGGGATATAGTCCATTTGCAAGTGGTATTGTAACTGATATTTTATCTAGTTGCAACTGAGATTTTATCTACTTGCAACTTCCCTTGTAATGAGATTTTCTTCAGTTGCAAGTGGGGTTGTAACTGAGATTTTGTCCAGTTGCACGGGCGATTGTAATTGAGTTTTTATCTAGTTACAACTTGGATTGCAAAAATGAGATTTTGTCTACTTGCAAGTGGGGTTGTAGCAGAAATCTTGTCTAATTGCAAGTGTGGTTGTAGCGAGATTTTCTTCATTCACAAATAGGGTTGTAACTCAGATTTTCTCCGGTGGTAAATGGGGTTGCAATAGAGATTTTGCAGCTACAGATGAGTTGTACCTTGTTGCAAGTGGGTAACAACTGGATATTTTAAACTGTTCCAAATATCGGTCGATATTTCAGATTAAGTGCAAATTTCAGGGTCACTGAAATGATAAGGGCCTATTCAGTGAGTTAACTAGTCCAGGAGATTAATCGATCTAGCAAGCTGATTTATCGGCTATCAGACCGACTAACAGGGCCTAGGCGGTTAACTAGATTTCATTTTCTGGCTATATAGTGGTATATTTTGGTATATTACATGTGTTTTTACCTTTTGTATGTGCCTTTTACATGCATATAGTAGTTTATTCTGGTATATTACAATTCTTTGAGCATTGCAGTATGGAATTGTACCTAAAAAACTAGGTATATAATGGCAATATGTTAGCATTCTCCTATGTATTCTACAGATTAATGGTCTACCAATAAATTCAATTGATCGGCCAAGTAACTGATAATTGTTTATCCCAGCCCAGCCGACCGGCTACGAGTTAACGATATCATAAACATTGGCATTTTGTAGTGGTTGGTGAGATTTTAGAGTTGGGTTGCAACTATTTTTCTTGTTGATAATTAGCAAGGCTGTTTCTAACTTCTTTGAAGCTTCGCACATTGATTTTTTGTTGTTGCAAAACACTGTGCATGCTCAGACTCTTATAAATATGTACATACACTTTGCATGCAGTGATGAGTTTGCCCTTCGAAAGATGCTGAAATTAAACGATGTGTAAATATATATAGATGGGAATTATCAATTTTAATGTCGAAAGCCCGCTCAACACGCTTTGTATGAGCATGTAGAAACTTTTGCCATTTGGGTGCGTGAGGTACTCCCTCTATTTCAAAATAGGATGCCTATAATATATGGGTAAATTTAAACTTTTTAAAGTTTGACCAACTATATAGAAAGAAGTGTCAACATTTATAATCCCAACTTACTATTTTTAGAACCATCATGAAAAATATTTTCATATTATATACATTTAAAATTTTAGATGTTGATATTTTTATATATAGTTGCTTAAGTTATAAAAAGTTTGACTTTGGCTGAAAACTATAGGCATCATAATTTGGGAAGAGGGAGTACATGCGTACAACTCACTCTGTCCGTCCATTATAGATGCGAAAGAAACGAGCGGAACCAGAAAAAAGACAGATTGTGTGGTTAGCGCGTGGATTTTGGTTCCGCTGGTGTCAGCTAACTCAGAAATAGCCGAGGGATCCTTTGATTCATAGGATAGAAAAATCATAGGAATAGGAAAAATCGTAGAATTAGTATGTCTTGCCTTCTATAGAAAGTTGAGTTCTGTTTGATTGTGCCAAAGAGATTTTTAATGAGGTATGACCTCATGTTTATTTCCTATAGAATTTGCACTACAAGATTCATATAGAATTATTTTCTATAGGATCAAACAAATAGTGTAGGAAAAAATCCCATATGCTGTAAATCTTATACAATTCCTATGAATCAAATAGGAGCCCAATAAAAAAGTCAAAGGAACACTTGATACAATAGGCTTGCTTTATTAATGTTTTCGAACTTGATTGTAAACTATTTCCACCTAAAAGATAAGCTTACTGCTACCTTTAGCTGTAAGTGGAGATTTAAAATTTGGTGAGAATGATTCTCACTAATTTCCACTAAAATTCTGGTGCTAAACAAGGCCTAAAGAGGGCCGCATGGTTAATGTGGGAAATGGCAGTCAGCTGAGCCTTAGACCATTTATTGATTGTTTCTATGACGATCCACTCACAGGTGATCGATCACTGAATGATGCACAATATGTCATTTTCAGGAGTCTTTTTTGGTTTATACCTGATCAACGTCCATATGCTGCAGAGATCGCAGCTCACAGCTCGTACCCAACGAATGCTGTATAGCGTAAGGGGTTCGCTGTGCTGGATTAAACGCACCAGTCCTAAATTAGCCGAACAATCACCACTCAAGAAATTTCCCAAAACAATCGCAGTGATGCGTGAACAAGACAACAACGAGAACAGATGGGAGATAGGACCAGTTGGCAACCAAAAAATTGCTCCCAATAGCTGCATTGTGGATATGCTCGGCACTACTTCGACAGCGATATAAGAAAGTACAGTTGCTTTTGGTTTAAACACTTTGTGGAAAAGAAGGGGCATGCAAGTGGAGGTGAGAAAGGGATCATGCGAGTTTGCCCGATGTGATCTGATTCCGGACAGGAAAGACGGACAAGCCACGAGTCGCCATTGGCCATTGCAATCGTACTAGTAAGCTGCAACGAGATCTAGGCCCAACAAGACGGTCACTCTGGATGTTCCAAGAAAAGAGAAGTGGTCAGATGCTCAGATCTGGAACACCGATCTTTCTAACGCTGAGACCAAGTCCCCTGTGCGGGCTAAAGGTAAATTAAACAGGGAGCAACCTACGGCGATCCGCACCGCTCATAAGCAGACACGAAAAGTCAAATCCATCCATCGCCCTCCCCGAGAAGCTAGCGCGTGTGATCACCGGCCTCCTGGCAAGCATAGCCACAGGCCGATCGCAGAAGTCACAACTGTTATCGGAGTTGTAGTCGAGGGCCGGGATGGAAGAGCGACTTGTCATCGCGGTTGTCGTCGGGATCAGCGTCTCTGGCCAGTTTGGTGACGTAGATGGTGTCCACGGAAGTGGTGAAAGCAGCGGTAACGAAGGCGTCGATGTCGTTGGTCGCAGCGGGGGGTGCTGGCCGAGTCGGTGGTATCGTCGGCCGAGCCTGCCGCACAGCCGCAGTGGCGGGCTTCCTCGAAATATGCTTTCGCTCAGCTATATTAATATACCAACCGACCGATACAACAAATACGCTGGAGCCGCAGCACAACTAAAGCCCAAAAGAACACAAGAGAAAGAGGAAAAAAAAAGAATACCAACACCGGCAGCTTGACAAGAACAAAGACGACTCGCAACCGCTGCGCCCTCCGGAGAATTCCACCACACTCCAAGCACACTGAAACGTCGCATATCAAGCAACACCTTCAACAAGGAAAACGACGACAACACCGCTTCTGCCCGGACTAATCCTAGGGTTTCCCCCGATACGCGGAAGGGATTGGGGAAGAGGGACAACCAACGCCCTTCAGGAAGGTAGGGCGACACCCGCATGCGTCACCGCGTCGGTGTCGGGCATGCCGACTAGGATTTCTCCCACCCACCAAACCCACAAACCCGGACGATCCGACGCGCTCCACCTAGCTTGCCACCCACCAGCACACGCCACCGTGGTCTTGAAGCCATCCTCGCCATCAAGCTATGGACATCGGAGCAGGGCCTAGATGCAGAGAAGAGAGGCAGTCGGGTCGGGGGTAGTAGTGCCTCAGCCGCGCGGGAGGGAACTACCTCCACCGCCTTCGCGGTAGCCGACCGGACATGGCATCAAGGTCAAACCAGGCCCACCTGGCCCGGCTGGGTCCTCACAGACCCGTAAAGTCACCATGACCATGCTGCAGCAGTCCGGCCAGAGCACCGCCGCCACCCAGCCACTGCCGCCGCGCCTTCTCTGCCTCCAGGGAGCATCACCGGCACGCCGGGAGCAGACAGCCCGTCCGACCCATATGGGCCCCAATATGGGCCCAGATCTGGGCCGAACCAGCCCGCCCTAGCACCACCGCATGTGCTGCTCTGCCGCCAACGACGGCACCGCTGCACCTCCTCCCAACCGTCGTGCGGGAATCACGCTGCCACGAGGGACCACCACCAGCCAAGGAGCACCACCCGGCTGCACCTACCCTGCGCAGGCGCAGACCGAGAGGGGAAGAGCGAGGAACCGCCGGCGCCGTCCGGGCCTTGCCCGGCGACACACGCCGACAACGGCGGGGGAGAAAAGGAGGAGGGGGTGATGACCCACAAGTATAGGGGGTGTATCGTAGTACTTTCGATAAATAAGAGTGTCGAACCCAACGAGGAGCAGAAGGTGTTGACAAGCCGTTTCGATGAAGGATTCAGTGGTTTCACTCAATAGCATCAATAACAAAGAGTAATCAACACCGGGAGAGTTTCCCCTATGAAATACTCAAGATTCAACCCTAGATGTTACAGCGGAGACGAGGTTGAAAGAACATTTCCCGCCCTTTTGGGTTTTGTGTGTTTGATGTCAACACTAGGTATATATTTATGTGTGTTGATGTAGACAGGTACAAGTGTTCGGAATATATTTTCGTTCAGCGAGATGGTCTGCCAGTTCTGATGATCTGAAGGGTTTTTCTTTCTGGCGGAAGTTCCGGCCCCAGCTGGCGGAACTTCCGCCCTGGTATGTTCTGCGAAGCCTCGTCGGTGCGGTTTCGTTTGTTGTTTTTGTTCCCTGGCCGGAAGTTCCGGCGCGAGTGGCCGGAAGTTCCGGTCGGCGGAACTTCCGCCCAACTTCCGGGCAAGTTCCGGAAATGTGGAATTGTGGCTCAGTATAGTCCAGTAAGGTTTTCGGGCAATTCCGGAACTTGGCCGGAACTTGGCCGGAACTTTCCGCCCTAGTTCCGCCCAATCTTTTGTTGACCAGGTCATCTGACGAAGAATCTTCCTGGCGGAAGTTCCGGCTCCCCTGGCCGGTACTTCCGGTGCCAGCCGGAACTTCCGGCCATCCTGGCCGGAACTTCCGGTGTTAGTGGATTTCGCCACAACGGTCAGATCTGAGAGCTCCAATCATATAAATAGCTCTCTTCTCCATTGGGACAAGTTGCTCAATCATTGCAAGAAAAATCTGCCAAGCTTCACCACCATTAGAGCCACCTCAAGAACACAAGATTTGCAAGATCTCCTTCTTCCCCCAACCAAAGCTCTTGATCTTTGGAGATTCGAAGGAGAAGACACCGATCTACATCCTCACCGAAGCATTCTTCATTTCCCCCTCATTTGTTTGAGGGATCTCATGCTAGTGTTCCTATTTGGTTCCCTAGTTGATTTGTTGTTGATGTGTTGTTGTTGATTGTTGTATTGTTACAGATTTGGGAGCCTCCAATTCAGTTGTGGATGTGTGCCCCAAGAACCTTGTAAAGGCCCGATTTCCGCCTCGAGGAAATCCCTTAGTGGACGTGGGCTAGGCCTTTGTGGCGTTGCTCACCGGAGATCTGAGTGAAGCCTTCGTGGCTGTTGGTTTGGCTTTCGTAGCAACCACACTCCTCCAAACGTAGACGTACCTTCTTGCAAAGGAAAGGAACTACGGGAATCATCTCCGTGTCATCGCGTGCTCCACTCTCGGTTACCTCTATCCTATTCTATCTCTTATATTGCGTAGCAATATCTTGCTTAGTTGCTTATCTTGTCATATAGGTAAATTCACTTACTTGCATATCTAGAGAATTTACCTTTGTGTCAAGCCTAAATTGAAAAAGAACTAAAAATTGGTTAGCACCTATTCACCCCCCCTCTAGGTGCGGCATACGATCCTTTCAATTGGTATCAGAGCCTCGGCTCTTATTTCGAGCTTAACCGCCTAAGAGTATGCCGAACGAGGATCCCACGGAAGAGGCCACCAAGACGGTCTCCATGGAAGACTTCAATTCGTTGAAGTCCTCCATGGAAGCCCAAATGGAAAGCATGAAAAAGATGATTGCCGAGCTTTTGGCTCCGGCCCTTCCCAAGGCTCCTAGTGTAGAGGTAAAGGACACGGGTGCGTTAGAAGAGGGTGATGCTTCGGAATTACCCTCCTCTACCAAACCCGTGGAAGGTGATAACTTAAACACTATAAAAAATCCCATTGCATCTCCTAGGACAACTAGTGGAGGTGAAAGCTACAATCGAGTAGCTCCACCTTTTCTATCTCCCGATATACCGGTTCCCCATCCCCATATGAACATTCGGGGCGACCCACCTAAGTTTTCCATTGAGAATTTCGATACTTGGCAATTTGAGTTTCGCTCTCATGTTTGCAGTGCCTCCAATGAACTTTGGAGAATCATCTTGGAAGGCTTCAAGCCATACAATCCCGACAAGTTGACTAGAAGAGAAGCGGTTGATAGTCAACTCAACAACACCGCCTTGCACATGATTCAAACTAGTGTGGGGACAAAGGAATTGCATCGTGTTCGGAACTACACCACCGCCAAGGAAGCTTGGGACGGTTTGTCCGCTAGTTGCATTGGAAGTGAGAGCACGAGGAGGAACAAGTATAATGCTCTTAAGAATAAAGCCGAAGGTTTCTTGAGGCTACCGGATGAAGATCATGAACTCATGTATGGAAGACTTCTCACCGTTGACGATGCCTTCCGGATGATTGGTGCCACCCACATCAATGACTCTTGGATCAAGGAGAAGTACATTGAATGCATGATGCCGTTTGTACCCATTGATGTCAAGACTCTTGTAGGGAGGGAATGCTATTCCTCTCTCACTTCTCAACAAGTGGTGCACGAGATGCAAGCTCTCAAGGTGCTTGAAGAAAACTCTCATGATTCTCGCAACCGAGCTCTTGGGATGACAAAAGGGTCCAACCTTGCCTTGGCGGTCAACTCCGTTGAAGAAGTGTTCCCTCAAGAATCATATAGGGCATCTTGGAGTATGTCCTATCCGGAAGACTTGGAACACCACTACCATGACCACATGGCATTCCATGCCAACTCCTTTTGGGTTGATCCATCCAAGGCCAAGGAAGACAACATCAAGAGAAACAACTCAAGGGGGTCCACAAATTCGGGCCCAAGGACAAGATCTTGTTACAATTGTAATGACAAGCGCCATTTCATTGCCGAGTGCCCCTATGAGAATAGGGAAACTCATGGTGGAAGGCTCATTCCCAAGGACAAGAGCAAAGTTTCAAAGGACAAATATTCAAAAGCCCCCAAGAAGAAATTCTAGAACAACAAGACCAAGAAGGGCAAGAGGCCCTCAAAAATTGTGCTAGTGACTAGGGAAGAATACTCTTCCGATGAAGTTGGAAGCTCTAGTAGTGAGGAAGATGAAGAAAGCTCAAAGGAATTGGCCGCCATCGTCACCACCAACATTCCCTCTTCATCTCTCTTTGACTCTCCCAACGAGAATCCTCATATCAAGAATGCACATTGCTTCATGGCAAGGTCCTCCTTGGACACATCTATTGTGCTATCAACTCAAGAAGAGTATACCTCCGGAGATGATGATGTTGATGATGAAGAAGATGCAACCTCTAATGGATTGGTCGCTCTTGCCTCCCTCTCCACTAACTCTTCATCACCAAGTGAATCCCCCAATGAGGTCATTCATGTGGAGGAAGAAAGTTGCCTCATGGCTAAATCCTCCGAGGTATCATCCCCTAACCCCTCTATGCCTATCGTTTCAAGTGATCTAGGGGTTGATCTTGCTAGTCTAAAAGTGAAACAAGAAATGCTAGAGTTTGATGATTTCATTCTTAACCTACAAGGTAATACTAAAAAGCATGTTTCAAACCTCATGGTTCGTATGGCTCAACTAAATGGTACTCTTGAGAAAAATGCCAAATAGAAAGAGAAGATGCTCTTGAACTACATGCTCTTAGAAATGCTCTTGAGGAAAGCCAAGAAACCATAGCTTCTCTTGAAGAGAGATTAGAAAATCTTGGAGATCCTCAAGATAAAATTAACAAGCTCACTAAAGCTAGAGATCTTGCTAGAGCTAAGACTAAAGTGCTTACAAAGGAAAAGGCCAAATTTGGTGTTGATCATGAGAAACTTGTGAGAGATCTAGATGATCTAGACAAGGCACACAAAGCCTTGAAGAGTGAATACTCTCTCCTCTCCAAGTCTTATGAGCAACTTCAAATTAGGCTCGCTTCATATGACATACCTAGTACCTCTACTCCTCTATGTGATCATGCAAATATTGTTGAGGAAAATGCTAGGTTGAAGGATGAACTTGCTAAGGCCTCCTCTCCCCAAAGTAAACTTTCTTTGGATGATCTTTTGAGTAAGCAAAGATCAAACAATGGGAAGGAGGGCCTTGGTTATAATGCCAAGGCAAAGAAGGCAAACAAGCAAAAGGCCAAGCCCGCACAAGAGAAGAAGAAAGCCGTCACTAATGGTGAAGCCTCCAAGGGCAAAACCATGAATGATGATGATGCGGGAATTGCTAACCCTCACTATGTTTTATTTAAAGATTATTATGGTGATGTTTATTCTAAATATGTTGGCCCATATGATGGTTATGTTGCTTGGTCTATTTGGGTCCCAAAGACCCTTGTTGCTAACAAAAGAGGACCCATTGAGAAATGGGTACCTAAATCCAAGAATTGATCTCATGTAGGACTATGCCGCCGGAGGTTCAAAATGGGTACTTGATAGTGGATGTACAAGTCATATGACCGGCGGCAAGAACCTCGTCAAGGAGTTGAGGCCTAACATAAATGATATCACCGTCTCCTTTGGCGATAATTCTACAACCGAGGTATTGGGTTTTGGCAAGGTTGTGGTTGCACACAACATTACTCTTGTGGATGTCATGCTTGTCAAAACCCTTGGTTACAATTTGCTTTCCATTTCCGCCCTTGGCAAGATGGGTTTCGCCGTCTTTATTGATAATGATATTGTGGTCCTCTTGTGGAGCAAGACTCTAAAAGTCGCTTTCGTTGGGTACCGCGAACACAACTTGTATGTGGTGGACTTTTCGGGGACCACCACGACAAGCGCGATGTGCCTATTCGGAAAGGTGGACGTGGGTTGGTTGTGGCACCGCCGCCTAGCCCATGTCAACATGAGAACTTTGCAAAGTCTTCACAAGGGGAACCATATTGTGGGACTAATGGAAAATGTGTCTTTTGCCAAAGATCGTGTTTGTAGGGCTTGTGTTGAAGGCAAAATGCATGACTCTCCGCATCCAAGCAAGACTATCATCTCTTCCAAGAGGATCTTGGAGCTCCTTCATGTGGATCTCTTTGGTCCCGTCACTCATGCAAGTCTTGGTGCGAAGAAACATTGCTTGGTGATTGTTGATGACTACTCAAGATACACTTGGGTCTACTTCCTCAAGACGAAGGATGAGACTCAACAAATATTCATTGACTTTGCTACCGAGGTGCAACGCCAACACAACCTCCTCATTATGGCAATAAGAAGTGACAACGGCTCCGAGTTCAAGAACTATACACTCAATGATTTTCTTAGTGATGAGGGGATTCGACATCAATATTCCGCTGCTTACACCCCTCAACAAAATGGTGTTGCGGAGAGGAAGAACCGGACTCTTATGGATATGGCAAGATCTATGATGGCGGAGTATAAATCCCGCTATAACTTTTGGGCGGAAGCCATCTCCATCGCTTGCCACTCCTCTAACCGGCTCTATCTCCGCAAGGGCTTGAACAAGACTCCATATGAAATACTCACCGGAAACAAGCCTAATATCTCATACTTCAAGGTGTTCGGGTGTAAGTGTTTCTACAAAATCAAAGGAGTTCGTTTGTCTAAATTTGCTCCTAAAGCTTTGGAGGGTATATTTGTTGGTTACGGTGCCGAATCTCACACTTATAGAATCTTTGATGTATCCTCCGGGATTATCATTGAATCTTGTAGTGTGAAGTTCGAAGAAAATGATGGCTCCCAAGTGGGGCAAGTTGATGTTTGTGCGGGTGATGAAATACCTCAAGATGCCATAGTAAGAATGGGTGTGGGATTTTCCGCCCCATTGAGGGACACGGTGTGGCGTCTCGGGAAGAACTATGCTCTACCACGGTGGAGCCCTCGTCTTCTCAACATCAACAAACCCTACCTAGTGAAGCAAACGATGCACCAACCCAAGAACAAGAACAAGACCCTCCCTCTTGTGTGCAAGATCAAGGACAAGATCAAGGTCAAGATCAACCAAGCATTCATAATGGCTCCAATGAGGATCCAATCAACTCTTGCCCTTCTCCGAATATTGTTCAAGATCAAGCACACGAGAATGAGCAACCCCAAGCAATTGAGGAAGCTCAAGTTCAAGGTCAAGACGGGGACCCAAATGATCAAGTTGATCAAGTGACACCTCCAAGGCCAAGAAAGACCAAGGAGGAGATCGAGGCCCGTCGTCTAGCAAGAAGAGAAAGGAACCTCGAACTTCGTGGACACACTCATGACAAGGTTCTTGGTGATGTAAGGGCAAAGGTTTCCACAAGAAGGCAATTGGCTAACTTTAGCCATCATCATGCTTATATCTCCTTAGTGGAACCCAAGAAAGTATATGAAGCCCTTGAAGATTCGGATTGGTTGGAAGCTATGCATGAAGAACTCAACAACTTCAAGCGCAACAAAGTGTGGACCTTAGTAAAGAAGCCAAATGAGTGCCGCAATGTTATAGGCACTAAATGGATTTTCAAGAACAAGCAAGATGAGTTTGGAAATGTTGTGAGGAACAAGGCAAGATTGGTGGCTCAAGGGTTCTCTCAAGTTGAGGGAATTGACTTTGGAGAAACCTATGCTCCCGTGGCTCGCCTTGAGTCCATCCGTATCCTTCTTGCTTATGCTTCGCATCATAACTTTAAGTTACAACAAATGGATGTGAAAAGTGCTTTTCTTAATGGTCCTTTGCATGAAGAGGTTTATGTTAAGCAGCCCCGGGGTTCGAGGATCTCAACTTTCCTAACCATGTCTACAAGCTTGATAAAGCACTTTATGGTCTCAAACAAGCTCCTAGAGCTTGGTACGAGCACCTTAAGGAATTGTTGGTAGACCGTGGGTTTGATGTTGGGCTAATCGACCCCACTCTTTTTACTAAGAGGGTCAATGGGGAGCTTTTCGTTTGCCAATTATATGTTGATGATATTATATTTGGCTCTACTAACAAAGCTTTCAATGATGAATTCTCAAAGCTTATGACCGATAGGTTTGAGATGTCTATGATGGGAGAGATGAAGTTCTTCCTTGGTTTTGAGATCAAGCAATTGAGGGAAGGAACCTTCATCAATCAAGCAAAATATCTCCAAGACATGCTCAAGAGGTTCAAGATGACCGAGATGAAGGGTGTGGCCACTCCTATGGTCACCAAATGTCATCTTGCACTAGATCCCAATGGTAAAGAGGTGGATCAAAAGGTATATCGCTCCATGATTGGATCCTTGCTTTACCTTTGTGCATCTAGACCGGACATAGTGTTGAGTGTTGGTGTGTGTGCAAGGTATCAAGCTTCTCCTAAGGAGAGCCACATGATGGCTCTTAAGAGAATCTTTCGATATTTGGTTGATACCCCAAGATATGGTATTTGGTACCCCAAAGGCTCAAGTTTTATTCTCAATGGTTATACCGATGCGGATTGGGCGGGTGACAAGGATGATAGGAAATCAACTTCCGGGGCTTGCCAATTCCTTGGTAGGTCCTTGGTGTGTTGGTCTTCTAAGAAGCAAAATTGTATATCTCTCTCCACCGCCGAAGCCGAATATGTTGCCGCCGCAAGTGGATGCACTCAATTGTTATGGATGAGGCAAACTTTAAAGGAATACGGTGTCATTTGTGACAAAGTGCCTCTATTATGTGACAATGAAAGTGCCATCAAGATTGCCTATAATCCGGTGCAACATTCAAGAACGAAGCACATTGAGATCCGGAATCATTTCATTAGGGATCATGTTGTCCGTGGTGATATTGAGCTTATCTATGTTCCAACCAAAGATCAACTTGCCGATATATTCACGAAGCCTCTTGATGAAGCAAGGTTCTCTTATTTGAGGAATGAGCTAAATATCATTGATTCAAGGAGTATAGCTTGACCATCTTGCAAACACACCTTTGTCTCAAAACTTTATTTGGTTTAGATGTGGGCATGGAAATAGGGGGAGTGCGGTTTAAATTATTGAGCTATCCCTCCCCCATAATGCCAACATTAAGAAATCATTCTCTTTATATCATATGTTGATATGTGAGCTTCAATGATGAGTATTGGTTTGGACCCAAGATATATCTTCGCGGTGCCATACCATAACACTCATATATGGTGGCCTAGGCCACCACACTCTTCTTTGTGAAGAGTTGGAGTTATTTGGATCTTCATTGAGTTTTATTGACATCTCCTTGTTTATGGGAAATCACTCACTTTTGGCCTTCATTTGCATTATTTGCAAAAATGAGTGATCATGTACCATCTCACAGTTTGGCGCATCTGTCCTAAGCCTATCTCATCTAAGCCATATCCTCTTCTTTCTCCGAGTGCACCAACTTCCTGTCAAAACTTGCTCCTGGCACAGTTTTTCTCGTTTCACCGGAAGTTCCGGCCATTCTGACCGGTACTTCCGGCTGGGATTTTCTGCCAGTTCCTGCCGCTGTTGCTGATCAGTTGTGGTGGTTTCTGGGGGACCGGAAGTTCCGGCTCCAACGAGCGGAACTTCCGCCCTTACGGAACCACTACATATCCGGTCGGGAACGGGGAGGCAGTTCCTGCCTCCTCACTTTCCCCCACCCAAGATCTATTCAAGTGCTCTCTCTCCTTGTGGTGGCTGCTCCTCTCTCTCCGGCCGGATCTCCCTCCTCCGGCGACCTCCGCCGGATCGGCTCCGTGGATCGGCATCCACTCCCTCTCCTCCTCCATGGCTCCCCCCGGTTTGTGCCCTCTCCCTCTCTATGTGTGGGTAGACCTCACTAGATGAACTATAGGGCATACTCTAGGCAAAGCTATGGTAGAACATCTCTAGATGCCTTTCCCTTACTAGAACTTGCTTAGGATGTTGTTGTGATGCGGATTATCGAGCCATTGCCTCAGATCTGGTGAGAACTGCCGCTGTATTCGAACAGCCGGAAGTTCCGGCTCCACACGCCGGAACTTCCGCCCCGGGGCGGAACTTCCGCCGGTTCTCACCGGAACTTCCGGCCTGGCGATTTTTTCTGCTGTTACTCAATATCCTGTGCTGGCTCTGGTTTTGGCCTCCTTGCTAGTGTGCACTCATTTATCATTCCTATCTTGTTGATTCCATCCCAGGTTCATCCAAGAAGAGAGGCAAAGGTCATGTGGATGAGATTGAGGAAGAGTTTGAGCAAACAAGACCATCCAAGCTCACCGCTCGTCAACAATCCGGCCAAAGGCAAAAGACACCCGCGAGTGAGAGGAAAGAACATCCATGTGTCCGTGAAGAACATGCAATATCTTGAGTACAAGGAGCTCCGTGACGTGAACCCTTACCTTACCCCTCGGAACAATAGGGTTACGGATAAGAGGTTCCACAACAAGACCCAAGAAGAGATTTTCTATGAGGTGTATGTGCCATTCAAGAAGGGGTAGCCCCTCAACATGCCATTGACACCGGGAAGATGGCCGCTTCTACATACTTTCAAGAAGCCTATGCTATGTGTGGTGAGTTTGGGCTCTATCCCATTATGGAGCTCAACAAGGATTATGATGTCGGATTGATCCAACAATTCTATGCCACCGTACACTTTCAGTCGGATGAAGCTAAAACATTCCGGTGGATGTCTCATGAAAGGCTTCTTGAGTCTAACTTGGCTAAGTTTGGAAGTGCCCTTGGATACCCTCGCTACCCGGGCATAGATGCAAATGGTTGGAGGTGCCATGATAGCTCCTTTGCTCAAACAAGGGAAGTCTTGGAGCCCCTCTACATCAAAGGTTGGGGTATTCCGGGCAAGAGTGCGGATCTTCTCCCTACTTGGGACATTATGCTTAGAGTCTACCGGGAAACCATTGGACCAAAGGGTGGCAACCTTGATGAGCTACATCTCTATGAAGTGGATCTAATGGCAAACTCCTTTGCTAAGAGGGGCACCGGTGAGAGGCTTGATGTGATGGACTACATCTATCATGAGATGTGGTCATGTGTGATGGAGAAGAAGCTTCCCGCGTTTGCTCCATACATTATGAAGCTCATTGAGGACACTTGGGTTGATAGTTATGAGAGCACCCTCATTCACTCTATTCCTCTCAGTATCACATCCCATGAAGTGAAGGTTTTGAGGACCAAGCGTCACAACTCCCCCATTGAAGATGTTACACCCATGGATGAGAAGCCACCAAGCTGGGCTTCTAAGCTTGCTCGCCGCATGAGACAGATTTTTTGCCTCACCTCTGCAGTCAACCACCGTCAGTATCAACAGCATGCAGAAGCCAAGAAGTCTCGGGTTCGTCAGAAGAGCATCATGAGGGCTCTTGCGGTGGACGTGTCTCCTCCCGGATCCGAGGAGAGCATCACTCCGGAGGCGGAGTGGATCTCTCAGCATGGCATGCCTCTCCCTCCAGATGGACTTGAGATCGAGTCTCCTCCGCACACTCCTCCCTACCCCGGCGCTACATCGAACCTCCCTCCCGGCTGGGCTAACGCCGACCCTTGGGACGTGTAGTTTCTCCTTTCCCTTTTTGGTGCCTTGGTGCCAAAGGGGGGAGCGAGAACCTTATTAGGTTGCTCTCCGTTGGGTATTTGCATTGGGGAGTCACAAGCTCGTGTTGGCTTTGATTTTTATCGCTTGTGATTCTATTTATCTTGTGGTGTCGAACTATGTTCTAGTTTATTTGGCTTGTAAACTCTATCTATGTGTTTGGAACCTTATCTATGTGTATGGTAAACTCCGTATGTGAGTCTTCCATGGTTATCTATGTGTGCATGATCTTATTATCCATATGCCTATCACTATATTGTATTGTGCATGATCTTATTGCTAACCCATGGAAGATAGGTGCAAGATATAGTGGGAGCTTCTTATGTACCAATGCTCATATCTAGGGGAGCTCCTCTACATCTTGCACATTGTTGGTTTACATACTTCATTCCTTGCAAATACTTGTGTTGTCATCAAACACCAAAAAGGGGGAGATTGAAAGAACATTTCCCGCCCTTTTGGGTTTTGTGTGTTTGATGTCAACACTAGGTATATATTTATGTGTGTTGATGTAGACAGGTACAAGTGTTCAGAATATATTTTCGTTCAGCGAGATGGTCTGCCAGTTATGATGATCTGAAGGGTTTTTCTTTCTGGCGGAAGTTCCGGCCCCAGCTGGCGGAACTTCCGCCCTGGTATGTTCTGCAGAAGCCTGTCAGTGCAGTTTCGTTTGCTGTTTTTGTTCCCTGGCCGGAAGTTCCGGCGCGAGTGGCCGGAAGTTCCGGTCAGCGGAACTTCCGCCCAACTTCCGGGCAAGTTCCGGAAATGTGGAATTGTGGCTCAGTATAGTCCAGTGAGGTTTTCGGGCATTTCCGGAACTTGGCCGGAACTTCCGGTCACCGGAAGTTCCGCCCTAGTTCCGCCCAATCTTTTGTTGACCAGGTCATCTGACGAAGAATTTTCTGGCGGAAGTTCCGGCTCCCCGGCCGGTACTCCGGTGCCAGCCGGAACTTCCGGCCATCCTGGCCGGAACTTCCGGTGTTAGTGGATTTCGCCACAACGGTCAGATCTGAGAGCTCCAATCATATAAATAGCTCTCTTCTCCATTGGGACAAGTTGCTCAATCATTGCAAGAAAAATCTGCCAAGCTTCACCACCATTAGAGCCACCTCAAGAACACAAGATTTGCAAGATCTCCTTCTTCCCCCAACCAAAGCTCTTGATCTTTGGAGATTCGAAGGAGAAGACACCGATCTACATCCTCACCGAAGCGTTCTTCATTTCCCCCTCATTTGTTTGAGGGATCTCATGCTAGTGTTCCTATTTGGTTCCCTAGTTGATTTGTTGTTGATGTGTTGTTGTTGATTGTTGTATTGTTACAGATTTGGGAGCCTCCAATTCAGTTGTGGATGTGTGCCCCAAGAACCTTGTAAAGGCCCGATTTCCGCCTTGAGGAAATCCCTTAGTGGACGTGGGCTAGGCCTTTGTGGCGTTGCTCACCGGAGATCTGAGTGAAGCCTTCGTGGCTGTTGGTTTGGCTTTCGTAGCAACCACACTCCTCCAAACGTAGACGTACCTTCTTGCAAAGGAAGGGAACTACGGGAATCATCTCCGTGTCATCGCGTGCTCCACTCTCGGTTACCTCTATCCTATTCTATCTCTTATATTGCGTAGCAATATCTTGCTTAGTTGCTTATCTTGTCATATAGGTAAATTCACTTACTTGCATATCTAGAGAATTTACCTTTGTGTCAAGCCTAAATTGAAAAAGAACTAAAAATTGGTTAGCACCTATTCACCCCCCCCCCCCTCTAGGTGCGGCATACGATCCTTTCAGAGGTGCAGCGGTGGAGATGACGGTGTCGGTGGTGGAGATGATGATGATGATCCCAATGAAGTCCAGCTCGATGATGGTGACGATGGCGACGATTTCCCCCCTCCGGGAGGGAATTTCCCTGGCAGATTTCTGCCTGCCGGAGAGCTCTTTTCTCTCTGGTGTTTTCCGCCCCGAGGAGGCGGCTATGACTATCCTCGATTGTTCTCCGCACCTTAGGGTTTCTGGCAGATGAAGTACGCGAAAGGGCGATGGCTGAGGGAGTCGTGGGCCCCCTCCCCACGTGGCGGCGCGCCGGCCCTGATGGCCGCGCCAGCCCATGGGGAGGGCCCATGGTGGCCCTCCTCGGCCTCCCCTTTTGGCTGGCTCCGTCATCTGGAAAAATATGAGCTTCGGTATATTTTCCGTCAATTGTTGATCTTCAGAAATATTGTATCCTGACGGTGCTTTTTCCAGCGGAATTCGACTCCGGTGAGTAATTCTCCAATAATCATGAAACATGCAAAATAGGTGAAATAACATAAGTATCATCTCTAAATATGAAATATATCAATGAATAACAGTAAATTATGATATAAAATAGTGATGCAAAATGGACGTATCAGGGGGCGCGAGACGAGGGGGCGCGAGACGAGGGGCCGCGGCGGCGCGGCCCCGTCGCTCGCGGGGGACGACGCGGTCATGAGACGAGAGAGTTTTTTTTTCGGCCGCAGTGACGGACTTGCCGGCTTATTTGCTCCAACACTTTTTGGGTGCGCCGGTGAAACCGATGAAAGCAAAACCATTTGAAGCGATTGAGGCGCGTGTGATCGGCGCCGGGGCTGAGATCATATCGTAGCTGTCCACAAGACCTTGGCCTTTCCTCTCCCTGTCTACAGTGCTGAGAGGCGATTTGTGCAACCTTCCCGGTCGAGCCACCTCACCGCCGCTGATTCGGTGGATTCCTCGCCCTCTGGCGACCGCTCCGGCGGCGGGAGGACGGGGGATCCCTCGATCCGGTGTGTATATAGCGTAGGTTTGAGTAGGGATCCCGCCAGTGGCGCTGTGGAGAGGGCGGCAATGCTGGATGGGCTTTTGAGGGCGGCGGTTCTCTCCTCCGATGGCGGGGCCCCGGTGGAGCTTGACCGCGGAGCTGCCGTCCTCTCCGTGCTCGGTGCTCTTCGAAGCGGAGGGGCATGTCTTCTCTTCCCTGTGCCGGCATCCGTGGGACGGCGGATCCGACGAATAAAGTTCCGCGGAGGAGGATGATGAAGATTGGCGCGACGACGACGGCGGCCATCGGGGTAGGGCCATGGGTTCCGGTGATTGGTGACTTCCCGCTCGCGAGGGGACTTCTCTCGATCGAAGGCAAGAAGGGGAGAAGCACCGACGGCGCGCCACCGGCAGCTCATGGACGTCAGCGTGTTCGTGTTGCAGAAGGACTAGGCTGTAATTTTGTTTTTCTTCGTGGACCTTTATGTAACTTGCTGATCTAATATCATCTTCCTTTATGCGCGAAAAAAATATGGTAGCTGTCCACGGTGACCATATAAGAGCAGCTCTAGCAGCTATAGCGTAAAATGGGAAAAACTTCAAAACCGAATAATAACCGTCACTTCAATTTTCCGTAGAAAAAACGTGGAGTGCAGCACCGTACTTCAACCCGAAACATTAAAAAAAAATACATGCAACATCAAATTCGTCCGCTCGAACCGAGTATACGCGGGGCGAGAGGCGAAACCGAGGGCGGCCTCTATCCGCGCGATAAACTTGGCGCGCTGAAGTTTCATTCCCTCCCGCTCTCCTCTTCGTTCTCCCCCTTGCTTGTTCCTTCTCCTCCGTCGCCCTTCACTGCCCGCCGCCAACGATTCCAACCGCCTCCCGCCACGCCCGTGCCAGTGAAGACCTCGCCGCGTCTGTTCAAGCTAGAACCCCGCTTCCGTTCGAGCTTCGAGCGGCGGCGGAGAGCTGAGCTTCGATTCGGCCACTTTCTCGAGCTTGGCGATCAGATCCGGCAACGCAGTGCAACTACCGTAGACACAAACCAGGAAACAACATATTCGAGAATATGATGTTTCCCGTTTACATTTACGGTAGCTGCACCGCGCCAGCTCACGCGGCCACCGAAGTCATGTTTTCCGCAAATTAAACTCAAGTGTTTATAATTCACGTTTTACGGTAGCTACTAGAGCTAGAGCTGCTCTAAGTCCGGTTGTGTTCTTGTCGCTGACCGGCGGAAGTGATCACGCCAGGAACTGTTGACTGCCAAAACCCACCGGCGGGCAGCGGCCTTGTCAGCACCGTAGAGCCGGGAAGAGCCTAGAGCTGCGGCTGGCTGAGACCCCTCCGAGCGACGGCCCGCAATGCTCTTCTGGTCACACGCGGCGTTGCGAAGTGCAAGGGCGTGCCACCTGACCTATACCTGGTCAGGAAGGTGATGAGGATGCCTCGCTTAGTTTCCTGCAGGGCATACATGTAAACGTTAAATACGAGCCTCGATCGGCTCTCAGGTTATCCCGTGAATCGGCTCAAAGAGCCGATCCACCCATGATCCGTACGGGGTGCACGAATACTTGGTGGTCCTGCTTGATCAAGATGAAGCTAATGAGATCTACGACGATTTAGGGTTTTCACCGCATAATCGGATCATCCTACTCCGAGTTGGGCCTTGCGGCCACGCACGGTGCTCGTAAGCCGATCCTAAACAAGGCCAAAAAACCAACATGAAGTTGATCTTAGGAACATCCCGTTTAGGACTTGCGAACGCCACCCTACGTGCCACCGGATCCTCCCCCTTTGTAAGGCCTAACTATTGCAGATATTAAACTAATCCTTGTAGAACAAGGAGCAATCGTAACGGATCAGATCTACTAAATAATGATCAAGCGGGGTGCCGCCCCACACCCGAGATAGGCGTGAGGGCGGCTAGATATGCAAGGGTTGCACTACGTAAGCATGCTTAAACGAAGAACAATGCTAACCCTAACACATCTAATGATAACTACGTTGCTCGCCATCAAAAGCGCTTCAGTACGAGCAACGCATGGAACAACGTGGGGCTTGTGCTGCCTAGATCGCAAGATGCGATCTAGGCAGCATGTCGCTTACCTGATAGAAACCCTCGAGACGAAGGAGTTGGCGATGCGCCGAGATTGGTTTGTTTTTGGGGTTGAACGTGAGTTGTTGTTTATTCCATAAACCCTAGATACATATTTATAGTCCAGCGGACTTTCTAACGTGGGAGATCCCCACCGTGTACGAGACAAACTCTAACTTTTAATCTAGATACAATCTACTATAATTAAAGATACACGGGCACTCTAGCCCAAATTCTCCGTGCAAGGCCGCTTCAGAGATCTTCCACGTGTAATCTTCCAAGCCCATCCTGATCGCGGCCCACCTCCTGATTTGGCCAAAATCTGGTGATAACACATGCCCCCCTGGTTTTGGAAATGATATTTCCAAAATCATTATGCTCTTCTTTCGTCGGGTCATGTCGTGGCAGAGCAGAACTGCCGCAGTATTCTTCACCATGATGCCCTGTCTTCTCAGCTTCTCTGCACAACTTGACAGTTTTAGCATCACCTCCTCGGAAACTGCAATAGCATTAAATTTCCACCAGATTCCTCATTATTTATCCGTGCCGATCGATTAGCCCTCTTCATCCCCTTCCTCTGTTCTAGCTATCAGCACCAAAAACCCTCTTCTTCTCCAGCCATGTCGTCTTCTTCCTCCTCTTCCATCTCTCTCCAATCCTCTTCCTCAAGCGAATTGGTCCCAAAGCACAACCAGATGGAGACGTACAACCGCCGGGCTCCCAAGCATTGGGACAAGCGGGAGTGGGACTTCGACTACGTGCCGGAGGGTGAAGACCTTGTCTGGTCAGATGGGGCCATGCCCCTAACCGACGGGGAAGATGACCTCCGGTACCTGGTCGACGGAGTACTGGAGGCGGAGAGCGACGACGACGACCCTCCCTTCCGGGGTAAATTTACCTCCGTCACCAACAAAGAAGAGGACGACGAAGAAGAAGACGTCTCCTCCAACCTGAAGAAGGAACAGGAGGACGACACCTCCTCCGACGAACCACCACCAAAGCGTATCCGGGGCTGGGCTTGGTCAGACGAGGACAATGATGATGACGAGGAAGAGGCCTCTGCTGAAGGTCACAGTAGCAGCAACGAGGAACTCGCCGATGACAGCAACGGCGACAGCTACCTCAGTGACGGCGAAGACAGCAACAGCCCTTAGAGCAGGGATTTACTAGCATAGAGTTGGTAGTAGTAATCCGTTCCCTTTTTGTCGAACAATCGGCTTCTCCTTGTAAGAAATTTTATTATCAATGAAAACTTCTTTTGGTTTTGCCGATGTCCTGTATGCTGATTCAGCCGATTTTTCCTCATCTGACTTTCAATGACCGATGGAAACGCATCGGTCTCTCACGATAAATCTGCGAAACAGATCAATTCAGCCACCTCCCCAAATTAGCCAGTCTGACCGATGATGATGGCACAGCCGATCTTAGTAGGCTGGCGACTTGATCTTGAGCAGGCGTCTTTAAAAGAGCCCTGGAACTGTCTTGGATGCTCAAACTGATGACTCTGTAACAGAACACCACTCTCCAGACCAGTTGTGTCGTAGGGCTAGCCGATTCCAACCAAATCGGCTGCCCCCCGAGCCTTAATCAAGGCGAATCAGCCACATGTGCCGACATTAGCCTCAAATCATGACGTAGCCCCAAAGCAGAGAACCTTCAGGGTGAGCTGCCCCCCGAGCTTCTTCAATCTACTTCTTGCGCCTTGCAGGTCAGATCAGCTCCTTCCTTACCCTGATTTGCACGTCCATGCTGTTCCTGGAATTATCTCTTGAAGAGAGGATCCGAGCCCTTAAACTACTCCATTGAGGAGTTCTTCCATTAAAATCTCTCTTCGTGCTCCATTGACCCTCTGATCGTAACAGTTATTCCTCTTGAGTCGATGGTCATGCATCGGCTTTTATATCCTTAAGTCGATGTCTGCTGCATCGGCTGTGCTCAAAAATTTTCGAATTTCAGAATTTTTACGGCCGACTTGTGCATCGGCCCCCATACTTCAATACCCATCCCCAAAGGATGAGACACTTCTACCGCATATCCTCGTGCTTTATCCACCTGGGTGCCCCCCGAGCCGATTCTGTCAAGAGAATTGATGGTATCGGCTCGTTGGATAACATGTTGAACCCGAGCGGAATGGATGGTGAGGATAATTTTGGCCGATTGCTGGAATCGGCCTCCACGTTGCTTGCTCGTTGAAGGTTTTGTAAGTTCCCTTCATAAATTTTTTGGGGCCGATCACAAGGATCAGCCTCTCCTGGTTTGCTCATTGGTTTGATCTTGCTACTTGGTCGAGCTGGATAAAACCAACCCAACCTCTGACTTGATGCGCTTGCTGTCGTCCACCTTGAGTGCTCCGTAGAGTCGTGGAGCGCTAAGCTCTGTCGGCAAGACGAGTACCATGTTTGTGCCAGCCGATGTCTCATCATCGGCTTTCCTCCGTTTGGGGCGCCACTCCATTTTCCGTGGACGACCCTCTTCATCCAGGGTTCGCTGAACTTTTGCAGCCGGATCGAGGCCGTGCCTTCCTTAGCGTATGCGGTACAACCTTTCGGCTTCCTCCGGGCCGCGCAATCGCTGAACCTCGCGCTTTTGGGAACGGCTGAGTCCGTCGGGGCACCACCTTGGCCGGTGGTACCTATCTTCCGTAGGATAACGTTGCATAGAAAACAAAAATTTTCCTACCGCGAACACGCAATCCAAGCCAAGATGCAATCTAGAAGACGGTAGCAACGAGGGGATGATCAAGACTAACCCTTGAAGAGATTCCAAAGCCTATAAGAGTAGGCTCTTATTGCTGCGGTAGACGATCACTTGCCGCTTGCAAAAGCGCGTAGAAGATCTTGATCACGATCGGTTCCGGCGCCACGAACGGGCAGCACCTCCGTACTCGGTCACACGTTCGGTTGTTGATGAAGACGACGTCCTTCTCCCCGTTCCAGCGGGCAGCGGAAGTAGTAGCTCCTCTTGAATCCGACAGCACGACGGCGTGGTGTCGGTGGTGGTGGAGAATCCCGGCGGAGCTTCGCTAAGCGTGCGGGGAAGAAGGAGGAGTGGGGCGGCTAGGGTTTGGGGAGAGGGGGTGGCCGGCCTCCAAGGGGTGCGGCCAAGGTGGTGGCTTTGGTGTGTCCGGCCTCCTCCCCTATGCCCCTCATTATATAGGTGGAACCCAAGTGTTGGTGTCCAAGTCTTCGAATAAGACCCGAAACCAAATCCTTCCATAGGAGGGGGCAATCCTAGCCCAACTAGGACTCCCACCCAAAGGTGGGATTCCCACCTCCCATGTGGGGTGGCCGGCCCCTATGGTGGAGTCCACTTGGGACTCCACCCCATCTAGGGCTGGCCGGCCATGGAGGTGGAGTCCCTTGTGGACTCCACCTTCCTTGGTGGTTTCTTCCGGACTTTTCTAGAACCTTCTAGAACCTTCCATAGAACCTTCCGCGACATTTTTATTCACATAAAATGACATCCTATATATGAATCTTATTCTCCGGACCATTCCGGAACTCCTCGTGATGTCCGGGATCTCATCCGGGACTCCGAACAAATATTCGAACTCCATTCCATATTCAAGTTCTACCATTTCAACATCCAACTTTAAGTGTGTCACCCTACGGTTCGTGAACTATGTGGACATGGTTGAGTACTCACTCCGACCAATAACCAATAGCGGGATCCGGAGATCCATAATGGCTCCCACATATTCAACGATGACTTTAGTGATCGAATGAACCATTCACATACGATACCAATTCCCTTTGTCACGCGATATTTTACTTGTCCGAGGTTTGATCTTCGGTATCACTCTATACCTTGTTCAACCTCGTCTCCCGACAAGTACTCTTTACTCGTACCGTGGTATGTGGTCTCTTATGAACTTATTCATATGCTTGCAAGACATTAGACGACATTCCACCGAGAGGGCCCAGAGTATATCTATCCGTCATCGGGATGGACAAATCCCACTCGTTGATCCATATGCCTCAACTCATACTTTCCGGATACTTAATCCCACCTTTATAACCACCCATTTACGCAGATGGCGTTTGATGTAATCAAAGTACCTTTCCGGTATAAGTGATTTACATGATCTCATGGTCATAAGGACTAGGTAACCATGTATCGAAAGCTTATAGCAAATAACTTAATGACGAGATCTTATGCTACGCTTAATTGGGTGTGTCCATTACATCATTCATACAATGATATAACCTTGTTATTAATAACATCCAATGTTCATGATTATGAAACTAATCATCCATTAATCAACAAGCTAGTTAAGAGGCATACTAGGGACTTCTTTGTTTGTCTACATATCACACATGTACAAATGTTTCGGTTAATACAATTATAGCATGATATATAAACATTTATCATAAACATAAAGATATATAATAATAACCACTTTATTATTGCCTCTAGGGCATATCTCCTTCAGTCTCCCACTTGCACTAGAGTCAATAATCTAGTTTACATTTGTAAAGATATAACACCTTGGCCTTATGGTGCTTTATCATGTATTGCTCACGGGAGAGGTTTTTAGTCAACGGATCCGACACGCTCGAAACGTATGTATTTTGTAATTCATTTGCGTCTCAACGCATCACTCATTTCCAAATGAGTCGACATTAAATATGTTTGGTCTTTTGGTGGAACCTTAATTCCGCGGTCCGAAATATGTCACTAATATTGTCACACACAATATAGCTTCAAAGTTCGACTCGTCGGAAATACACCAAGTTCTCAAAGAACCTCATGACTTAACATCCTTTGTTATTGTCAAAACAATGACATACTCTGCCTTCTTTTGTAGAATCCGTCACAATATTTAGAACTCTTCTAAATCTAGCATAGACAACTTCTAGCTCATTGTGCTACTTTTAAACAACACTTAATCTAATTTGAGATTGAAATTATATTTTATATGTGACAAAACCAATATCGGTGTAACACCTTACAGCGATTTGTTTGTCATTTCTTCATACAAAAATATATATATATATATATCCTTAGTTCTTCTAAAGTACTCAAGGATATTCTTACTCGTCGTCCAATGATCATCATATGAATCATTCTGGTATATGCTCATAACACTTTATAGCACATGATATCCGATTGTGTACATATTATTCGTGATCTATAATCACTCATGTGTTTTTACTCATTGAGTGTCAGATACACTCAAGTCTTGTTAAAACTTCACATGACAAGAACATTTTCTTAATATTTCTATATTGAACTACTTCAATATCCATCATATGTACTTTGACTTAAACTTATTTATGTGTTTCAATCTATCTTCATAGATCTTGACACTAAATTCGTTTCAATCCATATCCTTTCATTGAAGTTAATTCTCAATGAAACCTTTTTAATCAAGTATATAATTACATCATTTATAACCAACTATATGTCACCTACATAAAGTATTATAAATGTGTCTTAGCGCTCCCACTTAATTTCTTGCAAATGCAAGTCTCTTCATCGTCTCCGATGAAATCAAAAACTCTTTGACTATTTCATCTAGTGAAGATTCCAACTCCGTGATACTTACTTCATCCAATTGAAGCTTGTATACCTATCTAGTATTCCATGGACCAACAAAACTCTTGGTTGTATCTTGTATACACCTTTAATACATACTTCGATAAGTAATGTATTTTGCCATCCTACTAGCATATCTCATAAAAGAAATATGTAGTGATTACTAGAATAATCCACATAGACTATAAGCATTGCTACGGAAGATCTAATCTTATCGTATTCAACTCTTTGAACATTGTCGTAAACAATTTTTTGATAAATCAAGCTTTCTTCAAGGATATTTCATCCAAGTCTATCAATTTCATAGATCCATTTACTTTCATAAAGTATTCATCTATCTTGGATTTCATGGCGCATGGCCATTTTAACGGAGTCGTGGCCCATCATAACTTCTTTGTTTTGTAGTTGGTTTATCATTGTTCAAAATCAATCCTTTGTCCACAAATCATTTATTTGATCACAAAGTAAACCATACCTACAAGGTTCAATATGTACTTCGATCTCCATGGCTAAAACACTTTGTAGTCATGAGAGCCATGATCGTCGTGGCCGCTTCCGAAACTAATTCCGATGCTGCGCTACTCGATCATTATGCTCGGGTTCATAAACCTTATCAAATTATATTGTCCTCCCACTCAAATACTTCACTCGAAACAATTTCTCGGAAATAAGAAACATTGACAAACACTTTTGTCTTTATCTTGTGGGAAGAATTCCCAATTAAATCTCCGGGATAACCAACAAAGACATTCATCCGATTTTGGTTGACTATTAGGGTTTATACCCATGCCATAACTTGTATGGTGTCATTTCAACGGATCATGATGATGCTCTATTCAAGTGTAAAAGCGGTAGTCACTAAAGCATAATCCACAAAAATATAATGGCATCAATATTTTATCTCATCATTGATCCAACAAAGTTTGGACATATCTCTTGGATACTTCATCATCACTATGATACTCCAAGAAACGTAAGTTGTAGAACAATTTCATAACTCTCTTAGATGTTCGCTAAAACTCGTAATTCAAATATTTCCACCATGATCCAATCATAGATATTTGATTTTTCTATTACGATGATTTCCACTTCATGCTGAAATTTATTTGAATCCTATTCAAATGTTTCAAACTTTTCCTTATTGAATATATCCACATATATACTCAATTCATTGTTTGAAAGTTTTTCATGAAGTAGAAGAATCTTCCGCACACAACTATGCCCAGTGAACCACATATATCATTATGTATGTTTTCACTAAGTTAGTTTGCCCGTTCAACTCTTCGGCCTATGAACGGTATTTCAGTCATTACCTTTTAGAAAAGATTTTGCAAGTGCCAAACGATTCAACAAATCGAATGACTCCAAAAATCCATTTGCATGGAGTTCTTTCATGCGATCCTTTCTAACATGACCTAAATTGCGGTTCCACAAATAAGTGGAATTTCAAATCATTTGCCTTATGGCATTTTTAGCGTCAGTGTTATGTATGTGTGTTTCACCATTAAGATTTATAATAACTTATCCATCGTACATGGAGTAATGTCATAATTTGAACAACTCATTGTTTTCATTTGACCAGAGCAAAATAACAATTATTAAGTTCTTTATTATAAATTCTAAGGGCTAGATAGAATGCCAATGACGAACATAATAACACTTTATTTTGTTCCAGACGTGCATTCCTATCATATTCCTTGTCGATCACTTAGGCCATTGTATTCTTGTATTGCGTTGTTTTGTATGACACTTCATACCAACCAATATGGTACTAATACCCAAGAATTTCATTGTGTGACTTAACTAGGAATACAACCATAACATGTATATCATTTATATACACCCGAGCTAGACTTTCTAGTCTTTTCTTTTCTTTTGCCAAAATATCTTTTGCAGTTTCTCTTTTAGCTTTTCTCATTATTCGAAAAACATTTCAACATCAATAACTTCTAGGTTTGTTGGTCAAATACCAATAACCTTGAGGTTCTTACTTTGAAGTTGATCATCATATGACAAGTGTTTCAGATTTCACTATTAGTAAATTTGTAATATGATGAACAATTTCACTCATAATTTTATCCATCAATTCATGATAACTTTCCGAGACCATGTCTCGTACATGCTAGGCTCATAAAGTTTAAACCTTAGTATTCGCATATGCAAATCTGGCTTGCACCCGTTGGAAGCACACGTAGAATCTATAACACCCGATCATCACGTGATGCTTCGAAACGACGAGTCTTAGCAACGGTGCATACTAAGGACAATCACTTCATGGATATGCGAATATCGTTAGTGCCCCAATAGTTGGAGGATTGGGACGCCTTGCGTCTTCAACCTTCGTACATTCCCATAAAACTTATGAGTTTATGTAGTCTCACCAAATTTATATTCTATCATCTTGCAATAAGGTCTTAGATATCACATATATCTCGTACCTTGATTATTTCGAAAACTAAATTTTCAGCTCCTTACTTTTCAAACAGATTTGAACTTCAAGTTTCACTGAGACAAGATAACTTTAGGTACTAATTGAAACCATAGCTCTCTGAATCAACAAAGTGAGTTTCACTAAATGTTTGCAATAGGACTTAATCATTTCTTGATTCATTAACAATACGGTACCAAACCGTAAAGTTTCTAGTCGATTTTAACAGTATTTCTATCTCAATTATAAGACTAGCGCATAGTAGTAAACGGATGCCAATACTACAAAATTAATTCAAAATACTACTCGTACTATGTTTATGATAATTAGTTCATGTTTTAATCTAATTACTAATGAACTCCCACTTAATACAACATCCCTCATAGTTGTTAAGTGGTACACGATCCAAATCCACTATACCAAAACCGATCATCACGTGAGATGATGTAGCTTCAATGGTGAACATCAACATGTTGATCATATCATCCATATGACTCGTGTTCAACCTTTCGGTTTCCGTTGTCCCGAGGCCATGTCCGTACATGCTAGGCTCGTCAAGCAAACCCAAGTATTCCGCGTGTGCAACATGGCTTACACCCGTTGTATGTGAATCGTTGAATCTATCACATCCGATCATCACGAGATGCTTCGAAACGACGAACCGTTACAACGGTGCATACAAGGGGAGAACACTTTATTATCTTGATATTAATGTGAGGGATCATCTTATAATGCTACCGTCGCGATCTAAGCAAAATAAGATGCATAAAGGATTAACATCACATGCAGTTCATATGTGATATGATATGGCCCTTTTGTCTTTGCGCCTTTGATCTTCATCTCCAAAGCACGGACATGATCTCCATCATCTTCGGGCATGATCTCCATCATCGTCGGCGTAGCGTCAAGGTTCATGGCGCCGTCTTCATGGTTGTTCACCTCATGTAGCAACTATTACAACTACTTTGAAATACTACTCAACATGAAATTTAAAGACAACCATAAGGCTCCTGCCGGTTGCCACAATACAATAATGATCATCTCATACATATTCATCATCACATTATGGCCATATCACATCACCAAACCCTGCAAAAACAAGTTAGACGTCTCTAATTTGGTTTGCATATTTTACGTGGTTTAGGGTTTTCGAGTAAGATCTAATCTACCTACGAACATGAACCACAACGGTGATACTAGTGTTGTCAATAGAAGAGTAAATTGAATCTTCACTATAGTAGGAGAGACAGACACCCGCAAAGCCTCTTATGCAATACAAGTTGCATGTCGAACGAGGAACAAGTCTCATGAACGCGGTCATGTAAAGTTAGTCCGAGCCGCTTCATCCCACTATGCCACAAAGATGCAAAGTACTCAAACTAAAGATAACAAGAGCATCAACGCCCACAAAACCATTGTGTTCTACTCGTGCAACCATCTATGCATAGACACGGCTCGATACCACCGTAGGATAACGTTGCATAGAAAACAAAAATTTTCCTACCGCGAACACGCAATCCAAGCCAAGATGCAATCTAGAAGACGGTAGCAACGAGGGGATGATCAAGACTAACCCTTGAAGAGATTCCAAAGCCTATAAGAGTAGGCTCTTATTGCTGCGGTAGACGATCACTTGCCGCTTGCAAAAGCGCGTAGAAGATCTTGATCACGATCGGTTCCGGCGCCACGAACGGGCAGCACCTCCGTACTCGGTCACACGTTCGGTTGTTGATGAAGACGACGTCCTTCTCCCCGTTCCGAGCGGGCAGCGGAAGTAGTAGCTCCTCTTGAATCCGACGAGCACGACGGCGTGGTGTCGGTGGTGGTGGAGAATCCCGGCGGAGCTTCGCTAAGCGTGCGGGGAAGAAGGAGGAGTGGGGCGGCTAGGGTTTGGGGAGAGGGGGTGGCCGGCCTCCAAGGGGTGCGGCCAAGGTGGTGGCTTTGGTGTGTCCGGCCTCCTCCCCTATGCCCCTCATTATATAGGTGGAACCCAAGTGTTGGTGTCCAAGTCTTCGAATAAGACCCGAAACCAAATCCTTCCATAGGAGGGGGCAATCCTAGCCCAACTAGGACTCCCACCCAAAGGTGGGATTCCCACCTCCCATGTGGGGGGTGGCCGGCTCCCTATGGTGGAGTCCACTTGGGACTCCACCCCATCTAGGGCTGGCCGGCCATGGAGGTGGAGTCCCTTGTGGACTCCACCTTCCTTGGTGGTTTCTTCCGGACTTTTCTAGAACCTTCTAGAACCTTCCATAGAACCTTCCGCGACATTTTTATTCACATAAAATGACATCCTATATATGAATCTTATTCTCCGGACCATTCCGAACTCCTCGTGATGTCCGGGATCTCATCCGGGACTCCGAACAAATATTCGAACTCCATTCCATATTCAAGTTCTACCATTTCAACATCCAACTTTAAGTGTGTCACCCTACGGTTCGTGAACTATGTGGACATGGTTGAGTACTCACTCCGACCAATAACCAATAGCGGGATCCGGAGATCCATAATGGCTCCCACATATTCAACGATGACTTTAGTGATCGAATGAACCATTCACATACGATACCAATTCCCTTTGTCACGCGATATTTTACTTGTCCGAGGTTTGATCTTCGGTATCACTCTATACCTTGTTCAACCTCGTCTCCCGACAAGTACTCTTTACTCGTACCGTGGTATGTGGTCTCTTATGAACTTATTCATATGCTTGCAAGACATTAGACGACATTCCACCGAGAGGGCCCAGAGTATATCTATCCGTCATCGGGATGGACAAATCCCACTCGTTGATCCATATGCCTCAACTCATACTTTCCGGATACTTAATCCCACCTTTATAACCACCCATTTACGCAGTGGCGTTTGATGTAATCAAAGTACCTTTCCGGTATAAGTGATTTACATGATCTCATGGTCATAAGGACTAGGTAACCATGTATCGAAAGCTTATAGCAAATAACTTAATGACGAGATCTTATGCTACGCTTAATTGGGTGTGTCCATTACATCATTCATACAATGATATAACCTTGTTATTAATAACATCCAATGTTCATGATTATGAAACTAATCATCCATTAATCAACAAGCTAGTTAAGAGGCATACTAGGGACTTCTTTGTTTGTCTACATATCACACATGTACAAATGTTTCTGTTAATACAATTATAGCATGATATATAAACATTTATCATAAACATAAAGATATATAATAATAACCACTTTATTATTGCCTCTAGGGCATATCTCCTTCATCTTCTTCCACTTCTCCCTCGTCTTCTGAATCCTCAAGATCTGCCCAACGAGGTGACTCAGCGCGTTTGCCTTGTGGCGGGAGAGGCCCTAGGCGCTCGAACACAGACACATTGGCTGCCTCCTTCTTTTCCGATTGCATTCTCGGCAATTGCCGATTGTGGGCAATCGGCTCATTCCCGAATCCCAGCGAAGTGTCCGAAGAAAGGGCAGTCCCAATGCCCGGCGTTGTCATCTTGCTCCCTTGATGCTTCCGTGGCACGGCGCTCGTGCTCCTCCTCATCGCGATTCGCCGACGATATCTTCTCGGCTTCTCTAGCCAAACGATCTCCTCTATCATCGTAATTGTGCCGTCGGCGTTGGTAATACTGACTCACATATTTGTTGAGGAGGTGATCAGAGAGGGGTCGCTGATATCTTATATTCTTCACCTCTCCCTCGGTGACATAGCGCTTGCCATCATGACGGAGCCGATCGCGTGGAGCGGCCTCCTCTCGTATCCTTGCTATGAGAGCAGCCGCCCTCATCTCCATCTTTGCCGAGTGGTTTCCAAGTCCTACCATGTTGATGCCGAACGAGGGACCCGGCCGGCAACCTTCAGTGGTAGGTGATTTCTACCATGTTAACGGCGGGGAAGGGTTGGGTGTCGACCTTCATGGCGTATCGGTTGAAAATTAGCCGCCCCTTCTCTATCGCCGCTTGGATGTGCCGACGCCACACCCGGCAGTCGTTGGTGGCATGGGAAAGCGAGTTGTGGAATTTGCAGTACGGCTTTCCGTTTAGCTCTTTCGCCGTGGGGAACTTGAGACCTTCGAGAATCGTCAACTCGTTTCTCCTTGAGCAGGAGGTCGAAGATTTGTTCGGTCTTGGTCACGTCAAAATCAAATCCCCCGGGCGGCCCCGGTGGCTTTACCCATTTGCGAGGCCACGGGGTTCCCCCCGAGTCCACTCGCCCATCGCTATCTCTTGGCCTCCCGCGAGCACTTCATCTTCCTCCGTATCGACCATAACCATCGCACGCTTGAACTTGTCTTGGTACGAGTCGGGATGGCGCTCGTTCATATGCTCGATAGTTTCGAACCATGTGCGCCGCCGAGGGATAATCCGCTTGGGAGGCCATGTCCTTGAGCTGTGTTGCAAGGCCTCGCTACCGCCAACTCGATCGCTTCCTTTTCGCTTATACGAACCGAATAACATCGATTCCTAAGATTCCTAAAGCGCTGGATGTATTCTCGTCACCGTTTCCCCGCGCTTCGACGTAGTTGTGCTAGATCGGCAATGCCGGACTCGAAGCTTCGAATGGTATTGCATATGGAACTGTTCTTCCAATTGCTTCCAAGACTCGGATGGAGTTTGCCGGCAAAGAGGTGTACCATCCAAAAGCCGATCCCGTGAGGGACCGTGAAAAGAGCCTCACGCGTAGCTGATCCGACACCGAAGCCGGTCCTAGTTGAGCCAAATATCGGCCGACGTGCTCGATGGAGCCGGAGCCATCCGATCCACCGAATTTGGAGAAGTCAGGGAGCCGATATTTAGGTGGCAGCGGGATCATCTCGTAATCGTCGTGGTACGGCTTGGAATAGCCGATCGCCCTTCTTTTCGGCATCATGCCGAACCGGTCTCTCGCATGGTACCGATCCGATCCGCCGTGCCGGCCGTAGGAGTTGCACTCCGAAGATTCGCCGGGTGGCGTACTTGGCCTGCCATGTTTGCGTTTCCAGCTCCGAGCCATCCGCAGGAGCCGGACTCGGGAGTTTCGTCGGTGTGGCGTATTTAGTTAGCCATGTCTTCTCTCGTCGCCGACGTTCCTCCCTGTCTTCGCCGGAGTCCCCGATGTTGTGGCCTGGTTTGTGAGTGCCCGGCCACCACAATCCGGCACATACATGCACGCGTATCCATGAGGGATCTCCTTAGGCGCCTCCATTAAGAACCGGTAGTCACTAGGGTCGCCACCAATCCCGTAGACGAGGAATGCCGGTGTAGTCGGCACTTCAGCAGGTGCCGCCAACGCATATGGCAGCGGTGGTCGGGACCGGAATGGCAACTCTCCTTGATGAGTCCCGAGAGCTGGTCCCGACGGCGAGTACCGGTGGCTCATGATCTCCTGGATCACGCGCGAGCGACACGCTCCAACACGTTGACCAAGTTCTCGCAGTGGCGGTGTAGTGAATGAGCCACCAGGTAGTTGATCTCCTCGCCGCGCACCTCGGTACGTTCCTCCGACGGGGTAGAGAGGTCTATCCCATCGAGCGCACCTTGCGGTGAGAACCCCTTCCATCCGATGCCACCGGAACGGGTTCTCCGAAAAGAGCCGATGAGGTCGGCTTCGAGGGTAGCCTTGATCTCGTTGTATTGCTTCTTGAGGTCGTCGAGCAGATCCCCGTAGGTGATCGGCGTGCCGTCCGCCATCTTAGATGTAGATGGCGATGTGGTTGATGTAGACGATTGTCCCACCGAGCGTGCCGGAATGTGTTGATCGCCAAAACCCACCGGCGGGCAGCGGCCTTGTCAACACCGTAGAGCCGGGAAGAGCCTAGAGCCGCGGCTGGCCGAGACCCCTCCGAGCGACGGCCCGCAATGCTCTTCTGGTCACACGCGGCGTTGCGAAGTGCAGGGCGTGCCACCTGACCTATACCCGGTCGGGAAGGTGATGAGGATGCCTCGCTTAGTTTCCCGCAGGGCATACATGTAAACGTTAAATACGAGCCTCGATCGGCTCTCGGGTTATCTCGTGAATCGGCTCAAAGAGCCGATCCACCCATGATCCGTACGGGGTGCACGAATACTTGGTGGTCCTGCTTGATCAAGATGAAGCTAATGAGATCTACGACGATTTAGGGTTTTCACCGCATAATCGGATCATCCTACTCCGTGTTGGGCCTTGCGGCCACGCACGGTGCTCGTAAGCCGATCCTAAACAAGGCCAAAAACCAACATGAAGTTGATCTTAGGAACATCCCGTTTAGGACTTGCGAACGCCACCCTACGTGCCACCGGATCCTCCCCCTTTGTAAGGCCTAACTATTGCGTATATTAAACTAATCCTTGTAGAACAAGGAGCAATCGTAACGGATCAGATCTACTAAATAATGATCAAGCGGGTGCCGCCCCACACCCGAGATAGGCGTGAGGGCGGCTAGATATGCAAGGGTTGCACTACGTAAGCATGCTTAAACGAAGAACAATGCTAACCCTAACACATCTAATGATAACTACGTTGCTCGCCATCAAAAGCGCTTCAAGTACGAGCAACGCATGGAACAACGTGGCTTGTGCTGCCTAGATCGCAAGATGCGATCTAGGCAGCATGTCGCTACTCCGATAGAAACCCTCGAGACGAAGGAGTTGGCGATGCGCCGAGATTGGTTTGTTTTTGGGGTTGAACGTGAGTTGTTGTTTATTCCATAAACCCTAGATACATATTTATAGTCCAGCGGACTTTCTAACGTGGGAGATCCCCACCGTGTACGAGACAAACTCTAACTTTTAATCTAGATACAATCTACTATAATTAAAGATACACGGGCACTCTAGCCCAAATTCTCCGTGCAAGGCCGCTTCAGAGATCTTCCACGTGTAATCTTCCAAGCCCATCCTGATCGCGGCCCACCTCCTGATTTGGCCAAAATCTGGTGATAACAGGAACACAACTTTAGATGTTAGCCGAGGCCTCACGATAGTCGACGCGGTAGACGTCGACTGCCATGTTTATCGTTGAGACATATGCTACAGAGTGTAGGTTAGATGAGGTGGAGATCCGACCCCTAGTTTGTGCATGCAAAATGGGGCATAGGTGATATCACAACCGTTTCTGTTACTCATGTTCCTCGAGATTCGGTCCGACACGGCCTCACATGAAAATAAAATCTACAACTGTCATATGCGTAAAACTAACACTTGTGGCAGGACTGCATGTACCATCTAAACAAATTTGGAAGAAATATAAATCCAACACGCCATATCGTAGGATTACATGGACATGGCATATGAACTACATGCGCAAACAATAGAGGACTCTATAGATCCAGGTCACGAAATAAATTTTAAAATATTAAATATTAGACTTATTTCGAAGAGTTCGTCGCGAGGAAATCAAATATTAAACAAAATCTCATTTACAATTGTTCCGTGAAAGTTGTGCTCGTTTTTCAATTAGTATTGTATTTGGAGAAGGGAATCTTCTGGTATGGGTGGTCACATGTGCGGTCCCCACTGGTGGGTATTTCAATGACATGCAATGGGTCAGATTTCACTCGCGCCCCATTTTAACTACACATGTATTTCTGGTGGAGATCGATGGCAACATTGGATTACCTGCACGGGATTGAGACATGACATAATGTACCTAGGTTTGACCCCTCATGGTGGAGGTAAAGATCTGCTACTGCTTGATTGTATTGACAGATGTGTTTACAGGTTGCTAGAGGCGTAGATGGAGGCTAAGGTACGCGAATGTACTTTGGTTCTACTCTCTCCTGGCCAAGACTTATATAGGTGAATTGACCTAAGGTTTACATCAGGTGGACGACTCACCAAAACCCTAAGTCTACTAACTGTTGTGGGATCCTTGGCTTGTTCTTCACGATCATCTCTGGTGGGTTGACTAGGCCTTTACGTCATCATGGATCCTTCAAAGTGGATCCAATATTGTATAAGAGCTTGTTTAATTTGATGGACATAACCGGTTAGATATTCCCTCGTCACTCCTCATTGGGAACTTGAGGGTATTTGGGACCGAAAACCCGGATCAAAACCTTGACAAACAGCCAAACGCACTTCAACAAGGTATCTTTGTCATTGCAAAGATACTCATCGGTGTAATCAGCCGAAATGTTGTATGCCATTATCCTAATAGCGGCTGGTATCTTCTGACGGACACTAAACCCTAGCGACAACATTTCTCATGCGAGTGAAATACCGGAAGTTTTCCTGGCACACATCCACAATTTTCACAAATAGCTCTCTCCACATTGGACCGCGCGAGATTCTCCAAATAAAGGCCGATTTGGATTGAACTTACCTTTAGGACGGTGAGCGTGTGATCCATTGGGGGCGGCGTTGGCGGTACCGTTTGGCCCCCCTCCCGAATCAAGCCTTGCGGACCGACGTGTTCCTGTCGCAAGAGCTCCATGACGGATCCATGGACGCGACGCGGTGGAATGAAATCGACGCACTATCTCACCAAACACACGTGCGGGGAGGGGGGGGGTTGGACGACATATGGTGGGTATACTTTTATGCGGCGCCGAATGGACGAGAATGGCCGAGATCTAAGGCGACGTGGTGGTGGGCGCGATTATATTAGCGCAGGAGGAGTCTCGATCGTGCGCACAAAATGAAATGAAAATTCAACCCGCACAATGCTCTGGGCGTGATCGGGGTGCTAGATTCAGGCTGCAGAGTGCATTATAGGGGATGCGAGATATAAAAAATTCGTGCTAGCCTTTTCCCTAGGATCTAATCAGGACGTTTTTTTTTGGCCCATGCCCGAAAACTCACCGGGCGCTTTTCCGAGATGTGTTAGAGTTGCTCTTAGGGTCATTCTGCCTATATTGCAGCTCGTAACCAACGAATAATGTAGTCGGAGGAATTTGGTTTAATGTAGCCAGATTGGCCGAACAATCCACACTCACGAAATTTGCCGAAACAATCATGAGATACAAGATAATTTAGGACCAATTGGCAACCCGAAAATTGGCCACGATAGCTGCATTATGAATACGTGTGGCGCTACTTCGACAGCGATATAAGAAAGCACAGCTGCTTTTGGTTCAAACATAACACTTTGCGGAAAAGAAGGTTCATGCATTTGGGGTGAGAAAGGGTTCATGCGAGTTTGCCCGATGTCATCCGATTTCAGACGGGAAAGACGGACAAGCAACGAGTCGCCATTGGCCGTTGCAATCAAAAGCTCCAGTAGTATTAGTGTACTAGACTACTAGTACTAGTAAACTGCAAAGAGATCGAGGACTACGTGTCCTACCAAGAAAAGAAAAATGGTCAGATCTGGAACCGATCTTTCTAACGCTTTTTTTTTTAGATTGATCTGCGCGGGCTAAAGGTGAATTGAACAACGGCAACCTAGGGTAAGTACAATAAGACTACTCATAGTGGGAGTAACTTCACTAATAACTAAGTGTCCAACTCAGCAAATTTGCTTATGTGGCAGTGAGTTAATGAGGAGAGAGGAGGATGAAGTAACATAGCTAGTTACTGTAACATCACACTTCTCAAGATACAATGAGTATATAAGCTAATTAATGAAAACATATATGATACTATTTTGATGTTACTAACCACTATGAAGGGAGGGCTGCCCAGTAAGCAACTCTCCCCCGCGTCGCCCCCCGCACCGGGCGACTCGGGCGGAACCCTAGCGCCGCCGCCACTACCTCCCCCTCCTCCGATCTCCCTCCTCCCTGCCGCCGCCGGCGCGCGCGTGCGGGCAAAGCTCGTGAAGCTCTCGGCGGCGGCAGGTCTCCTCTCGCGTCGCGCGCGCGGAGGCGGCGCCGGATCCGCGGCGGCGAGATCGGCCGGCGGCGGGGCTGGTCGGTGGCCAACGTGGTAGGATCCAGGGGTGGGATCCGGGGCGGCGGCCTCGGGCGGCTGTTTCTGCGGCGCGTCGCGCCGGCTGCCCTGGCAAGGGCTGCGGTGGCCGGGTGAGGCTTCGGCGATGCGGCCGGCGGCGGGGGTGACTCCGATGGCTGCGGATCCGGCCTCTTCATTGACGTGGCCGTGCCTGGTGGTGGCCGGTGAGTCCTCTGCGCCCTCCTTCCGGCGGCTCACGTTCGGTTTTGGGGGTGGCGGACGACTCGGCGACGGGTCTGTGGTCGGTGGCGGCCTCCTCTTCCGCCGATGAGGTCGACCGGCGGGCGGCGGCGTGGGGGCCTGCCGTTCTGCCTAATAAAGGTGGCAGTCCTAGGGTTTCTCTCGCGCCAAGTGAAGATCGTTCAGAAGCTTCTTCCCACCGAGCTTGCTGGATTGTCGTGTTCCGGAAGTTCCTGCCGGCGAAATTCATTGTGCGATCAATGCCTGAAGATTGCTGGATTGGGCGTTTTCGGCCGAGCGCACCCATGTTTTTTATCCGACCGTTTGGTTTCGGAGGGAGCGCTTCGAAGCTCGCTGGCTGTTAATATCATGGAGCTTGTTTTCTTTCCATGGTGTCTGGCGGAGAAGGTCATGAAAGTCAAGATTGGTGGAAGAGCAATGGTGGTCGGATCTTGGTGGTGAGATGGAACTGGCTTGGTGTTCCGGGCTTCACAAGCAGCGGTATGAAAGTGGGGGCGACAACACAGGTGAAGTTCGAGCCCTACCTTTCAGGGTGAAAACCCAAGGTCCGGCCTTAATCTGGTTGTGCCCGGCAATGACCTTGTTGGAGGCATTGTTTTGAGAGCGGGGGCTATCTTCGTGGTGAAAACCTAAGATCTTTGATCGGGCGACGACGGTGTTTGAGCACTCGTTCCCTTCTTGAAGGCGTCGTTTTTGAAGAGTCTCGTATTTCGTGTGTTGTCTTGGCGGTGGATGTATTGCTGTTGTTAGGCCCGAGATATCGTAGCGGGACTTTTGTTTCTTAGTTTTCTTTTCTTTTTTTGGCTGTGTGCATCCGTAGTGCCATTAGGGTGGTGCGTTGTTGCAGAGGCTGGGTGTAATTGGTATCTTTTGATATTAATATATTCCCTTTATCGAAAAAACTAACCACTATGAAGGTAGTAACATAGAGTAGTAACATGTGCATGTTAGACTACTCATAGTGGGAGTAACATACTCCCTCCTTACCAGGGCTTAAGGCGTGAGATTTTTTCTGGATTTTCGTCAGGGCTTAAGGCGTGAGGCGCTAGCGATCGATCTCCTGCCGAAAATACCCCTACGATAACGAGAGCGCAGGTCTTCGTCCTCCTCGTCTCCTGTGCGCACGCCTTCGTCCTCCTCGTCTCCTGCGCACAATACTTACTGCTGCCGCCTCCCAGCCCCTTAATAGATCATGGTGCCTCCCAATCCCGTCATGGTTCAGATCATCTCCCCAGCGCTCGCCCACCTCTTCTTCCCCGTTCTGCCGTCCTTCTCCACGACCGTTCCAGAGGGCGCCGGCATTCATGGCGATGGTTCCAGGCCGCGCGGTGGGGTGGGAGCTCGTGGTCTTGGCGGCTGCGTTGTTGCTCTCCCACGACGTCCGCGCGATGGAGGAGGGCGGTGGTTCCAGTGGTGGCACCGGGTTGGGTGGCATGGGCAGCGACCTGCCCATGATCGGCCATGGAGGAACCGTACCATATCCAATTGAGGGCGTGCAAACCCTAGACTTGGAGGAATACATCATGGAGGATACCAGATTCATGGGGCAACACATCATGAACATGGAGGTACGTTTTGCACTGTACATCGTGGAGGATGATTCATGGGGATACCAGATTGGTTTTGTACTGTACATCATGGGAGAGTATATGTTGAAGAACATGCTAATTTTGTTCAAATTTTATATGCAGTGGCTTACTAATTTGCAGACTACTTTCGATCAGTGGCTCCCCACCCTAGACAATGAACTTGTTCTTCAAGATGGAGTTGACATGATGAATGATGGAGTAGAAATTGTTGCGGAGATGGACGGTGTAGAAGATATTGCTCCGGAGATGGAAGAAGCCCATGATGTTCATGTTGAAGATACTGCTTCGGTGATGGTAGGAATAGAAGGTGATGATGTGGAGATGGTTGGAGAAGAAGTGCATCAGTATGATTTGCTCACAGCCGGTGAGCAAGTAATATTTGATGTTATGTTTGATATTTACCATCCGAACTTCTATCTTGATGACAATGGCTTGTACTGTTTCCGTGAGGAGTAGAGAAAATAAGGATTATGTAATGAAATATTTGGACATTGTGGTATGATGAGATTGTAATGCAAAACTGATTAGTACCATGGCATAGCAATGTTCATGCATTACTTTGATATTTCATGCCATTACAAATTGAAGATTCTTGGCCATTGGACCCTCTACATGATAAACTCTCTAGCGGCGTTTACAATAGCGGGATCAACATGGAGCACTTGAGGAAGAATCTGTAATCTCTCTAGAACCCCCTTCCTCATGTGAGGGATCTTGTACCGGTGCTCTCCCATAAGCTTCATGACCTCCACCATGCACGTTTGATGTGTCAAGAAGACACGATTGCTCCTCTCAGCTGGGTACTCATTCCATGCTTGTTGTACCTTCATTAGAATGCTACGATTAGTACAAAATAATAATTGAAATGATGCAAGTAAAACCATTTAAAATCTCTTTACCTTCGTGAGAATGTCAAGAATAGAAGTTGGTGATTTTTTTTGAAACAACGATTGGAGAGCGGCGAATAAACCCAAATCAAGAATATTTGTATCCGGAGAGTTTGGAGGTTGACAAACTAGTCTAATGTCCCAACCACCTGCAGCAGCCGCTTCTAAAAATTCGGGATCATTTGGCGACACATGAGTCTTGGCGTTATCTTGTTGAATGAATATTGGGCTCCAACGATCCTCCAACGGCCACTTCTCCTTGATAGCGGGCAAGACTTTTTCAATAAGGAACTCTCGGCTAACAGCTCGTGTAACATTCCTCGTTTTAGTTTCCATTGTTCCCCTAGGGCGGTTGCCACTACGACGTTCCGCCGGCTTCTCGGTCACAAAAGGGAACATACCAATTTTACCATCAAAAATACAATTGCCATCCTCATCAAACCGTGGTCTCCCCACAACACATAGAAACATGACCTTCTCAATGTAATTCTTGCTTTGACATGATCGGTATGGTTCTTCCTCTTCATTGGCCAAATAATAATTTTGAGAACCTTTGGTTCTGTAAAACCATTTTTCATCCATGTGGACGACGTTGTATGAGCCTTGGAACTTAGGATCCACACTATCCGGGTCTAGCCTACTGAGTGCATACCGAACCCTTTCTTTCTTGTTGTCATCCGTGATGCGAGGTTTGATGGCATTTGAGTGCCTCCTAAATTCCTTCTCCTTGAACCTCCTATGCAAAGTGGATATCGACATGTTCAGCTCATTAGCTAGATCCTTCAAAGTTGTTCTCTTGGATGGTGGAATTTGCATGATGGCTGCGGGATCAACTTCAACTCTTTTACACCAACAATTCAAAGGCTTCTTGTTACAAACATTCTCAATACCCTCAAGATGATCAAACCATACACGTTGCACAACTCGCAACGGTACCATAAACTGGGCCGCCACTTCCTTTGTTACACCAAAACTCAAGACGTCTGGCTTTGTTTTACGCAAAAGGGCTGCAAGAATAATTCTTTTGTCCTCATCACTATAAACCCTACGGACGTTCACCATTCGTCCTAATGGCACAACTGCAAAAAACAGTATCATAATATTAGAAAAAAAACAGTAGCACAATTCCAAATCAAATGAACATGATGTACTTGAACTAATTAATCTAAAATTATTCCAAAATGGACCATGCATCTGAACCAGTAGCATAACAACATGATTATTCCAAATAAATTTAGCTCTAATCAAATGGTGAACAGCAACATAATCAAATCGACAGCATCTACTTCAATCAAACAGTACCATGCATCTGACACAGTAGCACAATTCCAAATCAAATGGACATGCATCTGAACTAATTAATCTAAAATTTTGCTCTAAAAAAAGCCAGTAGCATGCATGTGAACAGTACTCCAATCAAACAGTAGCATGCAAATGAATAGCGCTCCAATGAAACAGTACCATGCGTGAAACATACCTTCACCATCGCCACCTCCCTGTTCATGCGCATCGTCCTCCTGATCGTCGGCACCATCGCCGTCTCCATGGCCAGTAGTGTGGCCGCCTCCACGGCCACCAGCTCCTTCTCTTCCACGACCACGGCCACCTGCAGTTCCTTCCCTTCCGCGACCACGACGAGCAGAAGTGCCTCTTCCACGAAGACGGCCAGCAGCATCGCCGTCTCCACGGCCAGCAGCAGGTCCTCTTCCACCGCCACGGCCACGAGCACCTCGCCCTGCTGCTCCACGACCACGAGCACCTCGCGCTGCTGCTCTGCGCCTAGCAGCTCCACGGCCCCGTGCAGCGATCACCGGACTCGTGAACATGAAGACGCCGTCGAAGAGAGGAAACGGCACGAGTTCTCCCTCGTTGCCGCTTGAGTTCTCCGCGTTGCCGTCGCCACCTCCGTTACCGTCGCCACCTCCGTTACCGTCGCCACCTCCGTAGCCGTCGCCGTTTCCCGCAAAATGTGCGCCACGGCCAGCTCCGTTGTCGTCGCCACCTCCGTTGTCGTCGCCACCTCCGTTGTCGTCGTTTCCTGCAAACTGTGCGCCACGGCGAGCTCCGGCGCTGCTCGATTCGCCCACGTACAGCGGGCCACTGCGTGCTCCCTCCGCGTTCCACCTCTGGGCTGACCGGAGCCCAGTGAGGCCGAGAGTACGACCTCCTCGTCTGTTCTCCCCATCAGCAGACCTCAGGTCGATCATGTGCTCATCATCCATATCCTCATCTGCTCAAAAAACAGAAAATTTTAAGAATCAAGTCATGTGTCTCAACCTCAAGGAACAGCACGGAACAAACATGAAGATTAATTTACCTTCGTCGCTGTCCACCTGAAAGAAAAAATCTCCTGCAAGATCCCTAGCCTCTCCATCGAAATCATCAAGAGCATCCCAGTCGATGGGCTCGTTCAGGTCTATGTGCGCCATGATTGGAAAAATTGGTAGAGCAAGGACTGGAGGAAGGAGACAGTGAGCACAACAACCATGGCGCCAAGCTTTTATAGGACGTTCGATAGTTCGATATGGATTTCAATCCATGGCGCCAAGCCCCCATCAGCGCGCGAAATCTTGATCTCCACCGTGCAAATTGGAGCTGATCCGTGGCACAAAGCTGTGCCCAATCGATGTTCATGTTGATTCCTCTCCGATTGGGCAGCTAATTTTGCCATGGATCAACATCTCCATTGATGGCGTCCGCTACGGGAGAGAGAGAGAGAGGGCGCACGATCGAGAAAGACGGCGTGAGGGAGAAACCGAAGAGGTTGGGATGTTTACGAGAGAGAATTAAGGAGTGCATGCAGGGGCAGGAAAGGAAACCTCCCTAATTTTTCTCTCCTGGGAATCATTGCCGCAACTGTCCTTAATAAACGTGCAAAAAATCTCACGCCTTAAGCCCTGGTAAGGAGGGAGTAGCTAGTAACATCACACACCCCAAAGCATTTTGGTGACATGGCATGATAATAAATGAAGAAAGAGAGTGATGTGGTAACTAGCTATGTTACCATAACATCACACTTCTCAAGACAAGATGAGTCTACAATCTAATAAATATAGCATGCATGATACCACATATAAGTAACTATCCACTATGTAGGTAGTAATATAGGGTAGTAACATACACCATGTTACTACTCTATGTTACTCTCCACTATGACTAGTCTTACTACTCTACTCCCTCCGTTCTGAAATAGTCTACATTCTAGCTCCAAAATTTGTTCTGAAATATTCTACATTCTAGCTTTTAGTCAACAGCAACACTGGAAACGAGGTGGTTTTACTCTTTTTATTGGATCTTGTTATTTTCAATGTAGCTTGGATTGGTTGTTCAAATATCTAAGTAGTACTAATAAATGCACTACTAATTTGTCTCATTTTTTCTAGAATGTAGACTAAATCAGAACGGAGGGAGTATGTTACTTCCCACTATGACTAGTCTAAGGTACAGTCAGCTGGCTATAAGAGATGAAATATTATAAATTTGCTTAGTTGGAGGAGAGAGATTAGGAGAGAGAAGAGAAATGGGGTCTTATCTAATAGCCAGCTCTAGCACGTGCTCCTAGACACTATGTGAGACTAAAAGGTGGGCCATTTATTGTAAAAGTACTACACCTTTATAGCTTACTATTGCTAGTTATAAATTGACTATAGATGATGTGACAAATTGTTATAGCCGGCTACTGGCTACACTATTATTCTTGCTCTAAGCGATCCGCGCCACTCATAAGCACACACTCAAAGTCAATCCGTCGCCCTCCACGATAAGCTAGCGCGTGTGCGTACGCGTGTGATCGCACGAACTCGAGCTCGGCCGATCAAAGTCTTCTCCCGCGGGGCGAAGGATTGGAAATGCACTCGAGAAAACTGGCTTGGTTGGTATACGCGTGTGCCCAACGCGTGAAGAGAGTGGAGTTTATTGTTCCGTGCATGGCAATGGGAGGTCCCGTACATATGGTTGCTGTCGGATTCATATTATTTCTATTTCTTGCTTTGTGGTTCGTGCTGTCACCTGTCATTAAGTTTCATCAAGCTTCAGAAATCATAGACATATTCATACGCAATGAAACATAGAGGTTTCGTGGACTGCAGACATAGCGGCAATTGCGATGGAGAAGTTGATAGCACGACACCGTTTGTTACTTATTGTTAGGGGCGCGATGTATTTTATTGTCCGCGTGTGTCCGTTTGCGTCGTGCCGCGAATAATAAAATGACCGTTTTTGTCCGCGCGTCCGTTTGCGTCTGGGGCGGAGCGACACATTTTTTTACTTGTTTTTTTTCTTTTCTCCATTTAAACATAGTTCCAAATATTACATATTGAAACATTATATTACACAAACTAATATATAGTTTGGAACATGATTACACAAACTAATACATAGTTTGAACCATGATTGACACAAATAAAAACATTTTTAAAAAAGAAACCAGTTGTGTTGATTTCCGGTTGTTCGCTGCCAACAAAGAACATTCGAGGGCACACCCAATCACCTAAACTGGAAAATCCAGCTTGGGACGAGAAACAATGCTCATCAACACAACCCGGGTACTACCACCAGGCCAAGAGTAAAGAAAACGAGCACGTACAACCTCCAAAACTGATTGATTGAAGCTCTAGGCCAAGAAAACGTAAAGAACATTTACAGGCACACACTAAATCTGACACACAGTTGTCATCATAGAAAATTATAAACTCAGCAATAATCCCTTACAGAGTGCCAACATTACAAATCTGTCGATTTCTCAGTCTACATGACTACATTACCAAAGATTCGAAAGCTGCAGAAGTTCAGATGCCGCAGCAATGACAACGAGAACATTCAGAAGTTGGATCCTTGACATGGGAAGGGGAACACAACGAAATCTCTGGATCCTGTTGTGTTAGCTGCAAATGTACAATAAGAAATGTTGCTTAACCAACTGCTAATACTTCCATAGAATGTATGCCCAATAAACCTAATCTCTGAAGCCGCAAAATATCCAAAAAGTTGGGAAGCTCTTGTTTGCTTAACACTTGTACATGCTCAGAAGCTACATCATTTGACACTTGTACATGCTATAAGGACAAGCTACGAGTTTCCAGTTTGTACACTATCATTGCCTTCTTGAAAAAATAGGCAATATAACCAGTTTCTCTAGTGCATACAAGCTAACGACATTTAACACTTGCACATGCTAAAAGGTCAAGTTAAAAAGCATAAAATAACATATAGTACTAAATCATTCCAACATGATACTTGGTTCCTTCAGTTACCGGAAGATATGGGTAATAAATCAAGTTAATACTAAGGTTGTAGAGCGTACCTTGACATCACAACAGATTGTAAATGAACATGTTCATCAAGGCTCCACATGTGTCTCGTTTCTCTCCACTCTGGAATGTTATGAAAGTAAATCTTGCGTCCTCGAGAGACAATAGTTCAGAAGAGAAAACACAAAGCCTAACTCGTACCTGAAATTAGTACTAGCCCTGAGCATTTCATCTTCATTATCCAGATCTTTCAAGATTGTAGTAGCATCAATTACACCTGAAAACATAACAAGAAGAATTTGTAAATTCACTAAACATACAATTATTGACTAGTCAAGAGGACAATAGTTTACCTGATGGGCGCATCCAATCTTGCAGGCATATCAATGTCGTGACAATTTTGCTAGCCAAACGACTACGGTAGTCGCTGATCACCCTACTTCCTGTGGAGAATGCCGACTCGGAAGCCATAGTAGATGCAGGAACAACCAATACATCACGTGCCATACGTGAAATTGTAGGATACTTATGTCCATTGGTCATCCACCATTCGAGAACATCAATGTCAACATCTGGAGGTACAAGATTATCCTTCAGGTACATTTCATATATACTCGCTTTGCTTACTTCGCTTCTTGTGTTGATCCACATGTTGAGTTCAACTAGCCCACGGATCATTTGAAGATGATGCTTGATTTTCTTGTTGATTTCGAATGTTTGAGTCAGCAATCTGTTCTGAAGAATACGCGTTTAGCATTTCTTTGAATTTCCTCTTCACAATTGCTAAGCACTTTGGTCCCTCAAGTTCAGTGTCATCCTTCAAGTTGTAGTTCAAGAACTCGACCTTGCACCGAGGATCGAGTATTATAGGTATGCACATAGTCAAGTATGAGAGCTTCCAATACTTCAAGAAATTCTTCTTCATTTGAAGCACCATTGATCTAATTGTGGCATTCTCATTTGATGCTTCATTTCCCAACATCCATCTGACCCTCCAAAGCATTTTGAATTAAGCATTGCTTGTAGGATATAGTGAACCGGAAACAACCACTGTAGCATCATAAAAATAAACTAAAAGCTTGCAATGAGATGATGCATCGTTCCCTGGATGAATTTCTTATGTGATCTGATGCATCGTTCAATGAGATGATGCGGTGCTTATACATGTGTGTCGTGCCGAGGAAGGCTCACATTCATGCAAAGTTGGTGCGTTATCTTTTGCCGCTCGAATTTCTTAATTGGGGTTATTGTTTCAAGTATGTCAACATGCATTTTCCTCCAATTAATCTCTCGCCATCACCTACATTCTTCTCCGCGGTGCAGCTCTTGCCTTTTCCATCCCCAAGATCGCGTGTACAACCAAGATAACATTCCTCCGCACTTGGATCACCTTTTCAAATTCCCTCGTGAGCGTGGGGTCTATAGTTAGTTAGCGATATAATTAGAAATGGATTAGTAATTTTCATGTGATTTGATTTTGATCTGACAATGTTCAATTGGATTTCCGTGGTTTGTTATTTATGTGAACTAAACACCCAATCTATAAAATAATGCGTTTCTCAACCCGCTGTATACGCAACTTTTTTTTTTTATCTTGTCTTGTTCCTATGCCTTTTCTATTAATCTGTTTTTAAAAAAACTCATCCACCGGTTTTTTAGGGGTCCACCGTCTTTTCTTGCGGGCGAAACAGTGTACACACTCCAAAAGACCAAAACACTTCTTCGTTTTTTTTTTTTGATGTAGCAAAACTCTTCTTCGTTGGTGCTTCACGGGCCGCTAAATCGTGGATGGCTACAACTCATTCCAACATCCGCGGACCCGTATCATAAAACGACCAACTTTTCCCGGCCCGCCTCGCCAATCCAGCCGAAGCCCATCCGACCAAATGCCTCGCAAAGCGAAAGCCGCGGAGCCAACCCGGCGGTCCAAGGGCAAAAAAGATCATCCGCCCCACGCGGCCGCCGCCACCGCCACCGAAGCCGCCGCCGTCATGGAGGCCACCGCAGCCGCCGCCGGGGCCTGCGTCTACGACACCCTCCCAGGTCTAACCCTAGACTTCTCTCCGGAGGAGGCCCTCGACGCGGCGGAGCCCCAGCCGTCCTCCTACCCCGCCGGCACCGCCGGGGAGGACGCGACCGCGACCTACGCCGTCTTCCGCAATGAGATTACTGCGGCTGGGGACGCCCTCGTTGACATACCCGCCACCGATTTCTTCTCCCTCGACGTCTCCGCGGCTGGTAAGGCCGTTCCGGCATCCCCGTCGTCGTTGGCGGCGCGGCCTGCCGGGGCGGCGACGCCCTCGAGCTCCCTCGCTAAGGCGGAGCAGCCGGCGCAGGGGTCGGAGCGCGCGTGGTTCCGAGGAGGCAGGCGGTTCAGAAGCCCCATGTTGCAGCTACACAAAGGTTAGGAACCTTGGCATTATTACTGTCTAGAACTTACTGTCCTTAATGAAGTTTCTGGTGTCGATGTGCTTAGAAATTGTATGCACCCATAGTTCTCCTCGAATTTTCTCCGGTGACGAGTGACTGAAGAGGGTAGTTATGAAATGCACACATTTGGGGGGTGGTAATATTTTGTATGTTGAAAGTGATTTGAACCGTTTCATTTGTTATAAAAAATACCGAGGAGGATATCATACTGAGTTATCAGTAATTTGGAATACCAACTTGATGCATTTAGAAAACGGGAAATAACCATTGCAGTTTGTGCACTAATGGACCACTCAAATATTGTCGCTTTGTCTGCATCATTGATAAATTAGCATTACTGCACCTTTTTTACATGTAAAAATGCTCATCATAACTAATCATATAGAGGGTGGCATGTGTTTTTGATGGAGAAAGTGTTGTGAGAAGTGGCAAACAGCCATGTTACTTTGCTTATTTAGGCTCGCCAATCACATTTGGTTTGATGTTTGAGAGCTTACATGGTAAAACTTGAGTTCATTAGAAACTTATATTATATGTTTTGTAGCTGCAAAATTTGTCTGCTGAGATACTGAAGTATTGCGTATCTGTTGCAGAGATTCTTGACTTCTGTGATTTTATCTCACCTTCCGCCGAAGAGGAATCATCACGGACAGCTGCTGTGCAAGCTGTCTCTGATGTTGTCAAGCATATATGGCCTCATTGCAAGGCATTGTAACATTCTCTCTCTTTCCCTCTCCCCCCCCTCTCTCTCTCCTCTCTCTCTCTCTCTCTCTCTCTCTGTTTGTGCGTGTATGTGTGCGTGTTTATAGCCACATGCCATTTTGGTAATTCTTGATCTTGCGTGGCAGGTTGAAGTCTTCGGATCTTTCAGAACAGGGCTTTATCTACCAACAAGTGATATTGATGTAAGAGTACTTCCTCTCACACTCTCTTAAATTTCAGCACTTCACTTCCTCTTCCATCTTGTCTGTATTTTGTCAACTTTTAGGGCTATTAATAAGTGTATTTTGTAGAGTAAAAAACTCATGTATTTTGTAAGTGCAAGTTGTAAAGAACTGGTGTACAACTCTTCAGTTGCAACTTGCATGCATTCACAATTATTTAGCTCATTTTTGTCAATCATTCTCCTTTCCTCTTTCTCCTCGTCCTCACCGGATGAGGGCTGGTACCTTTTCTCTTTTGAGTCTAGTATGTGTGCTCCTCGCGTGCGTGGCATGGCAGATCCGTTCAGCACGACATACTGACAGGTGGGGCCGAACCAGTTAACCTGTTTTTTTTTTTCCTAAACCAACCTGACCTGGTCTGAAGTTCAAACTTACCCCTGGTCCAGAGTGCAACATCCAAAGTGCAACTAATGACAATACCTGGTCCGAAGTGCAATTCACTGCAATAAAAATCCAAGAATCATCACACAGTGTGTGTGGTAAGTAATCTCAAACCAACATACTAGAATCTTAGCAAAAGATTTATTTAGTGGAAGTAATACTTATGGAGAAAAAAAAGGACAAATACAATACAGTACAGTTGGAGTTCCCACACTGTTTTTCCAACTGCAGAAAGCAGCAGGGCTATAACATATAGGAGAAAATGAGATTGAGTACACCGAGCGCAGGAAATATTGTACTCTACTTGTCTAGGACAGCAGTACACTGTCACTGTTTCTCGGGACCAATGTTCACCTACCAATTGTACTTGTCAATTCATACCGAAACTGGTACGGTATTTTTTTTCGAGAAAACGCAAAGCTTCCATTTCATTGCATTGATAGAGAGAAGTCTACAAGCCTAAGACAAGCCGAAACACCTGACCACTCAAGACAAGATCAAACCCAAAGGCCCTAAGACAAACATTACAACAAACGCCACCAAACCAGCATCAGCCTAGATGCCATCCATACAAGTGCACCAGATGCAACCGACCCACCAATCCTAGATAGCATGGCAAGCCAACAGCATTGTGGACTGGCCTCGCCAAAACTGATAGGGTATCTTGTTCTGTTTTATGATATAATAAATTACCCATGTACATCTTCTTGCAACAATTGATTGCATTCACAACCTTTTACCTGGAAACACATGGAAAACATACTTCCTTTGGGGGTGTCTTCTTTTTTGTCAGATAGGGCGTCTTGTGCTGTTTCATGATATAATGAATTGCCAGGACATATCAGCTTGTTACAAACTACTTACATTCACCTCCTTATTTTACATGGAAACATATGGAACATACTTTCACTTAGGTTTATGAATGTCTTCTTTGTCCTTGTAAGTTCATATGTGTTACTTCTGTTGCAGGTTGTAATATTTGAGTCCAGGGTCAAGACTCCTCAAGTTGGCCTATACGCTCTTGCAAAAGCATTGACCCAAAAAGGTGTTGCCAAGAAGATACAGGTTCCTGTTCTCACCCTTTCTGTATCTAGCGTGAAAGATGTGTATGGAAGTCTTGTTTCTTCAACCCATACTCATTAGCAGGGCTTCAAATTTTTTTGTTGGACTGTTCCTGCCAGTAAATTTCCTGGTTTTTGATTTTTTTTCCCAAATTTGAACTTCAAAAAATAAATTGAGCCAGTTATATATTGTTGCCTGAATCTAGATTTCTAGGTGTTACCATGGAGGGTCTGCATTATTATTTTCTGCACTATGGGAAGTACTGCATTCAGCTCACAGAGAACACAATTTGCAGCATGCTGTTATGCATCAGCACAATAAATAGGAGATAATTGCAGTAGTTATTTGATTAGTGATCATATAGGAATATTCTACATGCATGTATAAGATGTTCGCGGGAAATCAGGTTTATGGATGCCAAGGTTCAGGAAAGCGGAAAAAAGCGTCGCTTATGCACGCTGAAGCGCAATGCAGAGGCCTTCCGCATCGATTGCATAAGCTCTTAAGCGGAAAAAGAGGGAAAAAAGCGCCGCTTATGTGCGCTGAATCGCTAAGCAGAAGGCCACCGCACCAATTACGCTTAGCGCTTTCTTGAACCTTGATGGATGCACAAGAAGTAATGGGGAAGCAAATACTGAATTCGTTCATTGTTAAGCTCGTCAGTCATCATTCAACTCAGTACAGAACAAGGAGGTTGTTAACATTGCTTTTAAATGTGCTGCGGAAAATTGAACTCAATATTTGTGTGAATGGCTATCGATTTTTTTTTAGTGTTGTTGCATGCCTGCTAGTGGCTACGAAAGAGCACTGTTTATTCCAAATAGATTTTCTCACCTTTTGGCTTCTGCGAAAATGTGCATGTGAATGGAGTTTGCTCAACCTTCTCAGGGTACTAATGTCACGTAAGAACCCAATTCGCTTATTGCTCTACATCCCTACATTCGCACCAGCCAAAATGTTGACGATTTTCTTGTTCATTGGCTTCGATGTAGCACCATCTAGGTGCAACAATACCAAACTTGACTACTGGAGTTTGAAATTCAAGCTCAAACTAGCTGATTTAACAAAATTTGCATTGGCCTGAATCCCAGGTAACTTGCCAGGATCCATATCCTCCTTGTAACGAGAGCTTCCAAAGCAAGAAAACCTGTTACTATTTTTTGTATAATGAAAAAAATACAATTACTCCAGTTGAATTACAATGTGGGATGATATATAGCCCACCTTGGAAGGTTGCCAAAAGCTGTTGGTTGAGCTTTGGAAGCTGCCACCGCTCGGTTCTGCAGTTGCCAGTTGTTTATTTATTCTCAAGTTGGTTATGATGTCAATTTTGTTTCTTTTCAGGTGATAGCAAAGGCCCGTGTGCCAATTGTGAAATTTGTGGAAAGAATTAGTGAAATACCTTTTGATATCAGGTTATATTTTTTCTCAAGTAGCTAGAGCTACCACCCCGCCCCCTCCTTGCTATGTTGTCCAAGAACTTAACGATCTTCTTTTCCTTTCCAGCTTTGATATTGATGGTGGACCACAGGCAGCGGATTTTATCAAGGTACCTGTTGCAACAAAGGACTAGTTACCATACTATTGAGGGCATAATTTCTGTTCTAGCTAATCTTTGACAAGACATATGCCCATATATATCTTCGATCATCTATGTTAGTCATACTCAAGACAGTTTTTCCATTTGGTGCCATAGGATGCCATCAAGAAGATGCCTGCTTTAAGACCTTTGTCTATGATTCTGAAGGTTTTCCTTCATCAAAGAGAACTCAATGAGGTACACAACTAAATTTGTAATTTACTTATTCCATAATAATAACATTGTTGCTTTGAATAGTTGGGTTGACAGAGATTATTTTTTTACTTTGGTTGGTAGGTCTATACCGGTGGGGTTGGGTCATACGCTCTTCTCACAATGCTGATCACACATTTACAGGTAAACTGAGCTCTGTTTTATCTACAAGTCCTTGCTGCACTTTCTTAGCCTCATGGTCTATGGCATATACTCATTTTTTTTAGCTAAGTTCTCCACACTTGTGCCTCCATCTTCGACAAGTGTGGGCCTTGTTTGCCAAAAAAAAGTTTGGCGTGCTTTAGTTATTTTTCTTACGGTATATCTAATGCTTTCCTTCTATACAATAATTAATATATTTAAGTAGCACAATTGGGTCATAAGTTGCTAAGAGATGTTTCAAAGAACATTTTAGTAGTAAGGGTGGAAAATTATTAAACTGCATGTACTATTTCATGAAAGGACACCTTGCATATGATACCTTTAGGCTTTAGAACTTATGAACATTTGGTAAGCTTTTAAGCTTTTCATACATATATTTGTTGGTGGTAAAAGAAAACATCATATCATTCAGTATACTAGCAGCAAAGTGCTGTTGATATATGTAGTTATCTCAATTGCCTTATGCTTTTCCGTCATGTGAAATTTCTCACTTATATAAAGACTGGAACTTATTTCCAACCTGACGATAATAAATTATCATATTTATCATTCTGAGGATTATCCTTTTTTGCTAGTTGATCTGGGGAGTGAAAGATATGCTGGGCTATCGACAATCCAAGGAGCACAATTTGGGAATTCTTTTGGTAAGCAATACTTCCTTAAGTTATTTATCTTATGTTTCACAGTAATGGGAGTTTTTTACATTTTTATGCTTTGGTATTTATCTTATGTAAAGTTGCACGTAATAGTCATTGGCTCCTGGTGTGCACCAGGATATATTCCAGCGTGTACACATGTGAAATGCTTAAGTTATTTTCTATTTTCTACTTTCGGATAAAGGTACAACACCTTAGATTTGATGGAGAAACATACAGTATCTTTATTACGAATTTATGATGGAGAAATGAAACATGGTTTCAGCCATTAATACAAGCTTTGTGTTTTCTCCATGCCAGATCAAGTTTTTTGACTTCTATGGGCGCAAGTTAAACAATTGGGATGTTGGAATATCCTGCAACTCTGCAAGAACCTTTTTCTTGAAGAGTGATAATGAGTAAGGCAACTAGTTTTAATTGTAAACGTCTACTATGATTCACTCGTGATGTTCATGTTCACTGATCCTATTTCTAATTTGTTTGATAAGCTTTGTGAATCTTGACCGGCCACATCTTATAGCCATTCAAGATCCCATGGTAAGATTGCTGTCCTTGTTCATTTTGGTTGAACTTGATAATCTTCAGTGGGTAGTGTATTTACCTATCTAAATTACTTTCATGGCCTAGGTACCAGATAATGATATCGGGAAGAATTCCTTCAACTACTTCAAGGTAACTTTCGAAGTTCCTTTTCTATTTGTGCACCTTTTTGTGTAGGACATGCCATGGATGTGATACTTGAATAATTCGATGCTATAACTCATTTGTTCTTTCATAATGCTGTATATTCTTACAGTACAGATGTCAATTTAGCAATTGATGGAAATAATCTTATGATGGCTGTGCAGATTATTTTAGTAGTTCTCTCTGGCGATTTGATTGGGTTTGATCCTTCCTTGCTTTCTTGGTGTTATTCTAGTCGAGTTTAGCGATGACTATCTGATGTCATCAGTCTTAACAGCGATGAATGACCCAGAATGACTATTCAATCTCTGTTTGTAACTTGGGACCATCAATCTGCACTTAACTTATATTGGAAGAATGAGGATTGTATGTGCTTAAATTTGAGGATTGACATCTTTAATGTTCGAATGAACATGCTAGTTAGCTGTCTCTGGTTTGGGGAAGCTTTCTTAGGCTGGTGCCAACGCGGGCGCCAGTGAGGGCGATACCGCCCGGGGCGGGGCGGGAGAGGGGCTGGAGGCGGGCGGGACGAGAGGGAGGGGCGCCGGCGGGGGCGCCCGGCGCTAGCGCCCGCTCCCGCCCGGCTGGCGCCCGCGTTGGCGGCGAGAGCGAGGCGGGAGGGAGGCGGGAGCGGGGCGGCAGCGATGGCGGGGTGGGCGAGAGGCGGGGCGGGAGGTAGAAGACAAAGGGATTTTTGCAGAAAACCCCCTGGACTTAGGAAAAATTGGTAGGATTTGGCATTTTAGGGTGTTTTGAGCCAAATTTTGAGGGGCTTTTTGCACAACAATTTAAATAGAGCTGGCACTATTTTATGATGTAATCGGTAACATTTTAAGTTGAATAAAATAATTTCTTGCATTATTTTGAATGTCTAAACAAAATCGAGTGAAATAACTTAATGTGGAAAAGAAATGGTGATGTGGAGGAGAGAGAAGTGAGAGTGGGGACTATAGCCCATGCATTGGCAAGGTGGGGTGAGAGTGGAGTGAGAGTGGGGTGAGAGTGAGAGAAAAGCTGACGTGGCGGGGCGGGAGCGGGGCGGTGCATTGGCACCAGCCTTAATCAAGTACCATAAGGGCACATGAATAAATACTTAACACCAACAACCTGTCTTGATAACAGTTTGGTACTTCTGCCTCATTTTTTTGCCAAATGCTCCAGTTTGTTCACTTGTCTGACTTTGATCTTTGAAGTTCATTTACATTCTAGCTATGCTGCAAATTCTATGGGTCTTTGACATATACAAAAAACTCTACATGGAAAACATTTGATGAAGAAACTTAATTCACGGTGCAGGTGAAATCAGCATTTTCAAAGGCTTACTCAGTGCTGACTGATGCCAAGTTGATTACGAGCTTGGGACCAAACAGGAGCATTCTGGGTGCCATTGTCAGACCGGATTCAGTGCTGCTTGACCGTAAAGGCTGGAACACTGATGGTGCATTAGCTGACATGCTAGCAGAACCCTGGGAACCATTGGCCCAACGGTTTGACAGCGAGAACGATGCAATGTACAATTGGCATGCATTAGATGACGATGAACCACTGCCCAGAAATACTCAACCTGCTTCTGAGGACACTAGTTCATCACCATTGAAGAAACGGAAGTCCTCCAAGTCAAATAAGAAGTCTAGAAAGAAGGCAAAGGCTGATGATGTCTCAAGCAGTGATGATGCAGAAGATGGGTCCAGAAATCGAAGAGAGCGCAGTCGTGGCAAAGAGTCGAGACAAAGTGAGAAAACACATCGCAGTGCAGGAAGCAGTAGACGAAGAAAAGGGCCACGAGAGTATGACAGATTTACAAATACACTCCCACAGCACACACACATAAGTAGGTGGTGAGTTGTGTGCTGCCACTGATGACATCTGCGATATGTTTTCGGGAGCGACACAATTTGATTGTTGGAGCTGTATGTGATCAATGGTGGCAGGCTGGCAACCATTTAAGTTAGTAGCAGCAGTCGGATGCTCCAATGTATCATTTGTTTTATTTGTCTATCTAGTCCTGTTTGTAATGCTGATCAAACATAAAAATCAGTTATATTCTTGAATCACTAGTGGGCTCGCAATTTTTTTTTCCAGGGATTTGGATGTTGTGGTAAAGGCTTCAAACATTTGTATTACATCTATGCTGAAATGTTGTGTAAGATGCATATAAAATCGTGCGCCAACTGCCATAACGAATTGATCATTGCCCAGCTATGGTTAGAGTCTCATTCGAAGGGGCTATGGTTTTATTTTAAGACAATAAGGTCAACAAACTTCTGAAGTTACACATATGGACAACTTGGAGGATCACGCAATACGTGCAACTCATAATTTTCTTATGAACGAACCTATAGTTTATGCACATCAGCTATATACAACTCTGTTTCTCCAACGACTACAGAAGCTGGAACATCTTACAACTCTGTTTCTCCAAGGACTACAGAAGCTGGAATAATCTTACCAGCAAGAAGTGGTTTGTTTAGTACTTCTGTACAGCTCTGCCACCTGTTTTCTCTCGTGAGTTGCTGCTTGTTCTAAAGAGTAAATAAAAACTGCTTAGGCAAGGCAGACTAGGAGAACAATGAACTATTGACAAGTTCGTTTCCAGATGATTAGATTCCTACATCCCAGCTGCATTCTTCTCCAATCCATACATGAAACCCAGATAGATATATAATATTCCCTCCGTTCCCTTATATAAGACATTTTGTCAGGCTAGTTTAGCTTGCCAAAACATCTTAAATTAGGGAACAGAGGAAGTAGGGCAGATTCATAACCAATATTTAAACAGCTGATAAGATGATGTGAACTCGTCATATTTTCATATCGCAAAGGCACAAATTCTTCGTCAACTGTCGGTTACAAGCAAGATATGTCCATTAAAAGTGAGGACATATGCCAGCATCATCACTAGACTAATCTACCATTCTTATTTCAGATTGACCCTTCAGCAAAAAAAAGTAGAAGGATCTGTACCAATCTGCTGGCTAATTAAAAAGGAAGCCAGATGAAATACCCGTGTGAGAGCTGATAGCTTCCAGTTATAGTCATGGAAATAAGTTGTGGCAGCAATGCAGTACCCGATGTAACTGGCCATTCTGCACTATGCGGACCAGTCTCGTGGGGATGTAACATTACTACCAGCATTGAGCTTATTAACCATGGCGGCATTGGAGTCTACAGGCTGGAGGGCTGCAGTCACCGCCGGGAGACCCAAATTCCCAACTACATCCTGCGGATACCCTACTACAGTAGCTGTTTCAAACATACTTCCATATGGATTCTTATGCATAACTTGGGAGCCCAAATGGTGAAACGCCATTGGAGCAGTTGCCGGATGCTGAGGCAGAACAGCAACGACAGTTGCAGGGCACTCAGAAGGATTCTCATATGCGGCGCTGTAGGCTCGGCCACCGCCTTGAACAGCATACGAAGCAACACTGCAGTGACTGGGCTTGTTTGGTTGAGGTGGGTACGACCCCTGGCTGTGTGGCTGCAGTTGCTGCGGCTGTTGATGCTGGACATTATGCTCTGCCGTCTGCCTGTGTGGCTGAATTTGCTGTGGCTGTTGATGCTGGATATTGCGCTCTGCCGTCGGAAGCAAAATCGTGTTGCCTTGGCCATAAAACGAAGGCACGACTTCATGGTGCTTCTGCTGAGGCGAGGAGTACGGAGACTGCACAACCAAGCTTCTCGGAAGTGCCTCGGCGGTAGCATTGGCAGGCTTCTGAGAACAGTACGGAGGATACATGAGTGTGACCTGAGGAGCACTTTGGGCATGGGGAGAAGACGCTTTCTGTTGAACAATCTGCGGTGGAACTTGCTGAACACTGTACTGCTGCTGCTGTTGCGAGACAGACCGCCATGCCTGCAACTCGTGATGTTGCACAGGCATCTGCAGCATATGATGCTGCTGGAGCGGAGGACACATCTCCGTCGTCTGGCTAGACTGCTGAGGCAGCTCCGCCGCGACCCTGGGTTCAGGGTTCTGGAGATGCGGCTGCACGACCTGAACAAACGACTCGGACGACTTGTTCTCGGCGGACTTGACATGGCTCTGGCTCTGCATGTAGTACACGGCGGCCTGGCCAGGATGCTGCTGGTCGTGCAGAGAGACCGGCACTAGCTGCTGCAGGATATAGCCGCTGCCGCCTTGGGTCATCGGCATAGCGGGAGACTGCGTGGCGTTGACCTGGTGCATTGGCAGGAAAGAAACCTCAGGGTTTTGGAATTGTGTGGCATGATGATCGCTGGCGGTTTCTCTTGCCGCCGCGTGCATCGACAGGGGAGGAGCGGCTTCGTGTGCCTTGGCAGGGAACTCGTGCGCTATCTGAAGCTTGGCCAGCTGCTGCTGCGCCATGTCGGCGGCGGCCGGCTCGTGCTTGTCCTGAAGCACCTGCACTGCTTTCTGAACCTGTTGACCAAAAATGTTGGTTCAGTTAAGAGAGAGTATTCGTAATAAGGTGATGTGAATCTCATGAGAACAGCAGTAAGTCGGACTCCCCCGTACGTGGTTAGAAACAGCAGGTCGTGAATACGTTCCGCTGTAAGCATCATAGAAGACAAATGTGAAATGTGAATGCCGCTGGCTGTTAGAATTTGTGAGCGCTGGCTACAGGCTGAATGTGAGTAGCGGGTCAACCAATTTGGTAGTACTCGAGAGTGGAGAGCAAGGAATGTAACGGGTGCGCGTGCACGGATCTACTAGTAATTCTGCAGAAATCCTCGTGAAAGCGTACCTGTCTGATGTTCTTGTCGATGCATCTGAAGTTGACGGTGGCGTCGCTGTGGTAGTCCATGACGTCGCTGCGCAGCTCCCCGATGGAGCGCTCGAGCTTGTAGCAGTATAGCTCGAGCTGCGAGAGCCTGCCGCCGATGCCCTCGAGCGAGTGCAGCAGCCCGTCGGCCTGCTTCCGCATGCACTCCTCCACGGCCGCCATGACCGCCTCCCTCGGGTAGCATGGCTCCTGCTCCTGCGGCTGGCCGTACACGTTGACGAACGTCCGCACCAGCCGCTTGTCCTGCAAATCCTGCGCGTCCGCGGGCGCAATCAGGACCGGCGAGATCGTGGAGCGGCGCGTGGTGGGGGGAGGAGGGAGATCGAGTGGTAAGGAGTGGGGCGGGCGTACCTCGGCGCGGCGTCGGGTCTGGTCGAAGGCGCAGCGGGCGTCGGGCGGGAGGCCGAAGGCGCCGGAGACGGAGGCGGCGGCGGGGCGCGCGGGGGACGCCATGGGCGGGCTGGCTAGGGTTTTGGGTTGGTGGTGCGTTGGGAGGGAGGGAGATTGGGGCGGGGCGGGATGGGAGGAATCCGAAGCGGAGGAAGGGGCGAGGAAAGGGAGGAGGGCGGGCGGGCGAGTGAGAACTGAGAAGTAGTACTCGTAGAAGCAAAGCAGGGTAGAGGGAAAAGCAGAGCGGAACAGAGTAAAAAAGACGTGGTGGCAGAGAGGGGCAGCCAATGGGAGCGCGAGATGAGATCGAGGCAATAAAAACTGGATGGATTGGGACGGGACGAGCGGGGGGCAAGGCAAGTGGGGCGCGTGGGTGGACTTGGGGGATAGCGAGATGCGAGGCCGATCTGAGTTGCACCGAGTGAGTGAGTTCGTTCGATGTGGCTGTCTCCTGACATACAGGGGATCGGCCATGGGGATGGATGGATACCTTGCTTGCCTTGCTGGACGATCGTTTTCGGATGAGATGACGGTGGTTGGGTCGGGTGCGGCGTCACCGTCCAGCCTCCCCGCCTCGTGAGGCATGTGCGTGATTAACAATGAGTCTAATTGGGCAAAAAAGTCTTGCGTCATACACACAGGTTGAGATGAGATGAGATGAGATGTGGCTGGTACCAGTAGCATACCAGAGCAGTTCTTGTCAGGGAGATTTTCAGATCTTCAGTTTGGGAATAAACTGGCGCATACCCAACCTGTGGGGCTCGAGGGGCTACTCCGATGTGACTAATTTTCGGTCAAGAATTAATTTAATTCCCACTTCAAGTGATGTCATTAAATTTTAGTAGTAAAAATTAATGTTGCAACTCACAGCTAACACGAATTACAAAATAAATCTAGCAACATTTTCTCTAATTGCAACCTCACATACAACAACAACCTTGAAAAAAAAGAACCTCAATACAACTGAAGAAATATAGGTCGCAACCAAACTTGCAACTTATAAGTGCACAAATCGTGATGCAAATCCTATGGTGTATGATTAGACTAGAACATAAGTTAGTCAAGAACTAGCTGAGAGTCAACAAAACCATATGTAACTATGTATCCACACTTTTTTTTTAAACATAGTACGGATATAGACACTTACATATACATACATACACTCACTTCTATGGATGTACGAGGGCACGCACGTACACCCTATCTCCTATAAACACCTCTGATCTGAAACAATGAGTCTAAACAACGGATCCAACATGTCCTATGATTGACTAAGAGCATCCCCACTCGTCTCCCCGACGAGGCCCCCGAGCGCCGTTTTTCCCATCCGGACGGCGAAATTCGGCCCAGTCGCGCCCCCGGTTCCTCGTTTTCCCCCGGATTTGGGCCTTCATCCGTCCGGCGAGCCCACGCCATCCCCGGTCCCCCGAGGCGCGCTCGGGGACTCCAGACGAAGCGAAAGCGCGCGAAACGCCGAGAAATCTCTCCCGCGCTTTCGCTTTGGCTTCGCCGCAGAGGTGGACCCGACCGGTCAGCGGCACACGCATCGTCTTCCGCGCGCAGTAAAGGCTGCCGCCGGTCAGCTCGATGCGGACGCGTAGCATCCACGCGGCATTCAATCGTCGGGTCCAGCCCCGCCTAAATATCCCCGCTCGCCGCGACGCGTAGCACCGACGAAACCCCAGCCAGAGACGAACCCTATCCGCCACTCTTCCCTCGACGAGATCCATGGCATTCAACGAGCAAGACGGCGCGGCCAACAACGGCTTTCCCCGCTGGTCGCTCCACGCGTGGGAGGGACACCTCCTCTACCAGGCGGGGTACCCCTGCCCGCAGGACACGAGGCCTCCCGGCGGCGGGTGGCGGCTAAGTGCGGGCAGCGTGCCAATCCCTCTGGTGCCATCATTGGCGCCGGTGAAACCGGAGCCGCATTCCCCGTCGCGCAACCGTGATCGCAGCGGCGGCGGGATCGTCATCCGTTAGTCCTCGACGCCACGCGGCCACCTCCGCCTGGTTCGCCCCAAGCGCGAAGCAGGCACCTCCGACGAGCGGAAGCGCAAGCCGGTGAAGGTGGAGGAGGTCGACAACGCCGAGGACGCCGCAATCCTCGAGGCCGTCATGGCGAGGTCCCTCCAGGACCTCGTCCCCGCCGACAACGCCATGCCCCTCGACCAGGCTTGCGCCTGATCGAGGGAGCAGTGGGAGAAGGAGGAGGCGGAGCGGCAGGCTCGGCTCCTCGAGCAGGCCGCTCGCTACCGCCGGCATGCGACTCCTCCATCTGGTGCCCCCGTCCCCGTCATCGACCTCGAGGAGTCCGACGATGAGTGGTACAAGCCCTCGCCGTCCCCGCCGCGCAACGGTGGCCGGTGGGGAGACCCCGGCCAGGGCACCAGCAGCCAGGCGGCGGCGGCGCCGCCGCGTTTCGACGACGACGGCTCCGACGATGATGGCGGCGACGGTGACAAGGACTACACGGTGTTCTACCGCCATTTCGGCATGTACAACGCCGTGTTTTAATATTTAAAGTTGTATTCCCCCGGCCGAATTCGAAATATATTCGAATTCGGCCTTTATGTATGAACTTCGCCCTCTATATAGTAAATATCATTAAATTTAGTCTAAATTCAATCGTTTTTAGCCGTATTTCGTCAAGCTTTCGTTTTTCAAAATTAGATCGGCGTCTTCACCTGAGATCGCGGCTGGGAAACTGGTCCTCCCCACGCCAATTTTACGTCCAATCCGGACGAAATTTACCCCGGATTTCGGCGTGGGGAGGCCAAACGAGTGGAGATGCTCTAAGAGCAAGTCTAGCAGGGCCCCTATTCCCGCGACCCGTATTAGGCGTGTGAGGGGGGCTGTATTCTCATTTTTGCTGCGATTTGTACTCCTCAATTAGCAGGACTTGTATTCAGATCTGTATTTTTAAAATCTGAAGATCCGGGAGAAATTCTTCCATTTCTCATAGTTCATCATCATCATACACAAAATTGCACGATCATACATTGGATCGCGACTTTTAACTAAAACTAAACTAACCTAGATCTACCGCCGCCGCCGCTGCAGTCGCCAGGCACACCTACTCGAGGATGATCACCCCGGTGAAGGTGCGCGACTGCTCCACCTCCCTCGCCTTGAACGCCCCCACCTCGGCGATGGCGCGCACCTCCTCCTGCCGCTCCTCCTCCTCCTTCATCTCGAGCTCGGCCTTGGACTCGGCGATGTCCTTAGCGACGGCGGTGGCCTCCTCCGTGTCGTCGAGTCCAAGGTGTTCCGCAGCGGCCGATGCTCCTCCTCCTCCGCTCGAACTCCCCTCGTCCGGGAAGAGTTCTCGGCCCGCGAAGACGTACCTGGGGATGGGCGGTGCGATTCCCTCCTCGCGAGCGTGCGCATACACGGCGTGATCTTCCTCCTCCACCGCGAACTCCTCCAAGAAGGCTGATACGTCCAATTTGCATCACTATTTTATATCATAATTTGTTGTTATTCATTGATATATTTCATATTTGGAGATAATACTTATGTTATTTCATCTATTTTGCATGTTTCATGATTATTGGAGGATCGCGCACCGGAGCCAGGATTCTGCTGGAAAAAGCACCGTCAGAATGCAATATTTCGGAAGATCAACAGTTGACGGAAATTATATGAAAAATCCTATTTTTCCAGATGACGAAGGGAGCCAGAAGGGGGAGCCGAGGAGGGCCGCCATGGGCCCCCTCATAGGCCGGCGCGGGCCCATGCCCTGGCCGCGCCGCCCTGTGAGGAGGGGGCCCACAGCCCCTCTCGCCTCCTTTTCTTCGCGTACGCCTTCGTCCCGAAAACCTAAGCTCCGGGGGTACGTCGCGAAGAGCCACGGCCGCCTCGCGGGGCGGAGAACACCGAGAGAGAAAAGAGCTCTCCGGCGAGGCTGAGATCCGCCGGGGAAATTCCCTCCCGGAGGGGAAATCGACGCCATCGTCACCGTCATCGAGCTGGACATCATCTCCATCACCATCATCATCATCTTCATCATCATCACCGCCGTCTCCACCGCTGCACACCGTCACCGCTGTAACAATTTGGGTTTGATCTTGATTGTTTGATAGGGGAAACTCTCCCGGTGTTGATTTCTACTTGTTATTGATGCTATTGAGTGAAACCGTTGAACCAAGGTTTATGTTCAGATTGTTATTCATCATCATATCACCTCTGATCATGTTCCATATGATGTCTCGTGAGTAGTTCGTTTAGTTCTTGAGGACATGGGTGAAGTCTAAATGTTAGTAGTGAAGTATGGTTGAGTAATATTCAATGTTATGATATTTAAGTTGTGGTGTTATTCTTCTAGTGGTGTCGTGTGAACGTCGACTACACGACACTTCACCTTTATGGGCCTAGGGGAATGCATCTTGTACTCGTTTGCCAATTGCGGGGTTGCCGGAGTGACGAAACCTGAGCCCCCGTTGGTATATCGATGCGGGAGGGATAGCGGGATCTCGAGTTTAAGGTTGTGGTTAGATTTATCTTAATTACTTTCTTGTAGTTGCGGATGCTTGCAAGGGGTATAATCACAAGTATGTATTAGTCCTAGGAAGGGCGGTACATTAGCATAGGTTCACCCACACAACACTTATCAAAACAATGAAGATTAATTAGCCGTATGTAGCGAAAGCACTAGACTAAAATCCCGTGTGTCCTCGAGAACGTTTGGTCATTATAAGTAAACAAACCGGCTTGTCCTTTGTGCTAAAAAGGATTGGGCCACTCGCTGCAATTATTACTCTCGCACTTTACTTACTCGTACTTTATTCATCTGTTACATCAAAACCCCCGAATACTTGTACGTGAGCATTTACGGTGAATCCTTCATCGAAACTGCTTGTCAACACCTTCTGCTCCTCGTTGGGATCGACATTCTTACTTATCGAAGATACTACGATACACCCCCTATACTTGTGGGTCATCAAGACTATTTTATGGCGCCGTTGCCGGGGAGTGAAGCGCTATTGGTAAGTGGAATTGGTAAGGGAAATTTCTAGTGTTTGTGCTGATTTTATTTCGCATGCTTGCTATAATTCATTATGGAGAGATCTTCTCTTGAGTGTTTATTTGGGAAATCTACTACTACTGCAAAGGTAGTGGATGAGGCGCCGAGGTAAGGAAGAAATACCATACAAAATACCTATGAAAATTATTGAACGTGTAGTGGGTAACCGTTATACGGGGGATGGAAGCTGTCCACCACGGAGATCATTTACTTGTTCTTACATGAATTATGCGGTTTATTCAAGTGTGCGGGTATTGCTATGGATGAAGTGAGGAAGAAACTATTCTCTATATCGCTGTACGGTAAGCGGCGCATTGGTATAAATTCTTGGATAATGGGGATTCTCTTGAATGGAATGATATTGTGCCCCGGTTTTATTCTAAGTTCTATCCTCCAAGTGAGATTCACAAAGATCGGAATCGCATATATAATTTTTGGCCTCATGAAGGAGAGAGTATTGCCCAAGCGTGGGGGAGATTGAAGTCTTTAATGCTCAAATGCCCCATTCATGAGCTTCCTGGTAATATTATTATTGATAATTTCTATGCAAGACTTTCTTTTCAAGACAAGACCTTGCTTGGATACTTCTTGTTCGGATCATTTACACGCAACAAGGAAGAGTTTAAAAGGGACCTTCTTAATCGGATCCAAGAAAATGCTGAAGGATGGGAGAACGACAAGGATAGAGAATCGGGTATAAATTATGATTATAAATGCATTGAAGCTTTTATGGATACTGATAAATTTCGTAATATGAGTGCTACTTATGGTCTTGATTCTCAAGTTGCTTGCAAATCTTTATAAAGCTTTTGCTTCTCATTATGAATTGCCTAAGAAGAACTTTGATAAGTATCATGAACCGTATAAAGATAAAATTGATTCATCTATAAATAAATGTGTTGTAGTTGAAGCTGTTGATCATGTTATTCCTGAAGCTTATATTGAAAAAACTCCTTTCCCTGCTAAAATGAAGGAGTACTCTGTTATAAATAGTGCGGTTCATAAAAGTGAAAAGAAACCTATAGAACCTGAAGAACAAATAAAAGTTGAACCTGCTGTTGCAATTGTTAAAGATCTTGTAGTTGAAAATGTGGAGGATGGTCATATTATTTTACGTGAAGATGCTTCTAATATTGTTTCGCATCCTAATAAGTCTAGGAAAGCTAGTGTTCCTATGCTAACTGTTAGAATTGGTGATCATTGTTATTATGGTTTATGTGATATTGGTGCAAGTATTAGTGCTATTCCTTATGAGCTTTACACGGAGATTATGCACGAAATTGGTTCTTGTGAACTTGAAGATATTGATGTGGTTATTCGGCTGGCTAATAGAGAAACTATCTCTCCAATTGGTATTGTTCGAGATGTGGAAGTTCTATGTGGTAAGATTAAATATCCTGCTGACTTTTTGGTACTTGGTTACTGCTTGCTAGTAAATATTGTCCTATCATTTTTGGTAGACCTTTTCTAAATACTTGTGGAGCTATTATAGATTGCAAGAAAGAGAAAATTTTGACTAAATTTGCTGGTGAATCTTATGAGTTTAACTTCTCTAAATTTACCAAAACTCCTTATAAAATTGATTCGCCTAATAGTGATTTTAAAGTTGAGCAGTGTGCATCTATTGCTCTTGCTCCTAGTAATCCTTTGCGGCAACATTTGGAGAATAGTGAGAGTGAAGTTTTTAGGGAAGAAAGAGATGAGCTTGATGAAATTTTCCTTCGTCAACCTATTCTTAAGCATGATTTACCGGTGGAAGATCTGGGTACAACACCACCACCAAAGGAAGATCCTGTCTTTGATTTAAAACCATTGCATGATAATCTTAAATATGCTCATATTGATGATAAGAAAATATATCCTGTTATTATTAGTTCTAAGCTTTCGAGTTTGAAGAAGAAAGGTTATTGGAAATCTTGAAGAAACACCGAGGTGCTATTGGCTACACTCTTGATGACTTGAAGGGGATTTCTCCCTCTATTTGCCAACACGCCATTAATATGGAAGATGATGCGAAGCTTGTTGTTGAACCTCGGCGTCGTCTAATTCCTAAGATGAAGGATGTGGTAAGAAATGAGGTATTAAGACTCCTTGAAGCTGGTATTATATATCCTATTGCTGATAGTAGATGGGTTAGTCCTGTGCATTGTGTTCCTAAGAAAGGAGGAATGAATTGTTGTGCCTAATGATAATGATGAGCTCATACCTCAAAGAGTAGTTGTAGGGTATAGAATGTGCATTGATTATCGAAAAGTTAATAAGGTTACTAAGAAAGATCATTACCCTTTACCATTTATTGATCAAATGTTAGAAAGGTTATCTAAAAATACTCATTTTTGCTTTCTTGATGGTTATTACGGGTTTTCACAAATTGCTTGTTAAAACTAAAGATCAAGAGAAAACCACTTTCACTTGTCCCTATGGAACTTATGCTTATAGGCGTATGCCTTTTGGTTTATGTAATGCTCCTGCTACTTTTCAAAGATGCATGTCTGCTATTTTTCATGGCTTTTGTGAGAGTATTGTAGAGGTATTCATGGATGATTTTTTCGTCTATGGGAATTCTTTTGATAGTTGCTTGCGAAACCTTGATAAAGTTTTGCGAGAGATGTGAAGAAACTAACCTTGTTCTTAATTGGGAGAAATGCCACTTTATGGTTAATGAAGGAATTGTATTGGGACATAAAATTTCCGAGAGAGGTATTGAAGTTGATAGAGCTAAAGTTGAAGCCATTGAGAAGATGCCCTATCCTAGGGATGTTAAAGGTATTCGTAGTGTTCTTGGTCATGCTGGGTTTTATAGGAGGTTTATTAAAGACTTCTCCAAGATTTCAAAGCCTCTTACTAATCTTCTTCAAAAAGATGTACCTTTTGTTTTTGATGATGATTGTAAGGAAGCTTTTGAAACTCTAAAGAAAGCCTTAACAGCTGCCCCTATAGTTGAACCTCCTGATTGGAACTTACCATTTGAAATCATGTGTGATGCTAGTGATTTTGCTGTAGGCGCTGTTCTTGGACAGTGAGTAGATAAAAAACTGAATGTTATTCATTATGCTAGTAAAACTCTTGATGTTGCTCAAAGAAATTATGCTACTACTGAAAAAGAATTGTTAGTTGTAGTCTTTGCTTGTGATAAGTTTAGATCTTATATTGTTGATTCAAAAGTTACAATTCATACTGATCATGCTGCAATTAGATACCTTATGACAAAGAAAGATGCTAAGCCAAGGCTTATTAGATGGGTACTTCTTTTGCAAGAATTTGATTTACATATTGTAGATAGGAAAGGTGCTTGATAATCCTGTTGCTTGATAATTTGTCTAGATTGGAAAATATTGCTTATGATCCTGTTCCTGTTAATGATAGTTTTCCAAATGAACAATTGGCTGTAATAAAGGTGAGCTCGCGAGACAGTCCTTGGTATGCTTGATTATGCTAACTTTATTGTTTCCAAGTACTTGCCTCCAACCTTTTCAGCTCAGCAAAGGAGGAAATTCTTTTATGACTTGAGGCATTATTTTTGGGATGACCCACACTTATATAAAGAAGGAGTGGATGGTATTCTGCGAAGATGTGTTCCCGAATATGAGCAACAAGAGATATTGAGTAAATGTCATGGTAGTGCTTATGGAGGACATCACGCCGGAGATAGAACCGCGCAAAAGGTTCTACAATCAGGTTTTTATTGGCCAACTCTCTTCAAAGATGCAAGGAAGTTTATTTTATCTTGTGATGAATGTCAAAGGGTTGGTAATATCTCCCGACGCAATGAAATGCCTATGAATTATACTCTTGTTATTGAACCATTTGATTGTTGGGGATTTGACTTCATGGGACCTTTTCCCTCTTCAGAAGGTAACACTCATATACTTGTTGCTGTTGATTATGTTACTAAATGGGTGGAAGCCATACCTACAAAAAGTGCTTATGGTGAGACCTCTTTAAGAATGCTTTTAGACATTATTTTTCCTAGATTTGGAGTTCCTAGATATATTATGACAGATGGAGGTTCTCATTTTATTCATGGTGGTTTTAGAAAAACTCTTGCTAAATATGGTATTAATCATAGAATTGCTTCCGCTTATCATCCTCAAACTAGTGGGCAAGTAGAACTATCAAATAGAGAAATTAAATCTATCTTGCAAAAGACTGTTAATAAAACTAGAAAGAATTGGGCTAGTAAATTGAAGGAAGCACTATGGGCTTATAGAACTGCTTATAAAAACCCCATGGGAATGTCACCTTATAAAATGGTTTATGGAAAAGCTTGTCATTTACCTTTAGAACTAGAGCACAAAGCTTATTGGGCTGTTAGAGAACTAAATAAAGATCCTAAACTAGCCGGTAATAAGAGGTTGCTGCAATTAAGTTCTCTAGATGAATGGAGAAGTGAAGCTTATGAAAATGCTAAACTCTTTAAAGAGAAAGTTAAGAAATGGCATGATAGAAGGATTATCAAAAGAGAGTTTAATATTGGGGATAAAGTCCTATTGTATCGGTCTCGTCTCGGATTCTTTGCGGGGAAATTACTCTCGAAATGGGAAGGACCATATGTTGTTGAGGAGGTGTATCGTTCGGGAGCAATTAAAATTAGTTCTCTCCAAGGCAATGCCACGCAAGTGGTGAATGGACAAAGACTCAAGCATTATATCTCGGGTGATTCTTATAATGTAGATGTTGATGTTATTCGAGTGGAAACACCGGAGGCTTTCATCAAAGGTCAAATTGACGAGTCCGCGAGAACTCGACTTTGAATAGGTAACGGTACGGGTAATAAAAAGTTCGCGATTTACTTTCCGAACAATGTTTTTGCTGTTTTTGGAAAATATGAAAAATTACGAGATCGAAACGGAGTGGAGGAGACGCACGAGGAGCGTGCCCCCATAGGCCGGCGCGGGCCCCGGCCTGGCCGCGCCGCCCTATGAGTGAGCCGCCTCGTCGCCCCTCTCCGACTCCGGTTCGACCTGGTACTTTCCGTTTGTCATAAAAATTCATGCTATATAATCCCCCGGACCCCTGGAGGTCCGTATATCGTTTTCTCGACGCGTTTTGTTTTGAGCTGTTTCTGCCAGGATTTGCTTCGGATCTAGAGGTATCATGTCTTCGTCAGAAACTCCGAAGGACAGCTCCTGCAAGGACTTTGACAACTTGTACATGAACGAGCTGAGGATGCATCCCAAGGAGTTGCTGCTCGTTGATGGGGAGCTGCGGATCAAAGATGTCCGGGGTCCTAAAGGAGAAGGAAGCTTGGAAGACGGGATGGAGAAGCTAGAACAAGAGGTCTTCAACTACAAGAAGATGGCTGAGCGTGAGGTGGATATCTTCCACAAGATTGTGTACGAACTCATTGCTTGAACACGAGAAGGAAGCTGCAAAGCTATGGGGCGACATCCTCTCACTTCACGACACCACCAACAAACTCCAAGCTCAACTCTATGACGTTCGGAATCAGAAGCTGTGAGTATGAAAACAGGTTTAAACACATAAGCCATGCTGCTAGTTTCGGGATTCCCGAGACCAAGATGTCGTTTGTTGATGGAGAGCCTCTTCCTTGGAAGTCTGATGATGGGAATTCATCACCACCATCGCCAAAGGAGTAATTCATCATCGGTATTGGCATCCCCTTGGTTTGTTCCAAGCTTGGGGGAGTGCCGCGGTATCACATCATCACTACCTTTTACTTTTTACTATCAAGTAGTGTCATATCATGAGTAGGGAAGTTATCATATAAGATGGGTTGCGGTGTGGAAGTATCTCTCCTTTAGTTGGTTGTCTATGTATCCCTTGGTGTGAGTTATCGTTATGAAATATTAATGAGAAGTCTTATCATTTACATATTGCACACCTTATTTTAGTTTGCAATTTCTATTATATGATTGATCTTGATTTTAGTATTGGTACCACTTTGGGAGCATTGAGTAAATCTATTTGGTTTTGGCAAACTTAGCATTGGTCAATAGCAACAACACCTTGAGGTTTAAGTAGAAAAGAGAAATACATATAGTTGTTTCATTGTCTTCCTTTCTTGTTAGCTCATAGCTTATTATTCTGAAGTTAAAATTGTTTGTGCTTACAAGAAAGATGCATGATTGTTTCTATCACATGTATATTCGTTTGTTTCCCTCAACTCTTGTGCTTGCTAATTAACCTTGCTAGCCAAAGACCTGTACTGAGAGGGAATGCTTCTCGTGCATCCAAACCTCAACCCAAACCTATGCCATTTGTGTCCACCATATCTACCTACTACATGGTATTTCCTGCCATTCCAAGTAAATACTTCATGTGCTACCTTTAAACAATTCAAAATTTATTACTTCTTATTTGTGTCAATGTTTTATAGCTCATGAGGAAGTATGTGGTGTTTTATCTTTCAATCTTGTTAGGCAGCTTCCACTAATGGACTAGTGGCTTCATCCACTTATCCTATAATTTTGCAAAAAGAGCGGCAACGGGGTTCCCAGCCCCAATTAATCAACTTTCATTAATAATTCTCTTCACATGTTTTGCTCTGATTCATCGGTAAGCAACTTAATTTTGCAATAGACACTCCTCCATGGTATGAGATTGTTGGAAGGCACCCGAGGATTCGGTTAGCCATGGCTTGTGTAAGCAAAGGTTGGGGGAGTGTCATCCTTAAATAAACTAAAGTACATGTGTAAACAAAAGAGAAGAGGGATGATCTACCTTGCTTGGTAGAGATAACGTCCTTCATGGGAGCCGCTCTTTGGAGGTCTGTTTGGCAAGGGGGTTAGAGTACCCGCTACCAGTCGTTGACAACAACAAACACCTCTCAAAACTTTACTTTTATTCTCTTTATATGATTTCAAAACTGAAAAAGCTCTAGCACATGATTTAATCCCTGCTTCCCTCTGCGAAGGGCCTGTCTTTTACTTTATGTTGAGTCAGTAAACCTATTTCCCTCCATCTCAAGCAAGCATTTGAGTTGTTGTGATCAAACCATTATATTGTGATTTATTTCATCATGTCTTTTACTCTTCCTTGTTTAGTACAAGTTTTATCTGAATGAATATAGCTTTGCAAGTTATCAATGATCATTATGATTGAGTATGCAAGATGAGCCATATAAACTTTAACATGAGAGCGCTGCTCAATAGATAAGTATAATTTGTTAATTGTTCTCTGACCAAGAACGAAGTTTGCCATCACCAATTATGATTTCTTATGCACCTTTATTTGTGATTACCTTATACTTGTTTCAAGTTGAGTTATATGAGGAAGTTGTTCACTAGAATGTCTTGTGTGAATGAATATGATGCTTCTTGTCCGTATTTGATTTATCGACTCTTCACTCCATAAACATGTGGTCCTGTTTACCGAGTTCAGTTTCGCTTGGGGACAAGCGAAGTCTAAGCTTGGGGTGAGTTGATACGTCCAATTTGCATCACTATTTTATATCATAATTTGCTGTTATTCATTGATATATTTCATATTTGGAGATAATACTTATGTTATTTCATCTATTTTGCATGTTTCATGATTATTGGAGGATCGCGCACGGAGCCGGGATTACTGCTGGAAAAAGCACCGTCAGAATGCAATATTTCGGAAGATCAACAGTTGACGGAAATTATATGAAAAATCCTATTTTTCCAGATGACGAAGGGAGCCAGAAGGGGGAGCCGAGGAGGGCCGCCATGGGCCCCCCTCATAGGCCGGCGCGGGCCCCTGCCCGGCCGCGCCGCCACTGTGAGGAGGGGGCCCACGGCCCCTCTCGCCTCCTTTTCTTCGCGTACGCCTTCGTCCCGAAAACCTAAGCTCCGAGGGGTACGTCGCGAAGAGCCACGGCCGCCTCGCGGGGCGGAGAACACCAGAGAGAAAAGAGCTCTCCGGCGGGCTGAGATCCGCCGGGGAAATTCCCTCCCGGAGGGGAAATCGACACCATCGTCACCGTCATCGAGCTGGACATCATCTCCATCACCATCATCATCATCTTCATCATCATCACCGCCGTCTCCACCGCTGCACACTCGTCACCGCTGTAACAATTTGGGTTTGATCTTGATTGTTTGATAGGGGAAACTCTCCCGGTGTTGATTTCTACTTGTTATTGATGCTATTGAGTGAAACCGTTGAACCAAGGTTTATGTTCAGATTGTTATTCATCATCATATCACCTCTGATCATGTTCCATATGATGTCTCGTGAGTAGTTCGTTTAGTTCTTGAGGACATGGGTGAAGTCTAAATGTTAGTAGTGAAGTATGGTTGAGTAATATTCAATGTTATGATATTTAAGTTGTGGTGTTATTCTTCTAGTGGTGTCGTGTGAACGTCGACTACACGACACTTCACCTTTATGGGCCTAGGGGAATGCATCTTGTACTCGTTTGCCAATTGCGGGGTTGCCGGAGTGACGAAACACGAGCCCCCGTTGGTATATCGATGCAGGAGGGATAACGGGATCTCGAGTTTAAGGTTGTGGTTAGATTTATCTTAATTACTTTCTTGTAGTTGCGGATGCTTGCAAGGGGTATAATCACAAGTATGTATTAGTCCTAGGAAGGGCGGTACATTAGCATAGGTTCACCCACACAACACTTATCAAAACAATGAAGATTAATTAGCCGTATGTAGCGAAAGCACTAGACTAAAATCCCGTGTGTCCTCAAGAACGTTTGGTCATTATAAGTAAACAAACCGGCTTGTCCTTTGTGCTAAAAAGGATTGGGCCACTCGCTGCAATTATTACTCTCGCACTTTACTTACTCGTACTTTATTCATCTGTTACATCAAAACCCCCTGAATACTTGTATGTGAGCATTTACAGTGAATTCTTCATCGAAACTGCTTGTCAACACCTTCTGCTCCTCGTTGGGATCGACATTCTTACTTATCGAAGATACTACGATACACCCCCTATACTTGTGGGTCATCAAAGGCCGCCGTCATCGGCTCCATCGGAGGCTGCTCTTCGTAGTAGGCGCCGCCGGGCTGGTACAAGGAGAGGTTGCCAGATGCAACCTCTATCCAGTTCGTCCACTTCTTCGCCGACCGCTGCTACGCTCCAATGGAGCGAATGAACTTCCCCTGCCACGCCTCCTCCGCCCGGCTACGGAGGCCATCGCGTCCCGCGCGACCGGACGCCTGTCCGCTGCTCATGGTGGTGGAGGAGGGCTAGGGTTGAGCTAAGGGCGACTAATTGCTCGCCGGAGTAGTTGGCGGCGGCGACGGAGCTAGGGCTGTGCGTGAGGGTTTGAACCCTCACTCGCGGCCGCAACCTGTACTTGTACAGGTTGAGACGGGCTTGGGAGGCGGGCTTGTATTCGCGGCGCACGAGTTGGGCTGTTTACGGGCTCTGCAATTCGCCGTTTTGACCCAGAGCCCGTAAACGGCCGGAACTACACGGATCCGACGGCATTTAGGGGGGCCTGTTAGACTTGCTCTAAGTCATTATAGATTTTTGCTATCCACGAAAACATTGACGCCTACTTAAAAACATCTCATCTTCAGCTAGACTTATAGGAGAGAGTTGATGTGAACTCGATCTTGGGTCGAAGTGTGCGGCGCAAGGTTTACATACGTAGCACAAGTGGATCATTCAGCAGACTAGGGGGCGTTTGGTAGGCTGTGATCCCTTTGGCTCGCATCGGCCCAGCAAAAAACCGGCATGTTAGGTTGCCTGTAAGAGGTACGCGTTGTGGTCCAACCGGTTCTCAAAGCACCCTTGGGACAAGCCCTGGAGGAACGCCCGAATCGGCAGTTTCTCCGGGGCCAGGCCCATTGTCGTGCCATTTTGCACGCCCGCGTGCAACGGTTGCACGCGTGGAGAAGCGCGGGAGACCGCGTGTTGTCTTGGTTCTCGCTCCCCACTTCCCCTCACCGCTTCGTTCTTCTCTCTCCCCATTCTTCTGGCACAGACAACATCGCCCTATCCGATCAATCGCTGCCATGGCCTCCTCGCCTCCTCCGCCTCCGCCATCCTCTCCAGCGCCGACGGATCCAGCCGTACGGCCGTCGGCCACCAGGTCCAATGAGGCGCTAATGCGCCTCGTCCACGAGTAAGAGGCCGGAGGCGGCGACTCGGTGGCGCATATCGATGTCGGCCGCGTTCCGGTGATGAATCGACCATCGCCGTTCGCGAGCATGAGGCCCGTCGGCGATGCTCCTCGCTCTTCGAGCCACCGGGATTCGACCGGCGGATCCGTCGGGGACGGGATTTTTTGCCCCGTCCCCACTAGGGTTTCCGACGGCGAGGGCGGCCGCAATGGCGGGCGGTGCACCGGGCTCCAGCAGGGAGATGGAGCCCCCGCCGGGGTTCGCGTCCACCCCGATGCAGGCGGCGATGCCATGGGGCATGCCGCGTCCGCCTGCCCCCTATGGCGCGCCTCCCATCCCGCCGCCGCCGGGGTTCACCCGACCTCGTGCTCGGCGCCAGACGACAGCACCATCGGCGCCTGGCTTCCTGACCGCTGCACCGCGGCCGGAGCTGAGGACCTACTTACCGGCTACGTCGCCTCCTCCTTCACCGGGATTTTCCTGCTTGTGATTGTGCATGCCATTGCCTGCTTGTGCTTGTCCATGCGATTTCCTGCTTGTGCTTGTCCATGTCATTGCCTGCATGTGCTTGTCCATGATATTGCCTGCTTGTGATTGTGCATGCCATTGCCTGCTTGTGCTTGTCCATGTCATTGCCTGCTTGAGCTTGACATTGCTTCCTTGTGCTTGTGCAGAATTGGCCCTTCCTGGAATTCTTCTCGGACGGGCCCATACTGGACGCTACCGACTATGCCGTCCGTGTGTAGCTGCATGATCCCAACGCAGCGTTCATGGAATCCCACCAGCATATCACAGCGTCGAGGCGCCACGCCGGCCGTCTTGCTAACCTGGGGCACGCTGCCAATTCGCGTCTGCCGGCGTTCTTCGTCCAGGTGGAGAGATAGAACCTCCGTGCCCTCGCCGTCGCGCCATACATGGAGCAGCCCCTCATCAGGAGGTACAAGCTCAAGAACAATGGCCCCCCCTTTGAAGGTCTGCTTGTACTTGGGCGACCGTTGCGAGTGGAACGTACAACTACAGTGGACAGGGCAGCGTGTCGGGTTCATCAAGTCCTGGAGCAAGTTCTGCGCCAGGATTTTGTTGCACGTCGACGACACGCTCGTCTTCACCCCTCAGGACGACGGCTTGAAGGTCGCCGTCTTCAGGAAGGAGACGTCCTGCTCCAGCGTCTTCGGCTGCAAGAGGCACCGCGAGGGCCCTTTTGCTGATCCTCACCATTAAGGTGCTCCTGCTCCATAGCTGCCTATATTTATGTCTGATCCTGTTACTTGTGCTGGTCTCTAGGAGGCTGATAAACACTACTTTTGTGCATATCTCACTGTTGTGCTGGTCTCTAGGAGGCGTTTGAACACTGCTTTTGGACCTTGGGAGTCTGCCCCCAGGTTTAGGCAAGCGTCTTACCACTCTGACGCTAGATTAGGACCTGTGAAGTACTCTGTTCGTTGTGTATAAGTGTTTGCTATGATTATGATCGTGTTTGAGCTGTTTGTGTGCCGTTATATGATGGTAAGGTCATCATATTTGAATGTGGTGAGGAGAAGCTCTTGTGAGAGTGCCCAAAAGGCAACCAAACACATGTGTTGTGGCTGGACAGAGATGAAACGCTGTCTCCAGATATTCAAACAATTTGCAACTCTGTTCGGACCGGTGCAGCACATGCTACCAAATGATGAGCCAAAAATGGCCGGCGGCCCGTTCGCAACACCCAGAGACGTCCATCTCACTGCGCCAGTGATGCACGATTTCGACCACCCAACCAAAGGCACCCTAGATCGATCGAAGCGATCTCCACCTCGCAAGTCGCAACACTCGTCCTCTAGCCTCCAGGTGGTACCTAGACCAACAGCCCTGCCAGCACGCGCGGCGTATCGTGTGTTGCACTCTTGCAGTCTTGCACATATCGCGATTCAGTAAATAGTAGTAGTAGTAGTAGTAATCTAATGCAAGTTGTCAAAATATATACAGCTAGAACTACAAGTGGAGTATATCCAAGCTTTGCAACTTAACTTTGACTCCGCCACCTTGGCCGTAAAGGGTACATTATTTTCCTCAACATGAAACATCAGAGTTTAAATATCACATCCCAGCGAGTAATACCCTCAACTTGTATCTTCCGTTCAGAAAACATAACGGAAAATGCAGCGCAGCTTATATAACTGATAAGATGTTGACTTGCCTGGTTCTGCTGAAACATTACCTTAATATATATAACGAGATGGATATGCGAGCGTTCGCCTCGCCGTCTACATTTTATTTTCATATAGCGTGGTTAGCATGGTACAATTGCAGGAAATTTCATCTACGCCACAGCGTTAATAACACAAGTAAGTTTTTTTTGAATAATTGCACGGGCCAAAATATTTTTTTGCAAATTTTCCAACATTTTGAAATTTTCTTGTTTTTTAGATAAAGGAAGCATATTCCGTCTTTAAACATGTTGCTTGAACAACGTCCAGACCAGCCACCATATTATTTCTTTTGAAATCATGTTTGCAGGCTAGAAAGTTTTTAATCCCTATTGTCCAGCATAGACCAAGTCAAATACGAAAAAAAAAATATATGAAACCTCCATTCAGATACACATTGCAAAGTTTGCATTGTACTGACGCAACTTTTTGTATACTATAAGCAGCATTAATGGATTCAGTACATACATTGTGAAGCGGCCAAAGGATGACACAAAGAAGAGCTCAGTAGGATACAACAATACGTTCTGGCACATATCAGTCTACACTCCTGGTTAAATTATAGGAACTTACAAGAACAGCTCCAGATAAACAATAATTGTTTCATACTTGCCCTTAAACATTTCCAGAACAATGATCACGGGACACGGCATTCATGCTCCAACATCAGATAGCATCCTTTGGAAAGAGAGGCAAGACGATGGATCACAAATTAAACTTAAGTGATCATTTCATGGAGAAAACATACATTGTACACCTCGGACCAGAGAATGCACAACAAAGACTGATATTCAGATACTGAATTGATTGTTAGTACTGATCTTGGTCGATATAAATGTGTGTGCGTGTCGAGGTGGTGATACATGACCACTAGGTCTCTCCCTGGCCAATTTGTCATCGAGAACTGAAGCTGCACATGAGGAATAAAGTTTTAGATCTTGTAGTGAAAATCTAGATGTGTAAATTGTAATAATTATATAAGGGACTGTATTTAGAACAGACGGAACCATCAAGTGCTTTTACACTAAAGCGTTAACATTCAGCAAGAAGTCTAATGTAACAACAACAGCAGCAGAAAGAAATGAGGCAGTGAAGTTATAGCAAGGCTAGCGGACACAAAGGCAATTAAACCAACCAGAAACTCAATTCGGCTCCCGGGTGCATATGATCCCTCTACCATAAAAACATATTTCCAAGTGTTAAAAAATTTTGACAAAAAAATTTACACGTACATCTCCATAATATATGTGTATTCGTCAAGTTTCACGAAAAAGTGATATTTTTTGTAGTCTAAGCGAAAAAGAGAAAATTTATCTTGTGACAAGTCTTTGTTTAAGCACCGAATTTTGTCTTTTTTACACACGCCACATGACATGTCGATTTTTCATGAAACGACTTTGTGAGCGCGTAGCACATGAAGATGTACGTGCGAAATTTTTGTTTCAATTTTTTTAACATTTTAAAATGTGTCTAACATGTATTTCAAAATAAAGGGAGCATACGCACCCATGTGCCAAAACATCACTCCCTTAAACCAACCCAATATTTATCTACAGCAGTAGGAGACCTACAACAACAAGAGACAAATTGGCTCATGCTGGAAATCAATTTAGCTTCAAATCTATTGATACCAACATCTACATAGCATGTGGAGAAACATGGAATTAACATAATTTCCTCAAGAAAACACTAAATTATCAATCAACTTAAAAAAACATGGAAGCAAAGGACAATCAACTTTCAAAAAAACATGGAAGCAAAGAACCTTTTGAGACAATTTTTTTTGCAGTTTTCTCTATGCCCTTTCTCCATGTTTCATCTCTGCAATTCTACGTTGCAAGAGCTTCAATGGATGGCATAGTACATCAAGTATGTTCATGCCACATAACAGCCGTGAAGTTGTTTCCGTACAGAAGACGGCCGAATCAATGGGAAAAAACATTCGTTTGGATGCTCAGCTCGCATAGAAATCTTGCATGACATGATGTTTAAAGCAAGTTAAAAGTTGGTCCGAGAGGTACGGCCGAATCAGGCGTTTTTTCGGGGACAGGCCCAGCCAAGCACTGGCGTCTCTACTATTTTGCACACGGTGGGAAGCGCAGAGACGAGGCGAAACCCATTACTTCCGAACCCCACTCCCCTCACCGTCCAACCGGCACACTCACCTCCTCGGAAACCCCATGGCCGCCACTCCTCCTCCTCTCCCTCCGCCCGGCGGCCTCCCCTCGAAGCGGAAGATGTCCGCCCAGGAGGTGTGGGTGGCGCATCTCGGTGGGGTCAGCAACCTTGCGGCCGCTCTGAAGCGGCTGTCCCCGTTGTGTTCAACGCCTCTTGCGACGAGGGCGGCGACCATGGCGGCGTCAGAGATCAGGGATCTGACCAGCGGATCGTCATCGACAGCGACGCCTGCTCCGTAGAGCATTGCGGCTGGCAAGGCTCCTAGCCTCGCTGATTTGGCAGGTTTTTTTCGACCCCTCTGGCGGCCACCTCAACCAGGCCGTCCTCTTCTTCCCGGGCTCCGGCACATCGGTCCCGCTCTCGAAGCGTTCCTCCGCGATCGACGATGCCCGATTTCTCCAAGGTACGCGCATAATCTCACAGATTAAGGATGCGGTTAGGGTTTGGTCGATTTTGATACTGTTCGAGGAATGTGCTATGTCCGGCGAATGGTCGGCCGGTGGTAGGGCTAAATTGCATGCGGTAGTAGGGTTTCTTCGCCATGTGTTGCATGCGCAATCTGAATTTCCTGATTTGGGATTTGATTTTTTGCGGTTGTGAAACGGTTGTGCAGCCCAAATTGGGAATTTGGGACAAAACTTGCATTTCTCTTTTGTCTGATGTGCTTCTGCAATTATCTGATGTTGTCACAATGTTCTTGCTCATGCTCAACATACATGTACAACACCATGGCTGTGCCTTTGTGTACATCATGCTCCTGGACATGGACAACTTGGTGATGAACACAATGGCACTACAACTCGGTGATGAACACAATGGCAGTGCCATTGTGTTCATCATGTTCTTGCTCATGCTCACGATGGTGATGAGCACATATAGATGCATTGCCATTGTGTTGATCATGCTCCTAGTCATGGAGAACATGCTGGTGAACACAATGGCCATGCTCTTGCTCATGCTTAGGATGGTGATCAACACAATGGCATACTTGTACTCGCATACATGTAGATCATGACACTTACAGGAGGTGTCTTATCTGCATAGGTCATGAAGCTGGAGTGTGACACGGTGGGCAGAGGATGGTTCCCTCCACTAGGCTACCAGGACAACATCGTCCTCAACTGGTGGGCGAGTGCTCTGAAGCCGTTGGTGCCAGGGAGGGTGGAGGTTGTGCCCATGCCACCTCCCACCGCTGGCCGCCAGCCTAAGCTGGGGCACATCGGCAGGTTCCTGATGCCGCGGAGGTCCTATGTCCAGCTCAGCACTGACGACCTGCACATGCTCGTCGTCCCGCCATGGTTCCAGGACGCCATCCGCGAGTGGATCAAGATTCCACTGCCTCGCAGTGTGCCCTTGTCTCCCTGCCGCTTCTGCGACGTGTGGGTGCAGGTCACCTACCATGGTGGGCAGGTCGTCTTCGGCCGAAACTGGGCGCAGGTGGTCTACAAGTACGACCTCCACATCGACGACGTCGTGGTGTTCAAGCTGAAGGCCTTCACCTTGAAGATGATCATCTACAAGGCGGCCTGCTCCACCGCTAGGCTCTACACCTGCCCCGATCACGGCTAGCACTAATAGGAAACTAGCTATAGGCGGGAGGCTATTCTATGGCGCACGTGCCACTGAAATAGCATGCTTTTGTGGCGCACCACAGTTACATTCTGAATGTACAAGGACGTCGCCTAGAGGGGGTGAATAGGCGGGTTATAAAAACTTCTACTTGAGAGCTAAACTAGGCGGAATAAAACTACTAAGTGTTTACTAGTTTAGCTCAAACCTATCAACTAGGGGTTTGCCTAAGTGCACCAACAACCTATGCTAGCATGATGAGCAACAAGGTGATAGCAAGCTACGTATAGAACATCAAGCATGATAGATATCACAATGTAAAGCGCATAGGTAAAGGAGCTCGGGTTGAGAAGTAACCGGTGCACGAGGAGACGACGATGTATTCCGAAGTTCACACCCAAGGGTGATACGTCTCCGTTGGAGCGGTGTGGAGGCATGCGACACTCCAATGAGCCATTAGGGCCACCGTATTCTCCTCGAGCCTTTCCACCAAGGGGAAAGCCTCGATCCACTAAGGGACCCTTTAGGGTGGTCACCGAACCCGTACAAGGTTGGGCAAACTCCCAAGTATCAAGCTTGAGGCAACTCCACAACACAGAGGCTCTCAAGTACAAGGCCACAAGAGGCTACAACACGCCACACCGGCAACAAAGCCACAAAGACTCCAACGCGCCACAACCGTCACCAAAACCACAAAGGCTACCACACTCCACAAAGGCAACAATGTCACAAAGGCTACCACGCCACAAAGACGACAAGGCCACAAAGGCTACAAGGCCACAAAGGCTACAACACCACAAAGGTAACAAGGCCACGAAGGCAACAACACCACTAAGGTCAACAAGCCCTCTACGAGACCGAAACCCTAGAGAGAACCCAAACCGATGCACCTAATGCAATGGCTAAGAACACCACTAAGATGCCCAAGTTCTTCTCTCCCAAATTCCAATAAAGCTACAAAAGCTATTGGGGGAATAAGGGAGGAAGAACAAAATAGAGGAGGAACACCAAATTACTCCAAGATCTAGATCTAGCAAGATCCCCTCACTTGGAGAGGGATTCAATTGGTGAAGCTCTAGATCTAGATCTCCTCTCTCCTTTCCCCCAAAAACATGCAAGAAATAGTGAAGGCATCAAGAGGAGGAACAAGCTCTTCAAGGTCAACAATGGAGGAGAGAGAATGGAGGGGAAGAAGTAGTTGGGTCGGAGGTGAAAGAGAGGTATAAATAGGGGGCCCAAAATATAGCTGTTGGGCTAGAAAAACGGTCAGATTCGCGCCCGAGCGGTACTACCGCTTGTCAAAGCGGTACTACCGCTCGCGCGCAAACTGAGCAGAAAACAGACGAAAATTGGGCCAAACCGGTAGTACCGCTCTCCGGAGCGGTACTACCGCTTGTGTCCATATCAAAGCAAATCTGCAAAAGGAAGAAAGAGAAGCAAGCAGGGCAGCAGGGCAGCAGTGCATGCAGCGCAGCGTGGAAGGAGGGGCCTGGTAGAGCAGCAGCAGCGCGCGCGGCGAGCAGGGCGCAGGTGTGTGAACGCGGCGCAGGGATCTGGGAACCCACTTGTGGTGACCCAGCGTACCACTGCATGGTGTAGTACACAAGTCGTTGACATAACACAAGTGAAACACCGTTCCACTCATATTACATCTCTCAGAGTGGTACAACAGAAACATATGCGAGTCCAAGGTATGTCTATAGAAGTACACACGAACTGTTTACATAAGATCAACACAACCTCCTACTTTACAGTGAGGTAAAACTTCAAATAAAGCTCCAGAAGAACGACTCGTAGTCTATCTTATTGCTAACTCAAGTTCAAGAGCTACTTGGCTTGCTACTTAGGTGCTAGGATTAGGGAAAGGTTCCCTTCTATTACTAGTCTAGGTTTCCATTATAACTGATGCAGAAGTTGACTCCATTGACTTCTTTGATTGGATTCTTCTTCTTGTTGCAGTTGACTCCTCTGTCTTCGAGTTCCACGGTAGTTTCTCCTTCGATGCCTTGATCTAAGAAGGGGGTTCAAATGGGATAGAATGAGTACGAGCGTACTCAGCAAGTTCATAATAGGAAATATGTGTATAATGCACTAGCTACAGCCATAGACCAGAAAGTCATAGGCCAATGCAAGTTTTCATAAACATTTCTTCAAATGGTTTATTTTATTCTGAAAACTATGCCCGTTAGTCTTCACAGGTTGACTAGAACTTCGTGGAGTTCCTTTCCTGCCGCGTTTGCAGTTCCCTTCCCGGAATAGGGAGTGACAGTCACAATTCTTGATACCCTCTGCAGAGGTGCGTTACTTTACCCCACAAGAGATCTTAACTTTGTTGCCGGCCGAGAGTATGTCCCCGTCCACACTTCCTTGGGTGTGAGGCCCAGTATAAGATCCAAGCCAATCACTGCCTTCTCCGCGACCCTGCAAACCCACCCTTTTGTCCGACCGTACACCCCCAGTAGACTTCTCCCGATAATACGGCTTTACTCACGGTGTACTCCGGACAATCCATCATAGATCGTAGAGCTTATCATCACTAATGGATGGGGATTTAAAAGGCTATCCCAACCTATTGCGGCGGTGCCTCCAACACCCCACCGGCTCTACAGATCCGTTGGCGTGCATAAGGGAAAAGATACAGCTGACTTCCCCAGAGCCATTATAGATCTTATGGTCAACGCGATATGTACGACGCTAGAATCACTGGACGGCATTGGTACTTAGTCCTAGATGAGTAGTACCCATGCAATGGAACCTCCACCATATCAACACATACCATGGTTCCATTGCCCACCACATAGTCATATTCATAATTGTAAAATAATACTTTGCTTTTCAATGCATGAGTGATAAGTATAGTACTTTGCATATAGTTTGATACAAATAATCAAATGACATGAGCAAGCGATGAACTTGCCTTTCTTGACTGCAAGATTATGCAGGCAAAAGCTTCGATACGTGAGAACTCCATCTGAAATACCATCATCGTCCGGTAAGGACAATGTTTAAAGAACTGGCAAAGATGCTATAATGCATAGTATGAGATGCAATCGTCCCGAGTGTAACCTAATTTCGATGATTTAGGATGTATGAGTTGTAAAGATTTATTTAGGGTTGGTTGCACTTTTAGAATGATTCTCACACAAGGTTCCTATTAAGGTTTGGTTATATTAGCATCATCACCAAGTGATATAAGACATCATAACAATCATACACATAAAGAATAGTGGTGGAATAATATATAAAGAACAGTTGTCAATTTTAAGTTCTATAGAACATGGTTGATGATTACTTATACTATACTTCAAAAGAATAACTTTTGAAGAACATGTTGTTTAAGAAATAATGAGTATTTCAAAGAAGGATAGGCTTCTAAGGTTTGATTGACATTTGTACTTCAAAAGAATAACTTTTGAAGAACAGGTTAAAATAAGAATATGAACTACTTTAAATAGGAGCTAAGTGCTATTAGGGTTTACTAATAGGACTGGTTGGTGCTTAAGTAGAAGTGATCTACATGTAGCAAGTATTAGTAGGTTTATTACTATAGTTTCTCCTAAGCATCATATCAAAGGATGGTTAGCAAGGTGTTGCTATGGGTTAGGGTTTACTATGACTTCATATTTGCTTTACCAAATAATCTCTAATAGTTTCTAAGCTAAGTGGTTTATCATTTCCTAAGTAAGGTTTAGTTGGATAGGAACATGTGATGTGATTTGCTACACAAAGTTGATACTAGGGTTTATCATTATGGTTCTACTAGGGTTTAATGATTGAGGTTGATCTTAATGGTATGGTATATAGGAGTGGTGATTAATGGTACTAATCCAATTAACAAGTTAGGGTTTCTACCTAGGTGACATTAGTGGATCATATAGCTTTTAATTAAGAATAGGAACATGAAATGATAATCTCATGTGACTTGGTTTTATGCTAGTGGATTCTAAGCATGTATTCAATTGTTGCTAATTAGGGTTCTATATGTCAAGTAAATCTCCCATGATCATATGTGACACATATCTAGGGTTTTAGAGTTGGTTCTAAGGTGGAATGATCACATGAAATAATGGGATCCAGGTCTTACTCAATTTGAAACTAGGGTTTCTAAATTATGGCACAACTCCTAAAATGATGATTGGAAATATAGGTGTGGTAACTAATTACTTTGAAGCATAATTAGTAATGGTTTGACATTTTATTAACTTCCACAAGAATTAATAATTAGGGTAACTCCTATTTTAGGTTTAATTAAGAATCAGGGTTTTAATAATTGTTATTAGGTTTAAAGTATTTATCTTGTTAACTTAAGAATGTTTAAGTAACTAATTGTTGAGCTACCAAAATGATATTGGATTTTAATATTCTCTTGCTTTATTGTTATTTAAATAAAATAAATAAAAAAATGGTAATTTGAAAATTAGGGTTTATGAATTACCACTAATAATTAAGGTAATACAACTATGATAAAGAAAATTAATCTTAACATTTTAATTAGTTACTGAGGAGTTAAAAATTTAATTTTGAAACTTCACTAATTATTGAATTCAAATTGTGTTTTAAATAAATGAAATGGCATAATTAATAAGGTTACAAATAAGTGAATTTTTATTTTGACACACATTTTTGTTTTATATTTTATTTGAATAGAGTTTATTTTTGTGAGCATTTTGATATATTATTCATATTTTTCTGAGTTGAAATGAATTTTATACAATTTTGCAAAGTTTTAGCTATTTACTGGAATTTGAAATTAACCTAAATACTAAACATACCGATTCGATTACACACATAGAGACAGACAGGTGGGGCCTGCGTGTCCACCTCAGCAGCCACGCGGCAAGGTCCAGTCAACCTTGACCACGGGTTTGACCTCACCGGCGTTTAACCGCCGGCGGTCTGCTAAGGACGGCGCCGCCACTACAAGGTACCCTGGATGCGTGGTTGGTACCAATCGAACGAGAAGAAGACAAGGAACACGATGGTGGTGGTGGAATGAGCTATTGGTCGTCGGAACCTTGTCGGAAAACATGTCCCGCGGCGGTTTACTCCGGCGAGAAATCGAATCCGACGCTAGGATGGATGCTAGAGCAAAATAAAAGGCTCCAGAGGTGCGTATGCTCACCCTGAGGATGATGATGTGCTCGACGGGGACGTTGGTGGTCGGAGACGAGCTCACCGTCGCGGATCCCGGCGATCGGCTGCAAGGGGAAAATCCCAAATTGGCATCGCTCTGAGCTCCCCTACTCGATTCCTTCCGCCAGAAGGATCTACGGCATCAGGCGCATCCAACGAGCTACTGCATGGTCACGGGGATGCTCTCATTCATCGGCGGCATGATGGTTGTCGGCGGCAGAAGCTTGCAGAATGTGAATGAAAGAGGAAACAAGAGGGGATAAGGATGGGCTACGATGAACAGAGGCTTCACGGAGCTTATCCTCGAGGTTTTATATGCCGGGGGAAGCACTGTGGCTACGACACGGCGAGGACGACGGTCGGGAGGTGGCGGTGTCTTGAGAGTTCTTCTGGGCGCAGATCTTTCTCTTCTGGATATGCTCGGACGCGAATCGATTAGTGCAAGTCTTGAGCGTCTTGTTGGCGTCCGGATCCGTGCTTATCATCGACGAGGGCGTCGCCGACTGGCATGGTCGTGCTGTCGTCGCCGGAGAAGAAGAAGGACGAAGCTTTTCTCCTCGCACGATTTTTAAAGACTCCGAAACGGTATTTGGTTCGGGCTGGGCTTGTTCTGGGCTAGCTAAGGCCTGCTTCGGTGGACAGGTAAGCCCTACTCTCTCTCTTTTCTATTTCTGTTTTATTTTCTATTTTGAATTTGCTTTTTGAATTCAAATTGATTTCTAGATTGTTTTGCAGGTTCTAAAATACTTAAATATCAATATCACTTCATGATAATACTCACTGCATAGTTCTTTTATTTAAACAACTATTTAATAGATGATTAACTTGGTGTTCTTGTGAAGTGCATTTTAATTTGAAAAAGGATATGGTTTAAATGTTTATCTCTATTCCTTTTTATTTAGGAACAAAATCTGCCTAAATGATTTGAAATTTAGATCATGTGAATGGTGAAAACATTATTAGATCAAACTAGTGTGCTAAACAATATTGGTTGTTTTCATGCATTTTATTATAGCTAGTATTTAAAGTAAATGGTAATAAGGATGGATTGGATCATGATTTTATGTGGAGAACTATTCCTAAGGTTTTAAGAAGATGGTTAAGAAAGTTCTATAATCACTACTCTGGTTTTAGTAAACTTTAGCTTAAACTAATTAAGATAGATCCTATGTTTATAGTTAGCAATGCATTTGCTAATGATGGTTTAATTTATAGAACACTACTTCATTTGGTCTACTAGGATGGAAAGGTAGGGTTTAATATTTTATGTGAACTGATTCCTAGGTGAAAGGTTTATAGTTTTGGGAATGCTTCACTAATTGAAGTATAAAATAGGCATAAGGCATGGCAGGGTTTAACTACTAGTGATATACTTATTATTTTATGTGATAGATGAGATCTAGTGATCATATGATTTAACTTATGATCTAAATCTACAAGGTATAATCATGCATTAGACAAGATCTACTCATTCCTCATTAATCCCTCTTTAATATTCCTCTCATCACACTCATCCTAGATTCTTAGGGTTTATAATTAATACCAAGTTGTGATGATTATGGAATTGGTTTCCTAAGGTATTGTTATTGGAATAGGGTTCTCACCTCTAAGATCAAATATTGACTTGAACAACTAGGATTAGTACTTCTCTAATATTCTTGTATGAACATGGCTATGGTTAGTATTATAACTTCTCTCACTTCTCAATGTCTTGGAATATCCTAAGGTCCTACTCAAGAGATGATGATATGATCCTCTAAATATATGGTTTGCCTAGGAATTCTACCTTGCAATCTTATGTAGCTTGTTCTTCAGGAAATCTGATAAACCTGCATCTTGTGGTATGCCTCCACCTCCTAGCTTCTTCATCTTGATTCTAGCTAATTCACATGGAATGGCTCTATGTGTTTGTTCCCATGTATCATGGTACTTGATGAGCAAATGGATGAAGGGTGTGGCTCTATTTATAGGCTTGGGCAAGCTCTAGTATCATGACACCTAGGTGGTGACTCTTATGTTGGTTTGATGAGTAAGGTGCTTGGTTGTCATGCCCTCATCCATAGCAATCCTTTGAGCATGAGGTGGCATAGCTTGGAAAGCAAGTCATGTAGATATTTTCATCCTATGTGGCATGATCATTATCCTCTCATATCATTTATTCTTGGATAGCCAAGTGGCATTTGTTACTAAATATCTTGTGAATGCTTTTACACTTGTGAATAGTGCACCATATCATGTATGATTGGATTTATGTTATAATATTGGTCAAAAGGTCAAGGTTGAGGGTTATTTCTCAAATTTGGTTAGTTGGTGTTTGATTTCACCAAGGCATGGTCATATGAGTTTCAAAATACTCATAGTTAGTTTTATTCAAATAGTTTGAACTATAATTCGTAATGTAAATGGATTTAGTTTTGTGATATTCCATGTATTTAATATGTTATGATTTAAATAAGAATGTGTGGCTTTTATGCACTTTAGACCCTGTGTTTTACCTTATTTGGTAATAAGTTTGGAAGTGAATTAAATTACACACAAAGGTAGTTGCTAACTTTTAAGTGTTAATAATTTAGGGTTTGATTATTAAAGAATGTGTTGTTGTAAATCTAATTCCATTTGATCTAATCCATAGATCAAATCATCTCTACCCAAAATAAGGTTTTAGCAAAGATCACAGTGAAGTTTATAGCGCTTGACTTGATGATCTACTTCAATTCCAGCAAGTCAAGTGAAACTTCAGTGACTGTGGTAAGTTTTATTTGAAAGCGCGAAAGTTCCCCGGATTTTCTATGCATGAATGCAATGCACACTTTGGTGTTCTCTCATTTTATAGCCTCTAAGCCTGGGATATTACACCACTCGATCGGGAGGTCAATGCCACGATCGATGGCGTGGGCGAGCTGGCGATCTGGACCGGGTGCGAGGCTACGCACGAGATGGGCTGGCGAGGTGGAGCTGGGGCAGCCCAGCAAGGAGGCGACGGCCCACTGGGGGCTGGCAGCGGCGTCCCATGGAGGGAGCTGGAGGCGCGGCGCAGGGTGGGCCGGATTGGCTGCTGCGGCCCATGGTGAGGGAGATGGAGGCTGAAGGAAAAGAAAGAGAAAAAGAAAAGGGGATGGGCCGGTAGTACCGGCCAGGTACCGGACCGGTACCATAAATGGTACGGCAGTACCGGCCTGGTACCGCAGTGAGTCCACTAAGGTTTGGGAGGCCGGCCGGTACTTGGGCCGGTACCACCAGCGGTGGTACCGCCCGGCCCAAAAACAGTTTTTTTTTCAAATATGATGCAAAGTAAAAAACAATAACTCGAGCTAGGAAACTCGGAAAGACATGAAACCAATTTTGCCGGAAAGAGGACGACGAGAGCTACCTCTACACAAGGTGAAATCATGCAAAAGAGTGGATGATGATTTTCTAATGGTCATAGAGGTGTAACCTCTCAATATGGTATATCGGGAAAATCATCACCCTTGCACATGCAACATGCAATGCAACCGGAATCCGTTTCCGATGAGCTAGAGCTTGTCATGAGAATGAACACAAGCTCTAACTCATCTCATGGATAAGAACCAAGAACAACAAAGAAACACAATGCAATGCATGCAAGGTTTGAGCTCTCTCCGATGATGCGATCCACTATCCTACCGAGCACAAACCTTGTCCTTGCGCGTTCCACTCGAGTCGGTAAGCTCCGTCTTCATCCTCTTCAACCTTGTAAATGCCACCATCTTCTCCCAACACACACGCCACCGTCTTCATCCATCTTCTATGCCGTCTTCGTCTCTCTTCATCTTCTACACCGACTTCATCTCTCTTCGATACCGTCTTCATCCGTCTTCTTCATCATACTCGATCTTCTCCATCTTGCAACCTTGAGACAATCATATGGCTATGGACATGTCCTAAGATTGATTCTCAATGCAACCGTTAGTCCATAGGGATTGTCATCAATTACCAAAACCACACATGGGGGCTCCATGTTCTTTCAATCTCCCCCATTTTGGTAATTGATGACAATCTCTTTGAGAGGGTTTAAATATGGAATTTAGCAAACAACCCAAGTTGAATATTTAGAACAAACTCCCCCATAATATATGCATGTGTGAATGAATTTGAATTTCATTGCATATATCGGCAATTAAAGCCTAGCGGAGTATCCTCTAAATATTCAACCATGCAAAGCAACAAATGCAAGGCATGAAAGGAAAATGCTTAAGAACCAACAAAAGCAATTCCCTTGAACCCTCCAAACTTCTCCCCCATTGGCATCGATTGCCAAAATGGACGAAAGGCTTAGAAGGCCAATATAGTGAGCGTTCCTCCATAAGTTTTGCATTTCTCATAATTGTGAGTGAAATCAAATGCACATATTCAATGACGAATATTCGGAGGAAATCAAACTATATTGAGGATCAAAGATTGCAAGAGAATAAGAAGGTGAGAAAGCTTCGACAAATGAAGCAAGCAATCCAATGAACCAAAAAGAACACAGGCTTAATAAGAGGCAAGTAAAAAACGAAGCTTGTGCCAAAATCAAGTATGAGTGCGTGAAGATGCAAATAGAATAACACGAGCACTCATAACTAAGTTCTTTGTGGAGCCATCAAAGAGACAAACAAGAATGGAAAGAATGGACTCCAACAAAGAGGGATATCAAAAGATATGTACCATCTCTCATGTATATAAGTTTCTCTAAGTGGACAACATCACGAAGATATTTATCCACAAAGAAACATGCACACACAAGATAGGTACAAGAGAAATAGAGCAGGATATCCAAAACAAGCATGCTCAAGGACTTATCTCATTTTAGGAAAATAAAACCAAATATCAAGTAATGAGATAACCAACTCCCAAAGAAAGCAAGGTTCCAAATAAACCAAACCCTCAACACTTTTCATGATGGCACAATTGTACTGAAAAGAAAAGGTTTGTCTTCCAAAGTCAAATTCTTGAAAACAAGAGAGTGTTCGAACAAACATAGGAGAGCTCCCCCAAAATCAGTGCACTATTTAGGATTTTGTATTTGAATACAAAATGCACAAATGTGGGATCATCGCTCAACCATTGTTTATCAAAACACTAACAAGGTTCAAGTGAAAAGAGGAGATACATAAGAAGCAAGGAAGACATATGGGAGTCTAACCCACAAGGACAAATTCTTGGCAAGAGAAGCAATTGATCACATGATCCAAGCGTGAGGATGATCCGGAACAATACCACACAATTTATTACCCATTGTCCAATGACAAGAGGTATATAGGAAATACTTTCACATGGTGCTTTGTGAGTATGTCCAAGATCATCTTCACAACTAAGAAAGCATTTGGTAAAGTGGGATTTGTTTGAGCACATATGTCACATAGGAACAAGATAATCTATAATATCAATTCTATGTGACACAACCTCAAGTGTTCACATTTTCTAGGCTTGTAAGATGCACAAAGCATAATACTCCCCCATAATGTGATAAAGACATTTTTCGTGCAAGAGGCAAATAAGAACCACGTGAGATAATTAATGGACATTATAGAATTTTAATTCATCAAGTCGCACATTTTAAGATTGTGAAATGCACAAAGCATATCACTCCCCCAAAATGGGATAGTCCATTAATTTCTCACACGAGCCAACAACTAAGATATCAACAAGATGCAATAGGCTCGACAAAGGAACAATTGTACATGATGTGCCACCCAACATATATAAGAATGAATGCAAGATAAGCAAGTAGGAGGCACAACATACACAACCACATGCAAGGTACAAAACCAACACATGTAAAAGGGGGCGAGTAACTTTCAATGTAAAGGAGTTGAGGACTCGTTACCGCAAGGAGGTGCATGGGTAAAGGATGAAAGGAATAATACTTGACTTGAGGAAATAAGAATGATGAAGATCCCCTAAGTCTTCATGAACTAGTCAAGTCTCCATGACCTACATCATACCTATTGATCAAATTTTGGCTTGTTGGTCCCCAACCAATTTGGGTCCTAAGAAGTTAGTCACAATAGGCTTAGCAACCCAAATGGTTCTTTTTACGAAACCACTTTGAGTGCCAACATATTTGGCAAACACATCGCCAACCTTATCCTTATGTAGAGAATAAGCACCATGGATCAAGCAAAATGAGGAGATGTGGCCCTTCTCATGGCATATGTAGCATGTTTTTCTCTTCTCCTTCTTCTCACTTGATTTCTCCACAACGGGAGCCTTGGCTTGATCCTTCTTGGGTAGCGGCCTTTCTTCAAGTCGAGGTACACCATGAGCTTGACCTTGAGGTAGACCATGAGCTCCATCTTGAGGCCTCTTCCCTTGTTTCTTCTCACCAAGTGGCTTCTTCTTCAAGGGGCACGATCTAACATGATGCCCTTCAATCTTGCACTTGAAGCACACAATCTTGGCGGGGTCCTTCACATGCCCTTGGCCCTTCTTCCGCTTGTGCGTGGTGGACTTGTTCTTGTTGTTGGAGTTGAATCCAAGTCCACTCTTTTCATTGGGGGATTGCTTCCCTTCATGACCCTTTACCAAGTCCTTCTTCAAAGAAGTGACTTGGGCCTCGAGCTCTTTGATTTCATCTACATGGTTAGTAACAACACAAGTACTAGAGGAAGTGGATGCTTCATTGTTAGAGCAACAAAGCAAGGTATGTAATTCACCACAAGATATAGCAATAGCATGGGTGGGTTAATTACTAGCACTAGCACATGGATTTGTAGAGCAACAAGGCATAGAAGGTAGTTCACCACAAGATAAATCAATATCATGAGTGGGTGAACTAAAAGCACTAGCACATGGCAAAATAGCATTTTGAGAGGTAGTGCTAGTACTCACATGAGGCTCACAAGATGTTACCTTTGACATGATAGCCTCATGAGCTAACTTTAGCAAGTCATGAGAGACTAGAAGATCATCATGGGAGCTAGAAAGCTTTCCATGAATTTGTTCCAATTTCTCATAATTGCTTGTTAGCAAAGCAAGTTGAGCCCTTAGCTCAACATTCTCCTTCAAGATGGATGCTTCACAAGAGGTAGAGTTAGTAGCACAAGAATTATTAATTATAGCACAAGAATAAGACAACTTAGCAAGCTCTATTAGGTTGAGAGCCTTAAATTGCTCATGTGACTCGGTGAGTTTGATGAGCTCACTCTCAATAGCCCTAGAGCCATTTTTGAGAAGCTCAAAATTCTCAAGGAGTTTAGCATGAGCACTTACTAGCTCAACATTTTTAATTCGAAAATCATGTGCCACCTCTAAAGCTCTATCACGAGATTCCTTTACTTTAGATAGCTCTAGAGTAAAGGTCTCCTCAAGAGATTCATTGGTGGTTTGTTGTTCTTCAAGAGCTTCACTAAGAGTTGCAATCTCATTTGCATACTCGCGCTCATGCTCTTCCCTTTTCTCAATAATTTTTGTGCTCTCAATGGCAAAAGCCAAGATTTTCATAAAGTTAGAGCAAGCAAATTTCTTCTTATGAAGAGCATGAAAAACCAACTCACCCATCATGTTTAATGAAGCAACATTAAGTTCTTCCATATCATCATCCTCATCATCACTAGATAGATAGGGTTCCAAGGAAGGAGATACCTTAGAAGCCTTAGCCATAAGGCAAGTGTAGGAACCATGAGGTGATGAAGAGGATGAAGTAATTGAAGCTCCATCCAAGATCTTGTCTTGGCCCATAGTATCCTTGGTTCCCTCTACATTGTTAGTCACACGAATACTAGAGGAAAGCAAAGTATTTTCATTATGGCAACAAGACAAGGCAAGCATATCATCATGGAATGAAGATATGCAAGGACTACCAACACTAGCATGTAAAGCATTTATAGTGCTACAAGTGTTCAAGTCCAAAGATGAAACATTGCAATGGGATAGGGATGAAGAATCATCAAGAGAAGGCTCACTATCAACAATGCAATGTTCATCACCACTCACCATACCCTTACCTTGTGTCTTACCACACATTGGTGAAGTGGAAGGAGTGTGATCATCCTCAATGGTCTTGGATCCACCATATGTATCTCGAAGCTTTGTCCAAAACTCATGAGCACTCCGGAAAGGCGCGATGGAGGAGATCACTATATGACTCACAACATGGCAAAACACTTTAGTAGCTTGAGCATCTAGATAAGAGTTTTTCTTCTCCTCAAAAGATGGATTTTGTGGATCCTTAGGAGGAGAAAAACCCATATCAAAGAATTTGCTCCACATGTGGGTGCATGCCCCTAAAATTATCAAGCATGTAGGATTTCCAAGAATCATAATTAGTGCCATCAAATGTAAAAGTGGAATTGTGCACTAATCCTCTAGCCGATGTCATTACTCTCTAGGCGGTGAAGCCCAACAAGATAAGAGAGCCCTAGCTCTGATACCAATTGAATGTACAAGGACGTCGCCTAGAGGGGGGGTGAATAGGCGGGTTATAAAAACTTCTACTTGAGAGCTAAACTAGGCGGAATAAAACTACTAAGTGTTTACTAGTTTAGCTCAAAGCCTATCAACTAGGGGTTTGCCTAAGTGCACCAACAACCTATGCTAGCATGATGAGCAACAAGGTGATAACAAGATAGGTATAGAACATCAAGCATGATAGATATCACAATGTAAAGCGCATAGGTAAAGGAGCTCGGGTTAAGAAGTAACCGGTGCACGAGGAGACGATGATGTATCCCGAAGTTCACACCCAAGGGTGCTACGTCTCCGTTGGAGCGATGTGGAGGCACGCTGTAAGGGTATATTGCCCCTATGTGTGGTTTTGGTAATTAATGACAACCCCTATGGACTAATGTTTTCATTGAGTTTATATGAAGGAATATTCCATAGGTACTACTTGTATTCCATGTGTTGGATTCAAGTATGGATGCCATGAAGATAAAGATATACCTTGTGTATTGGCATCAAGATCATCGATTTTAAGATATATATGTGATATGATCAAGAAGAAGAAATGAAGATGGAGTTCTTATGTGGAACTCAATATTAGTCATGCTCTATCTTATATGAGTATGAGAAGATACAAGGTTGAGTTGTGCAAGTTCAAGATGAGCATCTCAAGTGGACCACATGCTTGAAGCTTGCCGTCCATTTGGTGATAATGGACATGTGAAGATGTGCATCAATTGGGCTTTCCCATCATAGTGTATGGGGGAGCATTTGTGAGTCTTCACGAAGCAACATTGATCAAGTGAAGCATTCCGGCTTGAGTGAAGCTTGAAGAGTTATCATCAAGATCAAGCGGGATGCGCAAGGCAAAGGTATGACCTTGATAGGTTTTCCTTTTACCGGTCTCAAGGTGGTTGATGGGAGACCGGATTATAGGATAGATAGCCGCACTATTAAGAGGGGCTTTCGGTTGGGTAACTTGATCACATCGTCTTAGGGAGCTCAATCCTTTGCATACTTTGCATATCCCTATTGCTTCTTGGTGTTTCTCTGTGTGAGGTTCTTGAGCTTGTTGCTAGCTTTACAACAAGCCCAAGTTCATCGAAAACGGAATCCGCATGCATCTTCTATTGCGTTTTTGAGTTTGGACGTCTTCACCGTTTCTTGACGGTGGGAGACTCCCTCTCTAAAATCATATAAAATCGTTATCTTTCCAACAAAATTGGTTTCATGTCGATCGGAGTTCGGGAGCTTTTGTTATAAAAGAAACAGGGAAAAGAATAAAAAGAAAAAAAAGGGAAGGGGCCAGCCGGCCGGACCGGCCCAGCCGCCGCCCACCCGGTCGAAACCGGCCCAGGCGCTGATGCCGACCGGGCGGCGTACTGAGGCGCCCCCGACCTGGTCCGACCCAGGCACCGGTCGCCGACCGGCCCACCCGGCGCCAACCCCGGCCCAGCCGGACGCCCCGCTGGCCCGCTGGCCTTGAGCGCCCCCGCGCTGGCTGCCGCCCCAGTTGGGCCTTCCTCCACCGTGCGGCCCACCCACGCCCTTCCGGACTGGGATACGGTCCGGCCGGGCTGCTGACCGGCCAGTCCGGCTCCAGCTCCGGTCGGCCGGCCTGTGGGCTGGCTGGGCCGATTTTCCACTGAGCAGTTTTTCTGTCTTTTTCCCCCAACGGTTATTTTCCCCCTTTGCTATAAATAGCCCCTTCTTCCACCTTGAGCAATCTAGTTCTTCCCATTCTCTCTCCTCCATTGTTGCATTTGAAGAACTTGCTCTCTCTCTTGCTCCCCCCATAATTCTTGCTCATATTTGAGGGATCTAAGAGAGGAGATCTAGATCTACACTTCCACCAAACCATTTCTTCTCTAAGTGAGGGGAACTCTTGGGATCTAGATCTTGGAGTCTTTTGTTGACTTTCCCCATTGTTCTTCCTCTCCAATCTCATCCTAGCATTTGTTGTTTGGGTGGGATTTGAGAGTGAAGGACCTGAACACCCCTCTAGTGTTCTTGCTTTGCATCATTGCATAGTGTTGAGCTCTCCACCACGATTAGTTCGAGTGAGAGACCGTGAGCTTGTTACTCTTGGAGGGAGACCTCCTAGTTGGCTTGGCGGTTGGTGCTCCGATGATCTCTTCAAGAAGATTGTGAAGAGGCCCGGGCTTCTCCTTCGTGGAGCTTGTGAAGTGGTTGTGGAGCTTGCCATCTCCGGAGCGGAGAAAAAGCTAACCATAAGGAAAGGGCCATTATCCTTCGTGGGTGTGGTTCGGAGAATGGGGTGAGCCTTCGTGGCGCGGGGAATCCTTCGTGGACCTCCACTCCTCCAAACGCCACGTACCTTCTTGCAAATGAAGGGAACACGGGAATACATCCTCGTCTCCGCGTGCCTCGGTTATTTCTATACCCGAGCTCTCTTTCCTTGTGATAGCCATCGTGCTTGAAGTACATATATCTTGCTATCACTTGTGCTACATATATCTTGTGCCTAACTTGCTTAGCTCTAGTTGCCATTGTTACACTTAGTTGAGCTTAGCATATTTAGGGTTTGTGCTTGTAAACTAAATGTTAGTTTAATTCCGCATTCTTACAAGACAAATCCGCAAGAGTTTGTAATTGCCTATTCACCCCCCTCTAGGCGACATCTCGATCTTTCACACGCGACACTCCAATGATCCACTAGGGCCACCATATTCTCCTCGAGCCTTTCCACCAAGGGGAAAGCCTCGATCCACTAAGGGACCCTTGAGGGTGGTCACCGAACCCATACAAGCTTGGGAAAACTCCCAAGTATCAAGCTTGAGGCAACTCCACAACACGGAGGCTCTCAATTACAAGGCCACAAGAGGCTACAACACGCCACACCGGCAACAAAGCCACAAAGACTCCAACGCGCCACAACCGGCACCAAAACCACAAAGGCTACCACACTCCACAAAGGCAACAATGCCACAAAGGCTACCACGCCACAAAGACGACAAGGCCACAAAGGCTACAAGACCACAAAGGCTACAACACCGCAAAGGTAACAAGGCCACGAAGGCAACAACACCACTAAGGTCAACAAGCCCTCTACGAGACCGAAACCCCAGAGAGAACCCAAACCGATGCACCTAATGCAATGGCTAAGAACACCACTAAGATGCCCAAGTTCTTCTCTCCCAAATTCCAACAAAGCTAAAAAAAGCTATTGGGGGAATAAGGGAGGAAGAACAAAATAGAGGAGGAACACCAAATTACTCCAAGATCTAGATCTAGCAAGATCCCCTCACTTGGAGAGGGATTCAATTGGTGAAGCTCTAGATCTAGATCTCCTCTCTCCTTTCCCCCAAAAATATGCAAGAAATAGTGGAGGGACCAAGAGGAGGAACAAGCTCTTCAAGGTCAACAATGGAGGGGAGAGAATGGAGGGGAAGAAGTAGTTGGGTCGAAGGTGAAAGAGAGGTATAAATAGGGGGCCCAAAATATAGTTGTTGGGATAGAAAAACGGTCAGATTCGTGCCCGAGCGGTACTACCGCTTGTCAAAGCGGTACTACCGCTCGCGCGCAAACTGAGAAGAAAACAGACGAAAATTGGGCCAAACCGGTAGTACCGCTCTTCGGAGCGGTACTACCGCTTGTGTCCATGTCAAAGCAAATCTGCAAAAGGAAGAAAGAGAAGCAAGCAGGGCAGCAGTGCATGCAGCGCAGCGTGGAAGGTGGGGACTGGTAGAGCAGCAGCAGTGCGTGTGGCGAGCAGGGCGCGGGTGTGTGAACGCGGCGCAGGGATCTGGGAACCCACTCGATCGGGAGGTCAACGCCACGATCGATGGCGTGGGCGAGCTGGCGATCTGGACCGGGTGCGAGGCTACGCACAAGATGGGCTGGCGAGGTGGAGCTGGGGCGGCCCAGCAAGGAGGTGGCGGCCCACTGCGGGCTGGCAGCGGCGGCCCGTGGCGGGAGCTGGAGGCGCGGCGCAGGGTGGGCCGGATTGGCTGTTGCGGCCCAAGGCGAGGGAGATGGAGGCTGAAGGAAAATAAAGAGAAAAAGAAAAGGGGATGGGCCGGTAGTACCGGCCAGGTACCGGGCCGGTACCGTAAGTGGTACGGCAGTACCGGCCTGGTACCGGCCTGGTACCGCAGTGAGTCCAGTAAGGTTTGGGAGGCCAGCCGGTACTTGGGCTGGTACCACCAGCGGTGGTACCGCCCGACCCAAAAACAGTTTCTTTTTCTTTTTCAAATATGATATAAAGTAAAAAACCATAACTCGAGCTAGGAAACTCGGAATGACTTGAAACCGGAATCCGTTTCCGATGAGCTAGAGCTTGTCATGAGAATGAACACAAGCTCTAACTCATCTCATGGATAAGAACCAAGAACAACCAAGAAACACGATGCTATGCATGCAAGGTTTGAGCTCTCTCCGGTGATGCGATCCACTATCCTACCGAGCACAACCTTGTCCTTGCGCGTTCCACTCGAGTCGATAAGCTCCGTCTTCATCCTCTTCAACCTTGTACATGCCGCCATCTTCTCCCAACACACACGCCACCGTCTTCATCCATCTTCTATGCCGTATTTGTCTCTCTTCATCTTCTACACCGACCTCATCTCTCTTCGATACCGTCTTCATCCGTCTTCTTCATCGTACTCGATCTTCTCCATCTTGCAACCTTGAGACCATCATATGGCTATGGGCATGTCCTAAGATTGATTCTCAATGCAAAACCGTTAGTCCATAGGGATTGTCATCCATTACCAAAACCACACATGGGGGCTCCATGTTCTTTCACATGCGCCACAGAAATAAGGTGAGCCCCACCCCCAATAATTGGTTTCACTATTTTTGTGGCGCACAGAGCCACGTGCGCCACAGAAACAAGACATTTTGTGGCGGACCTTGCTTGGTGCGCCACACAATAAGATATTATGTGGTGCACCTTGCTTGGTGGGCCACAGCAATCGACCCAATTATTGGTCCTCCGACGGCCCGTACGTCCGTATATCGCTCACACCCCGTGCCCTCCCCTGCCCCTCCCTCCGCTCCCCCTCCACGCTACCGCCCTCCCCTCCCTCGCCATCTGTCTCCACGCTAGCGCTGGGAACCACGCCGCCACCCTCCCCCTGCCCCCTCCCTCGCCATATGTCTCCACGCGGCGCCCTCTCCCTGCCCCCTCCCTCGGAGCAAGCAGAGGACCTCGTCGGGATGGAGTTGCACCTGTCGTGGGCGGCCAGGGCGACATCAGGGCCCAAGCAGCAGAAGCCCTCCTACACGTCGAGCTCGCCAGCGATGGTAAGCTCCCGATCTCCTCCACTTCTGCCTGCAGGTACCCTGGACATTTTTTTTAATTGGTTGCAACTTAGTTCATAAGCAAAATTGAATAGAACTAGAATTTCATTAACTTAAAGAATAAAACGGTTACAAGGTCATTTACATAGACATTGGTTAGTGTTAAAATGTTGGATTCTGTTAGTGTTAGTGTTAAACAAAAACAAAAACAACATTGATGAACATTGGTTAGTGTTAGTGTTAAAATTCTGGCCAACGTCACCATCTTCCAAATATGCAAGGCCCAAACAACATTGATGAACATTGGTTAGTGTTAAAATGTTGGATTCACGTAAGGTGAGTTCATCTGATCTAGGATCCATTTAAGTGTCACACGAAAGAATTCCTCGAACATCAATGAGGGTTTTCAGCAAATAAAAACCAATCAATAATTCAATAGCAGTAGTAACCCTGACAACAAATAATAGGAAGAGTAACTAGATAATTTCTCCAATGACAGAGAACAAAGCACAAATTGTATTCATTTTTATTTCTATTGTTATTTAACTAGGAACTAATCCTAATTTAACTAGGAACTAGGAACTAGGAACCAATTCATTTTTATTGTTATTGCTATTTAACTAGGAACTAATCCTAATTGTCATGGTTACTAACTAAAATTCAAAATGTGAATATGTTTGTGAACTTATATATATGGCTCTTTAGTTTCGACAGTTGTTTTGCGCATTTCATTTGATCCTTAATTTTATTTGCACTTACCGATGATTAGAATGTTTGGTCACTACACTTGGAGGTGGGGCGAGTGAACCTACAGTGTGATGGCACAAATATCAATCTGTTGTGCATCATACTTGGTTTCATGTACCCCATCTCTAAATGTTAATATTTGTTTCGACCAACAGTGTATGAGGCATTCCATTTAGTTCATACTACGTTTCTCTTATTTGATTTGGCACTTCTTAATTGCATTGGCCGATGATTAGAATGTTTGGTCACTACACTCTGGGATGGGGTAAGTGAACCTAGTGTGATGGCACAAATATCAATCTGTTGTGCATCCTACTTAGCTTCGCTTACCCATCCCTGAATGTTAATATTTGCTTCGACCAACAAAGTATAAGGCATATGAGGCATATGCTATCTACTTGATACTACTTGGCTCGTATTTGAGTTGGCATTCTTTATTAACTTTGGTCTTTCTTCCATTTTAGTGCCAATGATTAAAATGTTTGGTCACTCGTACACTCTGAGGTGGAGCGAGTGAGCCTGGTGTGATGGCACTATCAATCTCTTGTGCATCCTACTGGCCTCGCTGACTCTATCCGTGAATGTTAATATTTGTTTCAACCAACAAAATATGAGGCATGTTATTTAGTTGATACTACTTGTTCGTTTACTTTGGTCTTTCTTCCATTTTAGTGCCGATGATTAGAATGTTTGGTCACTACACTCAGGGGCGGTGCTAGTGAGTGTGGTGTGATTGCACTGCACAAATATCAATTTCTTGTGCATCCTACCTGGCTCACTAACACCGTTCCAGAATGTTAATAATTGTTTCGACCAACAAAGTATGAGGCATGCTATTTAGTTGATCCTACTTGGCTTGTATTTGAGTTAGCCTTCTTCGTTTATTTTGGTCTTTCTTCGAGATAGTGCCGATGATTAGAATGTTTGGTCACCGTACACTCTGGGGTGGCGTAAGTGAGCCTGGTAAAATGACACAAATATCAATCTCTTGTGCATCATACTTGGTCTCACTTACGCTATCCCTGAATGTTAATATTTGTTTTGACCAACAATGTATGAGGCATTTATTTATTCGATCCTAGTTGGCTCTTATTTGTGTTGGCCTTCTTCGTTTATTTTGGTCTTTCTTTCATTTTAGTCACTACACACTCGGGGGCGGTTGATACGTCTCCGACGTATCGATAATTTCTTATGTTCCATGCCACATTATTGATGATATCTACATGTTTCATGCACACTTTATGTCATATTCGTGCATTTTCTGGAACTAACCTATTAACAAGATGCCGAAGAGCCGCTTGTCGTTTTCTGCTGTTTTTGGTTTCGTAAATCCTAGTAACGAAATATTCTCGGAATTGGACGAAATCAACGCCCAGGGTCCTATTTTGCCACGAAGCTTCCAGAAGACCGAAGGGGAGTCGAAGTGGGGCCACGAGGCGCCGCCACACTAGGGCGGCGCGGCCTAGGTCTTGGCCGCGCCGCTCGGCGTGTGGGGCCCTCGTGTGGCCCCCGCGTTGCCCTTCCGCCTACTTAAAGCCTCCGTCGCGAAACCCCCAGCACCGAGAGCCACGATACGGAAAACCTTACCGAGACGCCGCTGCCGCCAATCCCATCTCGGGGGATTCTCGGAGATCTCCTCCGCACCCTACCGGAGAGGGGATTCATCTCCCGGAGGACTCTTCACCGCCATGGTCGCCTCCGGAGTGATGAGTGAGTAGTTCACCCCTGGACTATGGGTCCATAGCAGTAGCTAGATGGTTGTCTTCTCCTCATTGTGCTTCATTGTTGGATCTTGTGAGCTGCCTAACATGATCAAGATCATCTATCTGTAATACTATATGTTGTGTTTGTCGGGATCCGATGGATAGAGAATACTATGTTATGTTGATTATCAAGTTATTACCTATGTGTTGTTTATGATCTTGCATGCTCTCCGTTATTAGTAGAGGCTCGGCCAAGTTTTTGCTCTTAACTCCAAGAGGGAGTATTTATGCTCGATAGTGGGTTCATGTCTCCGTGAATCTGGGGAGTGACAGAAACCTCTAAGGTTATGGATGTACTCGTTGCCACTAGGGATAAAACATTGATGCTATGTCCGAGGATGTAGTTATTGATTACATTACGCACCATACTTAATGCAACCGTCCGTTGTTTTGCAACTTAATACCGGAAGGGGTTCGGATGATAACCTCGAAGGTGGACTTTTTAGGCATAGATGCATGCTGGATAGCGGTCTATGTACTTTGTCGTAATGCCCAATTAAATCTCACAATATTCATCATATCATGTATGTGCATTGTTATGCCCTCTCTATTTGTCAATTGCCCGACTGTAATTTGTTCACCCAACATGCTTTTATCTTATGGGAGAGACACCTCTAGTGAACTGTGGACCCCGGTCCTATTCTTTTACATTGAGTACAATCTACTGCAATACTTGTTCTTTACTGTTTTCTTGCAAACAATCACCTTCCACACAATACGGTTAATCCTTTGTTACAGCAAGCCGTTGAGATTGACAACCTCACTGTTTCGTTGGGGCAAAGTACTTTGGTTGTGTTGTGCAGGTTCCACGTTGGCGCCGGAATCCCTGGTGTTGCGCCGCATTACATTTCGCCGCCATCAACCTTCAACGTGCTTCTTGGCTCCTCCCGGTTCGATAAACCTTGGTTTCTTTCTCGAGGGAAAACTTGCTGCTGTGCGCATCATACCTTCCTCTTGGGGTTCCCAACGAACGTGTGAGTTACACGCCATCAAGCTCTTTTTCCGGCGCCGTTGCTCGGGGAGATCAAGACACGCTGCAAGGGGAGTCTCCACAATCCAATCTCTTTACTTTGTTTTTGTCTTGCTTTATTTTATTTACTACTTTGTTTGCTGCATTATATCAAAACACAAAAAAATTAGTTGCTAGCTTTACTTTATTTACTATCTTGTTTGCTATATCAAAAACACAAAAAAAATTAGTTACTTGCATTTACTTTATTTAGTTTGCTTTATTTACTACTGCTAAAATGGCTACCCCTGAAAATACTAAGTTGTGTGACTTCACAACCACAAATAATAATGATTTCCTATGCACACCTATTGCTCCACCCGCTACTACAGCAGAATTCTTTGAAATTAAACCTGCTTTACTGAATCTTGTTATGCGAGAGCAATTTTCTGGTGTTAGTTCTGATGATGCTGCTGCCCATCTTAATAATTTTGTTGAACTATGTGAAATGCAAAAGTATAAGGAGTAGCATAATGAGGAAGAGCTAAAGATTGGTTGCTATCTCTGCCTAAGAATAGTATTGATTCATGGACTAAATGCAAGGATGCTTTTATTGGTAGATATTATCCCCCTGCTAAAATTATATCTTTGAGGAGTAGCATAATGAATTTTAAACAATTGGATAATGAACATGTTGCTCAAGCTTGGGAAAGAATGAAATCTTTGGTTAAAAATTGCCCAACCCATGGACTGACTACTTGGATGATCATCCAAACCTTCTACGCAGGACTAAATTTTTCTTCGCGGAATTTATTGGATTCAGCTGCTGGAGGTACCTTTATGTCCATCACCTTGGGGGCGGCTACAAAGCTTCTTGATGATATGATGATTAATTACTCTGAATGGCACACGGAAAGAGCTCCACAAGGTAAGAAGGTAAATTCCGTTGAAGAATCCTCTTCCTTGAATGATAAGATTGATGCTATTATGTCTATGCTTGTGAATGATAGGACTAATGTTGATCCTAATAATGTTCCGTTAGCTTCATTGGTTGCCCAAGAAGAACATGTTGATGTAAACTTCATTAAAAATAATAATTTCAACAACAATGCTTATCGGAACAATTCTAGTAATAACTATAGGCCATATCCTTATAATAATGGTAACGGTTATGCTAATTCTTATGGGAATTCCTACAACAATAATAGGAACACCCCCTGGACTTGAAGCTATGCTTAAAGAATTTATTAGTACACAAACTGCCTTTAACAAATCTGTTGAGGAAAAGCTCAATAAAATTGATATTCTCGCTTTTAAGGTTGATAGTCTTGCCTCTGATGTTGATCTTTTGAAATCGAAAGTTATGCCTAATAGGGATATTGAAAATAAAATTGTTACTACAGCAAATGCCATCCAAGTTAGAATTAATGAGAATATAAGATTAATGGCTGAACTGCGTGAGAAAAATGTAGCTAAAGTTTGGACTATTACCACCACTAGCAATGCTAATGATTCACATGTTGCTGCACCTCCTACTATTAATGGTAAAATAATTGGTGTTGGCAATGTTTCTACTCCTAGTGCAAAGCGCGCAAAATTACCTGAAACTGCTAAAACTGCTGAAACTGCCTGTGATAAAACTGCTGAAATTTTTTCCAACCTTGGGGATGATGATCCCATTGCTGTAGCTCATAATGATTTAGATTTTGATGATTGCCACATCTCTGAAGTTATAAAGTTCTTACAAAAACTTGCTAAGAGTCCCAATGCTAGCGCTGTAAACTTGGCTTTCACAAAACATATTACAAATGCTCTCATAAAAGCTAGAGAAGAGAAACTAAAACTTGAAACTTCTATTCCTAGAAAGCTAGAAGATGGTTGGGAGCCCATCATTAAAATGAGAGTCAATGATTTTGATTGTAATGCTTTATGTGATCTTGGTGCAAGTATTTCTGTTATGCCTAAGAAAGTCTATGATATGCTTGACTTGCCACCATTGAAAAATTGTTATTTGGATGTTAATCTCGCTGATAATGCTAAAAATAAACCTTTGGGGAGAGTTGATAATGTTCATATTATGGTTAACAATAACCTTGTCCCCGTTGATTTTGTTGTCTTGGATATTGAATGCAATGCATCTTGCCCCATTATATTGGGAAGACCTTTTCTTCGAACCGTTGGTGCTACTATTGATATGAAGGAAGGTAATATTAAATATCAATTTCCTCTCAAGAAAGGTATGGAACACTTCCCTAGAAAGAGAATGAAGTTACCTTATGATTCTATTATTAGAACAAATTATGATGTTGATGCTTCGTCTTTTGATGTTACTTGATATACACTTTCTGCGCCTAGCTGAAAGGCGTTAAAGAAAAGCGCTTATGGGAGACAACCCATGTTTTTACTACAATACTTTGTTTTATATTTGAGTCTTGGAAGTTGTTTACTACTGTAGAAACCTCTCCTTATCTTAGTTTTGTGTTTTGTTGTGCCAAGTAAAGTCTTTGATAGTAAAGTGAATACTAGATTTGGATTACTGCAGAGAAACAGATTTCTTTGCTGTCACGAATCTGGGCCTAATTCTCTGTAGGTAACTCAGAAAATTAAGCCAATTTATGTGAGTGATCCTCAGATATGTACGCAACTTTCATTCAATTTGGGCATTTTCATTTGAGCAAGTCTGGTGCCTCAATAAAATCCATCTTTACGGACTGTTCGTTTTGACAGATTCTGCCTTTTATTTCGCATTGCCTCTTTTGCTATGTTGGATGAATTTATTTGATCCATTAATGTCCAGTAGCTTTATGCAATGTCCGAAGTGTTAAGAATGATTGTGTCACCTCTGAACATATTAATTTTTATTGTCCACTAACCCTCTAATGAGTTGTTTCAAGTTTGGTGTGGAGGAAGTTTTCAAGGATCAAGAGAGGAGTATGATGCAATATGATCAAGGAGAGTGAAAGCTCTAAGCTTGGGGATGCCCCGGTGGTTCACCCCTGCATATTCTAAGAAGACTCAAGCGTCTAAGCTTGGGGATGCCCAAGGCATCCCCTTCTTCATCGACAACATTATCGAGTTCCTCCCCTGAAACTATATTTTTATTCAGTCACATCTTATGTGCTTTGCTTGGAGCGTCGGTTTGTTTTTGTTTTTGTTTTGTTTGAATAAAATGGATCCTAGCATTCACCGTGTGGGAGAGAGACACGCTCCGCTGTTGCATATGGACAAATATGTCCTTAGGCTTTACTCATAGTATTCATGGCGAAGTTTCTTCTTCGTTAAATTGTTATATGGTTGGAATTGGGAAATGCTTACATGTAGTAATTCTAAAATGTCTTGAATAATTTGATACTTGGCAATTTTTGTGCTCATGTTTAAGCTCTTGCATCATATACTTTGCACCCATTAATGAAGAAACACCTAGAGCTTGCTAATTTGGTTTGCATATTTGATTTCTCTAAAGTCTAGATAATATCTAGTATTGAGTTTTGAACAACAAGGAAGACGGTGTAGAGTCTTATAATGTTTACAATATGTCTTTTATGTGAGTTTTGCTGCACCGTTCATCCTTGTGTTTGTTTCAAATAAACCTTGCTAGCCTAAACCTTGTATCGAGAGGGAATACTTCTCATGCATCTAAAATCCTTGAGCCAACCACTATGCCATTTGTGTCCACCATACCTACCTACTACATGGTATTTCTCCGTCATTCCAAAGTAAATTGCTTGAGTGCTACCTTTAAAATTCCATCATTCGCCTTTACAATATATAGCTCATGGGACAAATAGCTTAAAAACTATTGTGGTATTGAATATGTACTTATGCACTTTATCTCTTATTAAGTTGCTTGTTGTGCGATAACCATGTTTCGGGGACGCCATCAACTATTCTTTGTTGAATATCATGTGAGTTGCTATGCATGTCCGTCTTGTCCGAAGTAAGAGAGATCTACCACCTTAATGGTTGGAGCATGCATATTGTTAGAGAAGAACATTGGGCCGCTAACTAAAGCCATGATCCATGGTGGAAGTTTCAGTTTTGGACATATATCCTCAATCTCATATGAGAATAATAATTGTTGCCACATGCTTATGCATTAAAGAGGAGTCCATTATCTCGTTGTCCATGTTGTCCCGGTATGGATGTCTAAGTTGAGAATAATCAAAAGCGAGAAATCCAAAATGCGAGCTTTCTCCTTAGACCTTTGTACAGGCGGCATGGAGGTACCCCATTGTGACACTTGGTTAAAACATGTGTATTGCAATGATCCAGTAGTCCAAGCTAATTAGGACAAGGTGCGGGCACTATTAGTATACTATGCATGAGGCTTGCAACTTGTAAGATATAATTTACATAACTCATATGCTTTATTACTACCGTTGACAAAATTGTTTCATGTTTTCAAAATAAAAGCTCTAGCACAAATATAGCAATCGATGCTTTCCTCTTTGAATGACCATTCCTTTTACTTTTATGTTGAGTCAGTTCACCTATTTCTCTCCACCTCAAGAAGCAAACACTTGTGTGAACTGTGCATTGATTCCTACATACTTGCATATTGCACTTATTATATTACTCTATGTTGACAATTATCCATGAGATATACATGTTACAAGTTGAAAGCAACCGCTGAAACTAAATCTTCCTTTGTGTTGCTTCAATACCTTTACTTTGATTTATTGCTTTATGAGTTAACTCTTATGCAAGACTTATTGATGCTTGTCTTGAAGTACTATTCATGAAAAGTCTTTGCTTTATGATTCACTTGTTTACTCATGTCATTACCATTGTTTTGATCGCTGCATTCATTACATATGTTTACAAATAGTATGATCAAGGTTATGATGGCATGTCACTTCAGAAATTATCTTTGTTATCGTTTTACCTGCCGGGACGAGCGTAACTAAGCTTGGGGATGCTGATACGTCTCCGACGTATCGATAATTTCTTATGTTCCATGCCACATTATTGATGATATCTACATGTTTTATGCACACTTTATGTCATATTCGTGCATTTTCTGGAACTAACCTATTAACAAGATGCCGAAGAGCCGCTTCTGTTTTCTCGCTGTTTTTGGTTTCAGAAATCCTAGTAACGAAATATTCTCGGAATTGGACGAAATCAACGCCCAGTGGTCCTATTTTGCCACGAAGCTTCCGTAAGACCGAAGGGAGTCGAAGTGGGGCCACGAGGCGCCGCCACACTAGGGCGGCGCGGCCTAGGTCTTGGCCGCGCCGGCCGGCGTGTGGGGCCCTCGTGTGGCCCCCGCGTTGCCCTTCCGCCTACTTAAAGCCTCCGTCGCGAAACCCCCAGTACCGAGAGCCACGATACGGAAAACCTTACTGAGACGCCGCCGCCGCCAATCCCATCTCGGGGTATTCTGGAGATCTCCTCCGGCACCCTACCGGAGAGGGGATTCATCTCCCGGAGGACTCTTCACCGCCATGGTCGCCTCCGGAGTGATGAGTGAGTAGTTCACCCCTGGACTATGGGTCCATAGCAGTAGCTAGATGGTTGTCTTCTCCTCATTGTGCTTCATTGTTGGATCTTGTGAGCTGCCTAACATGATCATGATCATCTATCTGTAATACTATATGTTGTGTTTGTCGGGATCCGATGGATAGAGAATACTATGTTATGTTGATTATCAAGTTATTACCTATGTGTTGTTTATGATCTTGCATGCTCTCCGTTATTAGTAGAGGCTCTGGCCAAGTTTTTGCTCTTAACTCCAAGAGGGAGTATTTATGCTCGATAGTGGGTTCATGTCTCCGTGAATCTGGGGAGTGACAGAAACCTCTAAGGTTATGGATGTACTTGTTGCCACTAGGGATAAAACATTGATGCTATGTCCGAGGATGTAGTTATTGATTACATTACGCACCATACTTAATGCAATTGTCTGTTGTTTTGCAACTTAATACCGGAAGGGGTTCGGATGATAACCCGAAGGTGGACTTTTTAGGCATAGATGCATGTCTGGATAGCGGTCTATGTACTTTGTCGTAATGCCCAATTAAATCTCACAATATTCATCATATCATGTATGTGCATTGTTATGCCCTCTCTATTTGTCAATTGCCCGACTGTAATTTATTCACCCAACATGCTTTTATCTTATGGGAGAGACACCTCTAGTGAACTGTGGACCCCGGTCCTATTCTTTTACATTGAATACAATCTACTGTAATACTTGTTCTTTACTGTTTTCTTGCAAACAATCACCTTCCACACAATACGGTTAATCCTTTGTTACAGCAAGCCAGTGAGATTGACAACCTCACTGTTTCGTTGGGGCAAAGTACTTTGGTTGTGTTGTGCAGGTTCCACGTTGGCGCCGGAATCCCTGGTGTTGCGCCGCATTACATTTCGCCGCCATCAACCTTCAACGTTCTTCTTGGCTCCTCCTGGTTCGATAAACCTTGGTTTCTTTCTGAGGGAAAACTTGCTGCTGTGTGCATCATACCTTCCTCTTGGGGGTCCCAACGAACGTGTGAGTTACACGCCATCAAGCTCTTTTTCTGGCGCCGTTGTCGGGGAGATCAAGACACGCTGCAAGGGGAGTCTCCACAATCCAATCTCTTTACTTTGTTTTTGTCTTGCTTTATTTTATTTACTACTTTGTTTGCTGCATTATATCAAAACACAAAAAAATTAGTTGCTAGCTTTACTTTATTTACTATCTTGTTTGCTATATCAAAAACACAAAAAAATTTAGTTACTTGCATTTACTTTATTTAGTTTGCTTTATTTAGTAATGCTAAAATGGCTACCCCTGAAAATACTAAGTTGTGTGACTTCACAACCACAAATAATAATGATTTCCTATGCACACCTATTGCTCCACCTGCTACTACAGCAGAATTCTTTGAAATTAAACCCGCTTTATCGAATCTTGTTATGCGAGAGCAATTTTCTCGGTGTTAGTTCTGATGATGCTGCTGCCCATCTTAATAATTTTGTTGAACTATGTGAAATGCAAAAGTATAAGGATGTAGATGGTGATATTATAAAATTAAAATTATTTCCTTTCTCATTAAGAGGAAGAGCTAAAGATTGGTTGCTATCTCTCGCCTAAGAATAGTATTGATTCATGGACTAAATGCAAGGATGCTTTTATTGGTAGATATTATCCCCCTGCTAAAATTATATCTTTGAGGAGTAGCATAATGAATTTTAAACAATTGGATAATGAACATGTTGCTCAAGCTTGGGAAAGAATGAAATCTTTGGTTAAAAATTGCCCAACCCATGGACTGACTACTTGGATGATCATCCAAACCTTCTATGCAGGACTAAATTTTTCTTCGCGGAATTTATTGGATTCAGCTGCTGGAGGTACCTTTATGTCCATCACCTTGGGGGCGGCTACAAAGCTTCTTGATGATATGATGATTAATTACTCTGAATGGCACACGGAAAGAGCTCCACAAGGTAAGAAGGTAAATTCTGTTGAAGAATCCTCTTCCTTGAATGATAAGATTGATGCTATTATGTCTATGCTTGTGAATGATATGACTAATGTTGATCCTAATAATGTTCCGTTAGCTTCATTGGTTGCCCAAGAAGAACATGTTGATGTAAACTTCATTAAAAATAATAATTTCAACAACAATGCTTATCGGAACAATTCTAGTAATAACTATAGGCCATATCCTTATAATAATGGTAACGGTTATGCTAATTCTTATGGGAATTCCTACAACAATAATAGGAACACACCCCCTGTACTTGAAGCTATGCTTAAAGAATTTATTAGTGCACAAACTGCCTTTAACAAATCTGTTGAGGAAAAGCTCAATAAAATTGATATTCTCGCTTTTAAGGTTGATAGTCTTGCCTCTGATGTTGATCTTTTGAAATCGAAAGTTATGCCTAATAGGGATATTGAAAATAAAATTATTACTACAGCAAATGCCATCCAAGTTAGAATTAATGAGAATAATTGGTGTTGGCAATGTTTCTACTCCTAGTGCAAAGCGCGCAAAATTACCTGAAACTGCTAAAACTGCTGAAACTGCCTGTGATAAAACTGCTGAAATTTTTTCCAACCTTGGGGATGATGATCCCATTGCTGTAGCTCATAATGATTTAGATTTTGATGATTGCCACATCTCTGAAGTTATAAAGTTCTTACAAAAACTTGCTAAGAGTCCCAATGCTAGCGCTCGTAAACTTGGCTTTCACAAAACATATTACAAATGCTCTCATAAAAGCTAGAGAAGAGAAACTAAAACTTGAAACTTCTATTCCTAGAAAGCTAGAAGATGGTTGGGAGCCCATCATTAAAATGAGGGTCAATGATTTTGATTGTAATGCTTTATGTGATCTTGGTGCAAGTATTTCTGTTATGCCTAAGAAAGTCTATGATATGCTTGACTTGCCACCATTGAAAAATTGTTATTTGGATGTTAATCTCGCCGATAATGCTAAAAAGAAACCTTTGGGGAGAGTTGATAATGTTCATATTATGGTTAACAATAACCTTGTCCCCGTTTATTTTGTTGTCTTGGATATTGAATGCAATGCATCTTGCCCCATTATATTGGGAAGACCTTTTCTTCGAACCGTTGGTGCTACTATTGATATGAAGGAAGGTAATATTAAATATCAATTTCCTCTCAAGAAAGGTATGGAACACTTCCCTAGAAAGAGAATGAAGTTACCTTATGATTCTATTATTAGAACAAATTATGATGTTGATGCTTCGTCTTTTGATGTTACTTGATATACACTTTCTGCGCCTAGCTGAAAGGCGTTAAAGAAAAGCGCTTATGGGAGACAACCCATGTTTTTACTACAGTACTTTGTTATATATTTGAGTCTTGGAAGTTGTTTACTACTGTAGCAACCTCTCCTTATCTTAGTTTTGTGTTTTGTTGTGCCAAGTAAAGTCTTTGATAGTAAAGTGAATACTAGATTTGGATTACTGCGCAGAAACAGATTTCTTTGCTGTCACGAATCTGGGCCTAATTATCTGTAGGTAACTCAGAAAATTAAGCCAATTTACGTGAGTGATCCTCAGATATGTACGCAACTTTCATTCAATTTGGGCATTTTCATTTGAGCAAGTCTGGTGCCTCAATAAAATCCATCTTTACGGACTGTTCTGTTTTGACAGATTCTGCCTTTTATTTCGCATTGCCTCTTTTGCTATGTTGGATGAATTTCTTTGATCCATTAATGTCCAGCAGCTTTATGCAATGTCCAGAAGTGTTAAGAATGATTGTGTCACCTCTGAACATATTAATTTTTATTGTCCACTAACCCTCTAATGAGTTGTTTCAAGTTTGGTGTGGAGGAAGTTTTCAAGGATCAAGAGAGGAGTATGATTCAATATGATCAAGGAGAGTGAAAGCTCTAAGCTTGGGGATGCCCCGGTGGTTCACCCCTGCATATTCTAAGAAGACTCAAGCGTCTAAGCTTGGGGATGCCCAAGGCATCCCCTTCTTCATCGACAACATTATCAGGTTCCTCCCCCGAAACTATATTTTTATTCCGTCACATCTTATGTGCTTTACTTGGAGCGTCGGTTTGTTTTTGTTTTTGTTTTGTTTGAATAAAATGGATCCTAGCATTCATCGTGTGGGAGAGAGACACGCTCCGCTGTTGCATATGGACAAGTATGTCCTTAGGCTTTACTCATAGTATTCATGGCGAAGTTTCTTCTTCGTTAAATTGTTATATGGTTGGAATTGGGAAATGCTTACATGTAGTAATTCTAAAATGTCTTGAATAATTTGATACTTGGCAATTGTTGTGCTCATGTTTAAGCTCTTGCATCATATACTTTGCACCCATTAATGAAGAAACACCTAGAGCTTGCTAATTTGGTTTGCATATTTGATTTCTCTAAAGTCTAGATAATATCTAGTATTGAGTTTTGAACAACAAGGAAGACGGTGTAGAGTCTTATAATGTTTACAATATGTCTTTTATGTGAGTTTTGCTGCACCGTTCATCCTTGTGTTTGTTTCAAATAAACCTTGCTAGCCTAAACCTTGTATCGAGAGGGAATACTTCTCATGCATCCAAAATCCTTGAGCCAACCACTATGCCATTTGTGTCCACCATACCTACCTACTACATGGTATTTCTCCGCCATTCCAAAGTAAATTGCTTGAGTGCTACCTTTAAAATTCCATCATTCGCCTTTACAATATATAGCTCATGGGACAAATAGCTTAAAAACTATTGTGGTATTGAATATGTACTTATGCACTTTATCTCTTATTAAGTTGCTTGTTGTGCGATAACCATGTTTACGGGGACGCCATCAACTATTCTTTGTTGAATATCATGTGAGTTGCTATGCATGTCCGTCTTGTCCGAAGTAAGAGAGATCTACCACCTTAATGGTTGGAGCATGCATATTGTTAGAGAAGAACATTGGGCCGCTAACTAAAGCCATGATCCATGGTGGAAGTTTCGAGTTTTGGACATATATCCTCAATCTCATATGAGAATAATAATTGTTGCCACATGCTTATGCATTAAAGAGGAGTCCATTATCTCGTTGTCCATGTTGTCCCGGTATGGATGTCTAAGTTGATAATAATCAAAAGCGAGAAATCCAAAATGCGAGCTTTCTCCTTAAACCTTTGTACAGGCGGCATGGAGGTACCCCATTGTGACACTTGGTTAAAACATGTGTATTGCAATGATCCGGTAGTCCAAGCTAATTAGGACAAGGTGCGGGCACTATTAGTATACTATGCATGAGGCTTGCAACTTGTAAGATATAATTTACATAACTCATATGCTTTATTACTACCGTTGACAAAATTGTTTCATGTTTTCAAAATAAAAGCTCTAGCACAAATATAGCAATCGATGCTTTCCTCTTTGAATGACCATTCCTTTTACTTTTATGTTGAGTCAGTTCACCTATTTCTCTCCACCTCAAGAAGCAAACACTTGTGTGAACTGTGCATTGATTCCTACATACTTGCATATTGCACTTATTATATTACTCTATGTTGACAATTATCCATGAGATATACATGTTACAAGTTGAAAGCAACCGTTGAAACTAAATCTTCCTTTGTGTTGCTTCAATACCTTTACTTTGATTTATTGCTTTATGAGTTAACTCTTATGCAAGACTTATTGATGCTTGTTTTGAAGTACTATTCATGAAAAGTCTTTGCTTTATGATTCACTTGTTTACTCATGTCATTACCATTGTTTTGATCGCTGCATTCATTACATATGTTTACAAATAGTATGATCAAGGTTATGATGGCATGTCACTTCAGAAATTATCTTTGTTATCGTTTTACCTGCTCGGGACGAGCGTAACTAAGCTTGGGGATGCCGATACGTCTCCGACGTATCGATAATTTCTTATGTTCCATGCCACATTATTGATGATATCTACATGTTTTATGCACACTTTATGTCATATTCGTGCATTTTCCGGAACTAACCTATTAACAAGATGTCGAAGAGCCGATTGCTTGTTTTCTCGCTGTTTTTGGTTTCAGAAATCCTAGTAACGAAATATTCTCGGAATTGGACGAAATCAACGCCCAGGGTCCTGTTTTGCCACGAAGCTTCCAGAAGACCGAAGGGGAGTCGAAGTGGGGCCACGAGGCGCCGCCACACTAGGGCGGCGCGGCCTAGGTCTTGGCCGCGCCAGCCTGGCGTGTGGGGCCCTCGTGTGGCCCCCCGCGTTGCCCTTCCGCCTACTTAAAGCCTCCGTCGCGAAACCCCCAGTACCGAGAGCCACGATACGGAAAACCTTACCGAGACGCCGCCGCCGCCAATCCCATCTCGGGGGATTCGGAGATCTCCTCCGGCACCCTACCGGAGAGGGGATTCATCTCCCGGAGGACTCTTCACCGCCATGGTCGCCTCCGGAGTGATGAGTGAGTAGTTCACCCCTGGACTATGGGTCCATAGCAGTAGCTAGATGGTTGTCTTCTCCTCATTGTGCTTCATTGTTGGATCTTGTGAGCTGCCTAACATGATCAAGATCATCTATCTGTAATACTATATGTTGTGTTTGTCGGGATCCGATGGATAGAGAATACTATGTTATGTTGATTATCAAGTTATTACCTATGTGTTGTTTATGATCTTGCATGCTCTCCGTTATTAGTAGAGGCTCTGGCCAAGTTTTTGCTCTTAACTCCAAGAGGGAGTATTTATGCTCGATAGTGGGTTCATGTCTCCGTGAATCTGGGGAGTGACAGAAACCTCTAAGGTTATGGATGTACTTGTTGCCACTAGGGATAAAACATTGATGCTATGTCCGAGGATGTAGTTATTGATTACATTACGCACCATACTTAATGCAATTGTCTTTTGTTTTGCAACTTAATACTGGAAGGGGTTCGGATGATAACCTGAAGGTGGACTTTTTAGGCATAGATGCATGCTGGATAGCGGTCTATGTACTTTGTCGTAATGCCCAATTAAATCTCACAATATTCATCATATCATGTATGTGCATTGTTATGCCCTCTCTATTTGTCAATTGCCCGACTGTAATTTGTTCACCCAACATGCTTTTATCTTATGGGAGAGACACCTCTAGTGAACTGTGGACCCCGGTCCTATTCTTTTACATTGAATACAATCTACTGCAATACTTGTTCTTTACTGTTTTCTTGCAAATAATCACCTTCCACACAATACGGTTAATCCTTTGTTACAACAAGCCAGTGAGATTGACAACCTCATTGTTTTGTTGGGGCAAAGTACTTTGGTTGTGTTGTGCAGGTTCCACGTTGGCGCCGGAATCCCTGGTGTTGCGCCGCATTACATTTCGCCGCCATCAACCTTCAACATGCTTCTTGGCTCCTCCTGGTTCGATAAACCTTGGTTTCTTTCTGAGGGAAAACTTGCTGCTGTGCGCATCATACCTTCCTCTTGGGGTTCCCAACGAACGTGTGAGTTACACGCCATCAGCGGTGCAAGCGAGCCTGGTGAGAGAGAGGAGGGAGTAGAGGAGGAACCGGATGAAGACCACTTTCATCACGATGATGCTCGTAGTGACTCTCCTCTATTTGTATCTCGAGATGATGAACTTTGTATGAATTAAGACTTGTATGTAAAAATTTGACACTTGGCACTATATGTGTATCTCGATCGGGTTCTAAGTAATGTGATGATGATGTTTATATTATATATGTGCAATGTACATGCTATTTATATTATATTTATATACTGTTGTATATAACCTGTATAATATCTGTATACTGCTGTATATAACCTGTATGTGTATAGCAGGCAGTACAAAATCGTGTATAAGCCAATGGTAGTGGCTTCAGAACTTATGGGTACAAGACTAATGTTAGTATTTGATCAAGGGGTTCTAGGGTTTATGTTGCTCTGGAACTTCCTTCCTTTTGATCAAGGGGTTCCACGGGATCACAGCTTCTTGGAACTTTCTTGCTCTTACTCAGGGCGTCATTCTAAGTCCCGACTATGGCGATTAGAGGTTGTGCAGTTAACTAGTCATTTATGTTATTTTCACTGCTTGCTAATGGCTTGGTAACGGCTAGATAGGAGTAAGAGCACCCTTTTGAAGAGGGAGGTACCAACATCCCTGCTTAGCACATAACCAAACAACCATTTCTTCTCTCGTCAGCCAACGTAGTGCCCATTCTTGCCAACCAATCAGTGGGCTAAATCTGCACGCCGAAAGATTGTTGGCAACCAAACGTAATGCACAAATAGACCCAGCCTTTGTTCCACCTCATACAGCATCCACCGATCCAAATGTAGTACGGAGGAATTTTATGCGAGCAACCAATCAGGCCCATAGGTGCCTCCATTATGATAACTCAGATATTTCCGAGGAAAGGCACTTGCTGTGCATCCTAAGTTCCGAGCTACACATGCAAATGAGTAATCAACCACTAGCACTTGTTCAGTCAGAAGTGTAACCAACACCTTTTCTGTTCTTCATAAACCTCGTGAAGGCAAAACCATGCATATACGATTCGGGTGGTGCACAGAAGCACCCTTCCGTAGCCAATTTGTGCCTCTTGTAGTCTAGTAACGCATTGAAATCGATACGGAACATAGAGCACGTTGGTTTGAGACTTGACTAGGACGGGTGGAATTGTGGGTGCAAAATGTGGCTCGATGTATCGCAAAAAATAAAATGTGCATTAAAGTGTATCCATGTCAAAGTACATTTTGTTCAAAATGGAATATCACTACTGTATCACTGGATAGAAATATCTCCACAGCATTGTGTAAGAACTCTTTGACAAAAACATTATAGATGTAAATAACAACTCAAAGACATAAAAAAGGATCTAGGTAAGAAAGAAAAGCGAAAGGATACAGAATTGACTATAATTTAAAATTTTCAGGAATGTATCAAACTTACAAATATTTTTTTTATTTTTCTGAAAATACAGGGCCCGCTGGAGCTTGGCCTCTGTTTGTCTGCACTCGAAAAATATAGAGCTATCAGCCCAAGAATAGTGGACCCAGCTTGAGCCATGCCCTACTCTGCTTGAAGATCGTCCTCTTAGAAGAAGATAAATAAATAGCCAAGCTAAAAAATGAAGTGACATTCACAATTGAGATCTCTAGCATCTTAAACAACTACCCCAGATACTAATCCAACAAATAGTATAAAACTGCAGAAATTGGCAGCACCAGATCTACCACAAAATTTAGAACAGCTCATCGTACAAAATTAAGAAGTCATGGCTCACAGATGATCCATTCCTTCAGGAAGAGTAGCTAACAAGTGCACCGACATCGTTTCTGGTCATTTCTTTTAGCCCTGGCCGCTGAGTAATCCTCGGTGCCTCCAGCATGTTCGCTATGATATTTCCGAGGAAAAGCATTTGGTATGTATCCCAAGTTCGGAGCTACTACTTGCATAATCAAACACTAGCACATGGCTTGTTCACTAAGAAGTCTAAGAGCATCTCCAATCGCGTCCCTTAAATCTTTCCCAAACGGCGCCGGATTAAACGTTTGGGGGACGTGTTTCGTTCGTGCCGCGTTTGAGGAACGTCGCTCCCAGTCGCGTCCCCAAAATATCGCCCCCAAACATTAAAACTAATTTTAATAGATAGAAGAAAACTCTTTACTAATATTCAAATCGGTGCAACATAAATAAATTATATATAAAACTTCAAAAAAACATAATTAAATTACATATAAATTATTTAAAACTACTTCTTCTTCTTCTTCTTTGACGATGGCCCCGCCTCGTCATCGTCATCACGGTGGCGCTTTCTGCTCGTCACCTCTTCCGAAGAGGCGGTGTCGGCCGACGCGCCGGAGGAATTTGTGTCCTCGTCGTCGCCGGTGCTCGCCGGCTGCGCCTTCGCCTTGGCCTTGGCCTTCGCTTTCGCATCCGCCTCCGCCTTCGCACGGGCCGCCGCCGCTCGTCGATGTCTGGCGGCGAAGAATCGTCGCCGTTGCTGGGCGTCCCGCTATCCCACCAATGACGCCATCCTCGAGGCTTGCCCTCGCTGGAGGTGTCGGAAGGAAGCTCAGAGATGTAGCTCATCGTCGTGAGGAGAAGCTTGGATGAATGGCGGCCAGTTGAAGATCCGAAAGCGCCTGCGTACGGGTCTTATTGAGCGCGGATGAACGGCGGCGCAGAAGTCGAAGAGAGCGGCGGTTGATCTTCCAAGGAGTTCGCGCTCCATTCCGGCGGTTGGCGCGTCGCTCGACGCGGTTGCCAATGCGACGGTTCCGCTTTCCAGCAACTGCACTATCGCTACGTAGGCGGTGGTTGAGCGTCCGAGCCGCTGACACGTCGGGCCCGCCTCGCTTCGCCTCGCTTTTCGTTGTGTTCGGCGTGCCCGGAGCGTCCCCTGTGTAGCGGCGAGGGGCTGGGGGCGCCGGACACCGTATTGGGCCACACCGGACAAAACTGGCCTTTGCGCCACGCGGCTGGGAAGGTTTTTTTGTCCGGCGCGCCCCAGATCGCTTTGGGGGACGGTTTGGGGGACGCGAGAGCATCTCCAGCTGCATCCTCCAAAGCGACCTTAAGCAGCGTCAGATGTATCATTTGGGGGACATGTTTTCTTCGTGTCGCGTTTGGGGGACGTCGCTCCCCAGACGCGTCCTCCAAACAGAATTTGTGATTTTTAAAATTTAAATGAAAAATGTTAAAATCATTCAAACTTGGTATATATTACATAGATTTAGATGAAATTCGATGAAATTTAAGCCTAAACCCTAATCTAGTAGTACTTGCGGCGGCGAGAGGGTTGTAGTTTTGGTGGAAGTTGTACATGTCGTCGACAACGACGTCGTGCTTGCCACGCTCGTCGGGCTCGTCGACGGGCTCGTCCTTCATCGGGTCGCTTGGCCCAGCTTCACCGTCGTTTGTGAGGTCGACGAGCGGCACCCAGCGTCGCGACGGACATGGCGATCACCGCGTCGAGGTCGCCCCTCCAGGCGTCTTTGTCATTCAACGACGCCATGGCCGCGCCTCCAACTCGCTGGCGGCGTCACGTACTGCAGGTCTTCCTTCACCTCGCGCTTCGGCACAATGTACGCCCCCCTCCCTGTTCCAAGTGTTCCTCCGGCCGACGAGGCCGTTGGTGCTGCTCATCTCGGCGTCGTGCTGTGCCTGGAAGAAGTCCGCCCACCATGCGTCGTTACCAGTGTGGGCCTAGGTGGGATCGGCCCACTCCTCGGCGCTGAGGCGAGCACGCTGGGTCCTGATCGAGTCCCTCTAGCGTTCGGTTCCCGCCGGCGGCGGCGGGACGCCGACCCCGTTGACGGCCATCCTCCACCCGCTGCTGCTTGGCAGGCGCATGTCCGGCGGGACAGGGTACCGCGCGCGGTACAACGTCCACGCCTCCGCCACCGTGAGGCTACTGCGGCCGAAGCCGTTCGCCGCGAGGACGTTCTTGCGGGAGGACGACATTGTCGCCGAGGAAGGAGGTGTGGCGAGAGGAAGAGGGTGTGGCGAGATTGGAATGGGGAAGGAAGGAGGTGCGCTCTTTATTGTACAACAGCGGCAGCGGGGCGTTGGCCGCAATAAATACCGGCGCGGATGGCCACACGATCATGCACGACGAGACGCGTCACTGCGTCGCCTGGGAAAGCTAGACACCATTAACGTCGCTTGACCAGAGGTAGGCGACGGGGTTTTAAACGTCTGTGTCGCTAACGCGTCGGTTCTGTCACTCCACACCTCGCTTTTCATTGTGTCCGGCGTGTCCAGAGCGTCCCCTGTGGATCGGGGACGAACTCGGGACGACCGTATTGGGTCACGCCGGACGGAAAGAACCTTTGAGACGCGCGGCTGGAAACGAAAAAATATCCCATGCACATACGGTTCGGGTGGTGCGCAGAAGCACCCTTCCTTCCATAGCCAATTCGTGCCTCTCGTAGTCTAGTTAGGCATTGAGATCGAGACAGAACATAGAGCACCTTGGTTTGAGACTCGGACTAGGACGGGTGGAATTATGGGTGCAAAATGTGGCTCGAAGTATCGCACAAATTAAAATGTGCATTGAAGTGTGACCATGTCAAAGAACATTATTGTTCAAACTAGAATGGTCACTACTGTATCATTGGATATAAATATCTCCACAGCATTCTATAAGATCTCCTTCGCAAAAACATTATAGATGTAACATTCAAAGTAGAACAGCAAAAGGGTACAACTATTTAACCACAAATAAATAGATCTTGTGGTGCACGTCCGTGCTCCTGACTGAATAATCAACACAACTGGGTAGTACACTTGCATGGTGTCAGTTGGCAACTTAGCGCGCGTGTGCAGTATCGTCAATTTGGCGTGCGGAATCTAGGCATCCGTCATGTATTGTCCGCTAAAGTAAATTGTTTAAACGCAGCTGCCTTTTAGAGTAATCACAACCATTATGCATGCCTGATTTTACTGCCATAGCACAGAAGTATGACAACAAAGTGCAAACCCCAGGGCAGACGTTGCTACGATGATTAGAAGATAACCATTGGATGAAGTTCCGACATGAATTCCACAAAATGGACAACCTTACAAAAAAAAAGGATAGCTATGGCGCTAATTATGCTTATTAAGGCATAAGATCGATCCTATGCATTTCATATTTGTCTGTCAGGGATGCTTGTGCCTGTGTGTGCGTGTATGTTGAACCGAGATGTTTCTCGGTCGCCCTGTTAATCACGTTTACATCAGGCTAGTAAAGTATCCTGCTTTCAAATCTGGGTTTCCCTGAAGTGGCCAACGCTACCCATTGCACACACTAGCCGTTCTATTTAAATACATGCGTTTCGCATGCCCCATGATCACATCAAGTGCAGGCACACATGCTAATTAACCATGGACGCATCAATACCAGCCAGTAGAAATGTTCAAACGAAGCAACCAGTTGCTCCCACACTGGCCTTTGTTCCGGTGATCGACCTGTCGTCACCCGGCTCCGCGGGTGCCATCGCCAACGCCTGCAGCAGCCACGGCTTCTTCAAGGCCGTCAACCATGGCATGGCCGTCGGCCTCGCGGAGACGCTTGAGGCCGAGGCGCTGGCCTTCTTCGCGTTGCCCCAGTGTGACAAGATCAAGAGTGCCGCCGGCCTTACGAAGCCGCTCCGCTATGGCTGCCGAAATATCGGGACCAACGGCGACGTCGGCTCCCTGGAGTACCTCATGCTGTCTACCGGCTCCCACACTGTTAATTCCACCTCAACTATGCCCATCCCACTTCGGTACATATATAATATCTGACTGCACCTGCACTCTGCTTAAATTTCATTTGAACTTCAAGAGTGTTAATTATCAAGTGCAGCCAGGCGCTGTATGAGTACATGAGGATAGTGCAGAAGGTGGCGGGGAGGGTGATGGAGCTGATGGCAGAAGGGCTGGGGATGCAGGACACAGGCGTGTTCAGGGGCATGGTCCACAGGGACGGCAGCGACGAGCTGCTGCGTGTGAACCACTACCCGCCGTCGCTGCGCCCGGAGGCGGTGGGCGGTGGCTCCACGGGGTTCGGCGAGCACACGGACCCTCAGATCATGTCGCTGCTGCGCTCCAACTCCATCCCCGGGCTGCAGATCGCGCTGCAGGACGGCAGCTGGCTCCCCGTCCCGCCCGACACAGAGTCCATCTTCGTCAACGTCGGCGACGCCATGCAGGTTCTGACCAACGGGAGGTACAGGAGTGTGAGGCACAGGGTGGTGGCAGAGGCCGGGGAGGAGGTCCGGTCGAGGCTGTCGATGATATACTTCGGCGGCCCGGCGCCGGTGGAGAGGATCGTGCCAGTGGCTGGGGTGATGGGGCCGCTGGAGCCGAAACTGTACAAGAGCTTTACGTGGGAGGAGTACATGACGGCCGCATACAAGACCAACCTCGCCACCTGCAGGCTGGAGCCCTTCCTGCTCCTGCAGCTCGGCGCTGAAGAATCCCCCAAGGATGCAAGCGAGTTGCTGCTGAATGCTGCCACTGCTCCGCAGTAAAGCAGCTTATCGATTTGGAAATCCCCCAACCGTCAGTTCGGTTAAGCCTATCTATATGTATCAGTCTCGTGTACCTATCAACTTCCAAAAGCTTAAGCTAAATTAAGCTGAAAGGCTACAGTGTTCCTGTTTGCTATATGTATCATCATACTATATGACAAGGGATTATCTTTACTTATGTCAATCGGTTGGCAGCGTGTTCTTACATGTGGGATCATCTCAACGTCCTATACAGAGACCCAAATAACAGCCCTTGCCATCTACCAACTCCAAATCTAAAAATTCAAACCCCTCTAAGGTAGTGTTTCCTCACAAACGTTTCTCAATTCCACCAGAGGACAAGCTCAACTAAGAGCTATGACGATGCCAAGTGCGCACCATGGAGCAAAACAATAATGGAACATGCTGACACGACCTAATGTGTTGATCCATGAACAAACATATATTTTGCTAGTTTTCTCTAGCTATTTTCCCTGCGATAATGGACTCTACATATGTCTGAAAACAACAACTTTTAGGAACCAGAGGGAGTTTAGTAAAAGAGACTAATATAGGAACAGAGCTTTAAGCTGCTTAGAAGAACATAAACATACTTAGAATGGAAAAACGCCACAGAATTAGGGACAACAAGCGAAGGATCGGACCCAGAGCTTATTACTTGACAAACAAATGGTAATGTACATGGAGAAAATATCGTCACAGCTGAGTGCTTATGAGCTGGAAATACTGGATGGTAGTTAGCCAAGTAACACTTAGGTTCCATATAGGGTGCAGCTGAAATCATATAAATAGGCTTCTAGACATGCTTAGTGAACAGTTCAAAGAGCACCTCAGAGATCTAAAGCGGGCAAATACTCTTGTCTTTGCCATCTTTAGCTGAGGACATGGCTGCCATAATCTTGATTGAATTTTTCGTATTTATGTGCATGGAGATGAGCAGACGGCCGTGTATTCCTCAAAGCAAGTTCAATATCCTCTGCCGTTACTGGACCAACTTCAGGCAAATCTGCACCATTTTTCAGTTTTAACCCAAAGGTGCTAGAATGTAACTGATTTTTTTTACATATATCATTTCTATCCCCCTTGATTCTCCCGTAAAACTTTGTAAAGGCTCTTTCAGTTCATTTATAAAATTTACACCGTAGGGGCTTCCCCTACGGTAAAGGTGTCAAAAAAATTACATATAATAACGGTTCGATTTAAATATAAATTATTCACTAGGTCCTACTGGCCTTTTCTATTTTAAGCTTTAAGTTCACTATTAAAGCCGTTGAATGCACCCACAGGAAACATCTTCCTAGAACTTTGGAAGCAATAGGTATAAGGAGCAGCAGATCTCCAACAGAAACGACAGATGCAAAATCATTTGTTCTGGTGCACACAAATATTGCGGAAAAGATATGAGAATACTAGTGAAGGACAGAGCACATACCATCCTCATGCACTTCTTCTTGGATGCCTTCTAGAGCTGCCATTATCCGTCTAAGGGGTTGCATTGCAGCCTCCTTGCACACAAGGCGTATATCAGAGCCCGAATATCCTTCAGTGTTCTCCACAAGAATATCATACGGAACCTCCATTGCATCAGGAGTAGAAGGTAGGAACTCTTCAAACATAGCATGTCTAGCTTCTGGCTCTGGTAAGGGCACAAGAATCTAATAGGACTAGTCAAGGAAAAATTTACCTTTGTTTAGGTAAAGGAATAGGGTGTGGTCTCACAAACAAACTCTGGTGGCATTCTAATAAGATTGAACAATCATTTTCCAGATATAAAGGTTAAATTACTACCCTACTGTTTTAGGTGATTGTACAATTAGAAGAGCCTATGGCAAAATGGTAAATTGACCTCCATTGAATGTTCATGATACATTGATATTTCTAGTTTGCATAGAAAAGGATACACGTTTTTCCAATCGGCGTAACATTGCTGCATCCAGTTCCCATGGTAAATTTGTGGCCGCAAGAACAAAAACAAGCTCATCTGTCTTAGTCAGTCCATCCATCTGCACCAATGAAATGTCAGGAAACAATCAAAAAAGAAACAAAACAGCCCTTCATGACGAAAGCAAACAACAGAAGATTATTGAGCATGTCGCCTTCAGGAAATTTCCATGTGCTGACTAAATCCCATGTGTCCATTCTTTTAGTGCTTGGGCTAATATTCAGTGAGCATTGAAACATTTCAGTATAATTCAGACTCTGCAAAATCTCCAAGACAGCTACCTGTATTAATAGTTCAGTCTTTAATCGCCGACTGGCTTCATGTTCGCTACGAGCTTCGCCACGTTGGCTAATAATAGCATCAATCTCATCAAGAAAAATGGTAGATGGTGCATGATGCCGCGCAAGCTCAAATAATACTTTTACGAGTTTCTCCGAGTCACCTGCACCATACTAACTATGAGTAAGCAAAATGTGATACAACTTCGCTAGAAATGGGGCAAACAAGAATCCCATGCACAATAAGGATGTGATATTCGAGGTAATAGCATCAATCTAAAGGCAGATAAAGACCAATCTATTTGGTGGACCTCCACAACTGCAATATCGCCGAGTAAACAGAATTACTTAAATGAAAATATCTCTTCTTCCATGTTCGTAAAGTAGGTGATTACTCCACACCAAAAAGATCAGTGATTTAAAACAGTTCCCCATGTTGATAGCTGAAAGTGACAATTCCACAAGTCAGTGCTCCATAAATCACTAGTGGGGTCATTTAAACAAGCAGTCTGTGGTGCAAGCAGGGAGCCAGCAGACAAAATGGGTAAGGAAGATCTGTAAGTAATGCTCGACAAGAGGACGTCAAGGTAACAGAAGATGGAGTACAAGGGTGCAGGGGAGAACTGTGGTGCAAACAGGGGCTAGTAGCGGATACTGTCCATGGAAGAGCTACAAGCATTGCATGATGCAACATGAGGACGTTGATGGGTAGCACAAGGTGTGCAAGGGTGCAGGGCATCTCTACTGAAGGGTTTATGGACTGTAACCATGCAAAATTTTGATATGTGTGTGTGGTGTGGGCCTCGCAATACATACGACACCTTTATATCAGATATAGCTAGTATGGGGTCTTATTTTATTGATGAAATCACAGCGAATACAGCTCTGCAAATGTACCACAAATCAGACCTGTGGTTTAGAAATATGGTCACTATAAGCACTGTAGTCAAACCAGTCCAGTATTTAATGCATCCTTTCCTGAATTGACATGTCAACAAAACAGCGGGCCAGAGCCCTGCCAAAAACAAGGGGGTGATGATTTCATCCCCCAGGAGAAGCCCGTGTCCATGTCTTGCGGAGTTGGCACTGCCAGTTCTTTTGCATGCAGAGCTAAAATTATGCACCAAACTAAATGTGAGCTATTTTTGTTTGGTAGTATCAAATTTTGGTATGGTTGAAATGGGTCACAAACCAAAGCCCCTTAACATCACGGGGTGGGAAGAGCATGTATTAATTCCTGGGGTTTGCAAGGTTAAATGCAGTGACTATTTACTGCAGTGCATATCTGCAAATAGGTTGTTTTCAGAGAACAGATTTAGAGCTCCCTTAATACTACTCTCCAAGAGAATCCAACAAACATGAAAGTATGCATCTAACGTAAATATATGACAACAATATAGAATATTAATAAACAGGAAAGGCACTTAATGTACAAAAAAAATTCCGCGCAGCATCTATTAAATGGTCAGACTGATATATATTGTAGGGCAGTCCAGCATACCCCAGGGAAAAACAGCAACGGTAATAGCAGAAAAACAATGCAACTGCACATCAGGAACAAGAGGAGGAAAAGGCATACCACGCCATTTGCTAACAATTGATGAAGCTGAAATATTGAAAAAGGTTGTTTTGCACTCAGTAGCCACAGCTTTTGCCAGCATTGTCTGAAGTGAAATATATGAAGGCAGTTAAGAATTGCACTTTGATGATGGTCACCGATTTTAGTTTGAGTACAGCATGACAGCTAATCCATGGAATGGAAAAAATGTTAAGTTAAAAGGAGAGAAGAATGGAAGAACAGATATAAGAAGAACTGTGAAATAGTGAAACCTTTCTTTATCTTAATTATTCAATAGCACAATAGCAACACGAAGACAACATCAGAACAGATCAACCAGCAACCGCAACTGCTATAGGTACACAAATAGTTGTTCAAATCCCAATCTGGCATTTCAAATGAGTTTGAAGGCATTTTGAATGGAAGACAATTGAGTTATAATCACATTAAGCAAGACATTTAGACAAATTACTCAAAAAATAAGTCCCGTCATGAAGCCCTAAAGTATTGCTAAAAGGGTACAATATAGCTTCATAGATAAAAAGAACAATGATAACACAAAACATGTGAAGGTTTTCCAATGTGCAAACCTTTCCTGTTCCCGGTGGACCAAAAAGCAATATGCCTTTCCAAGGAGATAATAGACCAGTGAAGTATCTATAAGATGAATCTGGTTAGGAAACAAAGGAGAAATACTCCATAGATCAACAAGCAAAACATTGTCTGAATGATACAGATTCTACAACATCAGAACTACAAACTTTTTGTAATCCTTTCGGTGTGAAAAAAGGCAGATACTTAGCATGTGGTCTTTCACCACATCCTAGTATAGCCCTATTTGTTCAGGCATTGACACCCAGGTCTAAGGGAGGCTGTGTGATCTCTACTCCTAGTTGGAGCTAGTGCAAGTGCTGGTATAATTGACAATGTCGAAATGATATTGTTTTTTACCAAAATAAAAGCTCTAATCATTTGCAAGACTAGTGCCACGCAACGAAACCAAAAAAAAACAATGTGAAACATAGTTTTGTTATATGTCAAATTAATTCCCTTTGCTTCTTTTATTTATATAGGGCACCCGGAGGAGACAGTAGCTTACTGCTATGATCGTAGATTGTACTGTCATGCTTGTCAGGGTTGAGACGAGGAAGGCAAGAAAAGGAGTGAACGGACGACCACCAACCCAAATCATTAAGTTGAATATCTTATTCTCTATCGATTAGTTGTAGTCGTGGTCTTTGTTACAGCAGTTGGAGGACTAGGAGTGGATGGTAGCTGGTATGCAGAAGTTGGAGTTGATAGCTAGGGACTGTATGCCCCAACATGGATGAGATGGTGGTCGCTTAATAGGTTATGATACATAGTGCTTGAAATCTTTCTGAAGTCTGAAGCATGTATGCCATAGGTATATAGTATATACTACAGCTTTCCAGAGTCTACCCATGTTAAGTGGAAAATTGCACCTTGGTACTACAGGGCATATCAAGATTAAGTTTTATGAAAAAGAAGTAATCCAGCTTTAGCGGAGTATATCATTTCAGGGAGCACACAAACCTACTTGGGATACTTTATAGGCATGACAACTGCTTCTTTAAGAAGACGCTTCGCGGTTTCCAAACCTTTGATGCTTTCCCATTTAACATCTGGACTCCCACGAATGATATCCCTGTAGAAGAAATTAGTGCATTACACCAAGAAAGTAGAGGCCCGAAACACATGCCAGTATGAAAATGGTAAGGGCGTAAGATATAGGTACAGAGTTGGCAAGGCCGTTACCTCAACAATGTCTCGGCTAAGTTGCGTGTTTCTGCAGATTCAAAAGAAGGGAGCAGAGATTTCTGCCTGCAAAATTGGAATGTTGTTTAGCAGCAACGATAGATTTGGACAGAGTAATCTACACGGACTAGTCTAATACCACTACTTGGCAAGTTGGCATGCATCCACCTGAGAAAGCCACAGCTAGAAAGCTACCGCAAAGGAGAGTCGTTCCTAACTTTGGTCTAGTCAACTAAAATGGGCGATGTCAAAATAAGGCGAGCAACAGGAACTGCCAATCCTGTACTAGGTAGGATCCAGTGAGAAATGAAGCAGATACTATCATGACATGCCAATCAACTAAACTGAACCGCACTGAAAGATAACTCTAATGTAAGAACATCCCAAAATTATTTAGCTGATTTTAGCATTTTCTGAATTGGGCTAATCTTAGGACGTCGTTGCGGTAGTTCAGATAGAAGAAGTCGTGCAAATTAGCTGTGCTTCACTCAAGCAAGCAACGAGTCTTACGGCGGCCCAGCCTCCATTGCCCCGTTACGGAACTCGACATTTCTATCCTGCATCCGAAAAAACAACAGCAAAAACCGTCAGTTCTCCGCAGCCAGCCAGCTAGCACCAAAGCAGTAACACGGAAGCCTTCGGGAGAAGGTCGAATTTAATTAATTAATTAATTAATTACCAGACGCTCGTACTGCTCGAACACGGCGAGGTCAGCGCCGCCGTTGGCGCGGGCGCTGTCGGCGGGGCCTGATCCGAGCGCCGGCGCCGGCGCCTCGTCGTCGTCATCGTCGTCACCGTCGCCCTTGGGCTGGTGGCGGATGCCGAGGCCCGCGTCGTAGTAGCGCTCGAAATCCTGCGCCGAGGCCAGGGCGATTGGGGGCAGCGAGATCTCAGCACGGGAGAGCAGGAGAGTGGGGTGTGAACAGCGCAGGCGGGTGAATTGTTTACCTCGAAGGACCAGCGGGTAATGGAGGGCTCGTCGTCGTCGGCGGCGGCCATGGCCATGGCGGCGAGCGAGCTCGGCCGGTCCTCCCCACGCACGGCACGGACGACCGGACGCGACAGCTCCCGAAGCAGCTGAAGGCGTCTGGCGTCTGGCGTCTGGCGTCGGGTTGTTGGCAATAAACAAACAAACGGTAGCACCAGGGGAACACGCTGGAGAGCAGGCCGGCGAAGGGATCTCCGCACCGCTGGTTTTTCACCGAACCGTCGGACGGGGAGGCGGTGACGGTATGTTGAGCGGAGGGTTGGAGCGCGAGGGGTTTACTGCGGTGACCGTGAGGATGTCCCACTTGCCACTGGGGTCTCCGGCGTACGGGCACTAAATCTATATACCCAATAATAAAGGAGCTAAGGGCATCTCCAACCCGGGTACGCAAAACGTCCGCACGCGTCCTTTTGGGTCAAAACGCGTCCCAACGCGCGGACGCGCGGACCCAAATGCAAAACGGACGGCCCGCGAGGTCCGGCACGATCCAAAACCGGCCCAAATTTAGGAGCTATTTGCGTGGTGACGGACTTGTCCGCGCGTCCGTCCTTGTCCGCTGTGTCCGCCCCCAACCCCACTTGGCAGCCACCGCGAGCCACGCGTGAAGAGGCCGCCCGCGCCGCTGCAGAGCTGGCCGCCGCCGCTGGCCGCGCCCGCGCCGCCGCGCACCGGCCGTCGTCGCGGCGCCGCCGCGCAGTACCTCCGGAGCGCCCCGGGCGGTGTAGAAGGGTACGAACAAGGCGAACGATGCTGGCGCCCCGTAAGGCGAGGTTGGCGACGGCGAGCACCCTCCCGGCCACGAGCCGCCGCGGGTCGACGCCGGGCCACCGCGCTTCTCCTCCATCTCCTCGCCGCAGCCCACTCCCGGCGGCGAACATCCCCGCGCGCGTTGTACATGACCGTGGACGGCGGCCCCGACCGGGAGCGAGAAGCCACGCGTGAAGAGGCCGCCCCGCCGCCGCAGTAGCCGGCCGCCGCCGCCGGCCGCACGTCGGGCCGCCGCCGCCGGCCGCGCGTCGGCCGCCGCCGCCGCCTCGAGCCCGCGCCGCCGCAGACTCGGCCGCGCGTCGGGCCGCGCGTCGGGCCGCCGCCGCGCCTCGGGCCGCCGGCCGTGCCCGCGCCGCTGCAGACCTGGCCGCGTGTGGTGACCCTGCATACCACTGCATGTTGTAGTATGCCAGTCGTTGATATAACATTCACGAAGTACCATTCCGCAAATATTACATCCCTCAGAGTAGTACAACAGAACATAGCAGGTCCATAACTCATTCATTTAATATTACAAATATCATACACATATCGTCTTGGAACTCCTCTTGGGTCCTAAGAGAATCCTTCTGGGTTCGAGGCGAACCCAACTTAGCTTACAATATAGATGTCTCATTAAGTTGTACATTTATTCTCTCGAGCAGCTAAGTATTAGGAGTTCGGGCTGCTCGTCTACTACTACTACTTGATGATCCTAGGCTTGATCTCCTCCGGAAGCCTCCCCGGTTCCGTAGACTATGAGATAGTCTACGCCTTCAACACCTCCAGAGAGGTCTGGTTCTTCATAGCCGATGATCTCGGCTCCTTCAGTGTGGTCGTAGTCCTCCTCCAGACGATTCAGACAATCTAAGCAAGGGATTTAAGAGTGGGATGAGTACGAGCGTACTCAACAAGTTCATTATAGGAAAGAGGTGTTTAATGCACTAGCTACAGCATTAGACCAGAAAGTCTAATACCAATGCAGGTTTTGATAACCATTTCTTCAAGAGATTGCTTTTATTTCAAAGAGCTATGTCCGTCAGCCTTCACCGGTTTACTAGAACTTCATGAAGTTCCTTTCCGGCCGCGTTCATAGTTCCATATCCCGGAACAGGGAGTGACAGGTCACAGTTCTTTACACTCTGCAGAGGTGTGTTGCTTTACCCATAAGAGATCTTAACCTTGGTGCCAACCGAGCAGCTTTCCCGTCCACACTTCCTTCGGTGTGAGGCCCGGTATAAGGTCTAGCCAATCATGTTCCTCCGCTACCTCGAACACCCACCCTTTGTTGCATGCCCCGACCCTGGGTCCACGCCGGTCCCATTATTCCCGTAGATTTCAAGGTGGACCCCGACCACGACGACGATGCTCGGGCTCTACCATACACTCCTACGCCGGTAGCTGCAACCCATCATAGACCGCAATACCGTGGGGACTTAGGACTCCCCAGCCTCACCGCTTGCTCCTTCGGGCGACAAGTGTACTACGGACTATGCCGTGGGGACTTAGGACTCCCCAGCCTCACCGCTTGCCCCCTTGGATTACAAGTGTACTACGGTAAAGCGCATCCGTTGATGAACGAGAGGTGGAAACACTTTTGACTACTCCGTCCCACTCCGGATCTTATGGTTAACACGGGTATTACGGCACAAGAATCACCGGCGACATTTGTTGTTTAATCCTAGATGGATATAAACCCTTGCAATGGAACCTCCACCATATCAACACAATCCATGGTTCCATTGCCCACCACATAGTCATATTCATAGTTATGAAAGTAGTGGTTTTGGTTTTTATGCAATAGTGATAACCATAGTACTTTGCAAGTAATTTGATAGAAATACTCAAATGACATGAGCAAGTGATGAACTTGCCCGAACACCGCAAAGTTCTGCAGCTTGGAAAGTGTGGACTGACCCTTGTCCTCTGTTTCTGAAAAATAGCATCATTGTCCGATAAGGGCAATGGTTAAAGAAGCAATTATGCACGATTCCTGTTTTAGGGTTTGTTCCCCCCTTGCGATGACATTATTATTTTATGTAAGAGGTTGATACTAAGATTGATTTGGAGATACTCTGTTTAAAGTAAATTACAACCTTGAAATGTTGTCAAGGTGTTTTTAAAGTCCAATTGCATTAATGGACTTATTTTCTTTATTGAAAATAATATGTGTGATTTAAATCATTATTTAAATCATCAAATTAAGACTTATTCTTAATTGTCTTCAAAAATTCTCTTTGATATTTTATTTGGATAGAGAATTTTATGCTGATTGATTTTCATATTTTTAATTATTTTTTTAGAGCTCTTATCAATTTTCTATTTAATTTCAAAGTTTCTGGTTTTAAATGAAATTGTGAAATGTCTATATTGCCCCTGGGCCCACCTGTCGTGGTGGCCCGACGGTTAACCCTAACCCGAGCCACTCGGGCTCGGTCGGTCGCACCGACCCCTTTCTTCCCCACGTGCTCGCGAACCCTAACCCCCCTTTCTCTCTCGCGACGCCGTGGTCGCCGCCGCCTTCGCCGAAATGTTCCGGCCGCCACCGGCCATCCCCGCCGGCGAGATGGGTATCAATCGAACCGCCGTTCGACGGCGCTTCGAGTGATCCGCGTCGATCTGCCTTTCCTCGCCGCTGCTGTTCTTCCCCAACCCCTCTGTAACCTAGTCGGTTGATCCACGGCGACCTCGTCGCCGCCGTTGCTCCTGGTGACTTGGCGCGGCCGCGTGCCTCGCCGTGATGCTGCTGGGACCCGTGCGCCTGGCGACGAGCTGGCTTGGCGTGACCATGGCCTGGCGCCGCCGTTCGACGGCGTGTGCCGCCATGCCGCCATGGCCGAGCTCCTCTCCGCTTCACCGCAAGTTCTCATCTCCTCCGCCCTTCTTCCTCTCGTTACCTGTTCTACCTCTTCTCCTTCCTCCTCCTCTTCGTCTAGCTTGGCCACTGGCCTGCTTGTCCTCGTAGAGGTGCTGGCCGTGCCGATGTGTTGTAGTTGCTACGCCTTGCTAGCTGTGTCTATAGCTGCGCTGCTTGTGCTGCTGTGCTGCTGTTGTGCATATGCTGCTTCTGTGTGTGCTGCTCTTCTCTATGTCTTGCCGTTGTAACTCATGAACTCTTGCTCATGAGCATACTGTGATGCTTATGCTCAATTAAGTTGCTCATATTGTTGCTATGTGTATCATGCATCTCCTGTGTGTGCATTTCTTTGCCCCTGGCTTGATTATTATGCATAATCCTTGCATTCCGCAAGTGCCAGTGCCTCTAATTGGCTAACCCCTTGTACTGTTGTTCATATTAATGCCTTGTTGAGCATGCTTGCTACAAGATCTCACCATCCTTGGATGGTTTGCTCATGTATATGACTGATTTAGTTATCTGTGATATAGTTGTTAATGTCATGTGGCTGAGTAATTCATATTGCTAATGTATTGTTGCTGGGCTGAGCTGTAACATGCTCTGTCATGCTTTAGCAAGCTCCTGATGATCAGATGATCATCGGTTGCTTGTAAAGGCTGCTGTTTGGTGTCCGTGCCTCACCGCTTGCTCATTCCGTGATGTGTGTGTCACACAGGCTTGTGTTGGTGTGTGATGGTGCTTGCTCAAGCAGCTATTGATGCTTGCAGTGATCTACTGGATCATTTGCAAGTGTCTGGTTCATGATTTACTTATTGATATCATTTATCTGTGTTGCCTTAGTTGATTAAGTGGATAATTGATGTGAACTGCTGAGCAGTAATGATCATATAGATTGATTAAGTGAAGCTAGAGGGATGCCAAAAATTGTTGGGAACCCTAGCTCACTCTGAACCCATCTGGGTAATGATGCAGTGGCTTGGTGTGTGGTCTTTTGGGTTTGAGGTAGCCCTGACAGTCTTTTGATGCTGTCCAAGGGTAGCTCCCCTTCTCTGTGGCTTGCTGTGGTTGGTGAATGCATTACTGGTTAATCCCTTGTTGGATTTCCAGTGATCTTTGATGTTGACAACAAAAATAGACATAATCTGTCTAATGTCTGATGGCTTGCTAGGCTTTAGGTGCTAGATGATTTGGAATGGCTAGTTAGGGATTAATCCAGGTTGGATTTCTCTGGTATGTCATCTGGTTGACATGCCAATGTTCCCTTGGGTAATTTCCCTCTTACTGTTCTCTAATTTGCTTGCACCAAAAGGCTTAGTAGCCAGATGATGATACAATAGGGTACTCACTCCCTTTTTGCTTCTGTGATGCATGTGAATGCTTAAGTATGAGCAAGACAGATGCTTGCTCATGATTCTTGTGTATACCTCACTCCAGCTCCTAGAATTTGTGGTTGGTGTAGAGGATTGCTTCAGCAATGAATTGGTGCTTGCCCTGCTCCTCCTTGTGAGCTTGTGATCTTGGTTTGATTCTGTGGTGATTTTGGACAGGTTGAACAGCTCTGGTTGTTCTTCCTGTTCTTGCTGTTCTTGGTGTTCTTGGTGGCTTACCCTGTTGTTTGGTCGATGACTGAACTAGGGTTTACTGTGGCAAGGTTTTATATGGTTGGCTCTTCTTTCTCTGGTCGACAGCTCCACCCTTCCCTTTGGTGACTCACTGTGTGTGTGTGCTGCATGCACACAGCCATGTGAGCAGGCTGTGTGTGTGTGTCTGCTGATGCTCTGCACTTGGCTGTGAGAGTGGATCAGCTCGGCAGACTTGATATTATCCACCATTCCCATTTCTTTCTAACCTGCCAAGTGGCTATGCCACTTGGCATAACTTTTCTTTTGTTGTGATTGTGTGCAGGGACAATGTGATGATCAAGATGAAGATCAAGATCTTCTTGAGCAAGAATTACATGATGATCAACAATGTAGTTTAGGACATTTAATTGACTTGTAATTTTCCTATTTCTTTTTCCTTTTATTCAATACATGTAATGTGTTGTAATATTTTATAATTCAATTCTGAATGTTGTAAATGACAATGTATCATGTGTGATTATCAATAAAGCTCCAATTTTTCCTTAATGAGCTTTGTATATTTGTTGTATTACTTATAATCTTGATTAATGATAATTGTTTATTAAATTATCTCAAGTTTGAATTATCGTGATGACCATTTGATGTTTGAATTTGAAATTCAAATTCAAAATTGGTTTGAATTCATTCAAACAACTTAACTTGTAATTCAATCATGCAACTTAAGATTTTAATGCAATCTTCACTTCTCTCTTCTCAAAACCCTAATTTAGATAAGTAAGAACAAGTTCATCGCACTCTCGAAACCCTAACCCTGTAAGGTGTCGAGAGAGAAACCTGTCCCCCTTCGATGCAGTTTTGTTTTAAAAGCGCGAAATTTCCCGTAATTTACAATGCAATGCACATCCCTTTCTAAAATCTACCCCTCGATCGTCTCTAAACCTGGGACATTACAGCCTTTCCCCCTTAAAGAAAACTTCGTCCCGAAGTTGTGGTTGTAATACCTGAAGAGTTCGGGGTATGTTTTCCTCAGGTCTTCCTCCTTTTCCCAGGTGGCTTCCCTCTCGGGATGATGCTTCCATTGTATCTTGCAATATTTTATAGCTCTATTCCTGAGTTGTTTCCAGTTCTCCTCGAGAATCTTCGCTGGCTTCTCGATGTAGGTCAAATCTGGTTGTAACTCGAGCTCTTCATGTGATACTGGCTCATCTGGGGTCTTTAAACACTTTCTGAGTTGCGACACATGGAATACGTTGTGAACCTGAGATAACCTTCCCGGTAGTTCTAATTCAAAGGCTAACCCTCGGTTTTGACTCAAAATCTTGAAAGGTCCGATGTACCTAGGGCTTAGCTTTCCTTTTACTCCAAACCTCTGAAGTCCTTTCATCGGGCTCACCTTGAGATATACCATGTCTCCAACTTGTGGCTCCCATGTTCTTCTCTTCTGATCTGCGTAACTCTTTTGTCGACTTTGGGCTATCTTCAACCTATCTCTTATAATGTCAATGATTTGTTGCTTTTCCTTGACATAATCAGGATTAAACTCCTTGCTTGCTCCAGCTTCATACCAACATATGGGTGATCTACACTTCCTTCCATACAGAGCTTCGAACGGTGCCATCTTGATGCTGCTTTGATAGCTATTATTGTATGAGAATTCTGCTAGTGGCAAGTGTTCCTCCCATGATCCTCCGAAATCTAGGGCACAAGCCCTAAGCATATCCTCTAGGATCTGATTAGTTCTCTCCGTTTGTCCACCTGTCTGAGGATGATAGGCGGTACTATAATCTAACTTGGATCCTAAAGCTTCATGTAATTGCTTCCAAAATGCTGATGTGAACACGGATCCTCGATCCGACACGATCTTCTTGGGCACTCCATGTTTACTCACGATCTCTTTGATGTAAAGATCGATGAGTTTCTCTCCTTTATCTTGCTGGTTCACCGCTAAGAAGTGTGCACTTTTCGTCAACCGGTCCACGATTACCCATATCATGTCCTTCTTTTTATTAGTCATGGGTAGTCCGGTGATGAAATCCATTCCTATCTCCTCCCATTTCCATTCTGGAATGGGTAAAGGTTGTAACTTTCCTGCCGGACTCTGGTGTTCAGCCTTCACTCTTTGGCAGGTATGGCATTTCGCCACGTATTGTGCTATCTCTCTCTTCATGTTGTTCCACCAGAATAGTTCCTTTAGATCCATGTACATCTTCGTACTTCCCGGATGAATGGAGTATGGTGTTTGATGGGCTTCCCGGAGTATTACTTCCTTGATTTCAGCAATATCCGGAACACAAATTCTCTTCTGAAACCATAGTGATCCTGATTCTCCTCGGTGAAATTCTGATGGTCTTCCTTCATCTATCCTTCTCATCTCCTCCATGATGAATGGATCGTCCAACTGACCCATCATTATCTCATTCTTCAGGTTGACATTTAGCTCATCGGCTACTTGTAAAGCCGATAGTCCTTCATGAGCTTCTTTCTCCCAAAGTTGTATTTGGGCTTGGCTTATTTCCTTCCTCAACTCCGGTGATAACTCTTGTTCCACTCCTCCAGTGCTCTTCCTACTCAAGGCATCTGCTACAACATTAGCCTTTCCTGGAGTATAATTGATGGTCAAATCATAATCCTTGATTAATTCTAGCCATCTTTTCTGCCTCATATTGAGTTCCTTCTGAGTGAAGAAGTATTTGAGACTCTTATGATCCGTATAGAGCTCACACTTGGCTCCATAGAGAAAATGTCTCCAAGTTTTGAGTGCAAATACAACTGCTGCTAATTCCAAGTCATGTGTTGGATAGTTCACCTCATGAGGTCTGAGTTGCCTCGATCCATAGGATATTACCTTCCGATCTTGCATGAGTACGCAACCCAATCCATGCTTGGATGCGTCACAGTACACGGTGTAATCCTTGCCAACTTCAGGAACTGCTAACACCGGTGCCGTGGTGAGTTTCTCCTTCAGAGTTTGAAAACTCTTCTCACACTCCTCTGACCACACGAATGGTGTGTTCTTTCTTAATAGCTTCGTCATTGGTCCTGCTATCTTGGAGAATCCTTCAATGAATCTCCGATAGTATCCTGCCATTCCTAGAAATCCTCGGATTTCCTTGACGAGTCTTGGGTGCTTCCCATTCTAAAACTGCTGCTACCTTGCTCGGGTTAACGACTATTCCATCTTTGCTAATTACATGACCAAGAAATTCCACTTGATCTAGCCAAAATTCACACTTGCTGAATTTGGCATAGAGTTGATGTTCTCTTAGTGTTTGCAATACTATCTTCGGATGTTCAAGCATGTTCAGTTTTATCTTTGGAATAGATCAAGATATCATCAATGAATACGATGACAAACTTGTCTAGATATGGCATGAAAATCTTATTCATGAGATTCATGAAAATTGCTGGGGCATTGGTTAATCCAAAAGGCACTACAAGGTATTCATGATGTCCATACCTTGAAACAAAGGCTGTTTTTGGAACGTCTTCCTTCTTGATCTTTATCTGGTGATAACCGGATCTTAGATCAATCTTGGAAAAGACTCCCGCGCCTCTGACTTGATCAAATAGATCTTGTATTCTTGGAAGTGGGTACTTGTTCTTGATTGTGACGTTGTTCAAATTCCTGTAGTCTCCGCACATCCTTCTACCTCCATCTCTTTTATCTACGAAGATCACAGGTGATCCCCATGGTGAAACACTTTCTTGTATAAATCCTTTTTGTTCCAAGTCATCCAATTGCTCCTTAAGTTCTTTCAACTCCTTAGGCCCCATCTTATATGGTGCTTTTGCAATTGGTGCTGTTCCTGGAATTAGGTCGATAGTAAATTCTATCTCCCTATCTGGTGGCATTCCAGGTAATTCCTTAGGAAACACATCCTGGAATTCATTCACTACAGGTATATCCTCTAACTTCACCTCCTTCATGCTGTTCAACTGTAGCTCGACTTCGATCTGTGTATGCTTGTCTCCTTGGTAGATCATTCTACTTCCATCGGGGCTTTTCAAAGACACTGTCTTGTTCACACAGTCGATCAATGCTCCGTTAGCTTCTAACCAGTTCATACCAAGAATGACATCAATGTCCTTCATCGGTAAAATGAACAGTGTCTGCGTCAAATGCGCACTTATTGATCATAATGACTTGTTTTTGTTTGGTATGAGTTACTACTATCGTTCCCCCCGCGGAAAGTATGGTTATGGGTGTATCTAACTTAGTGCAACTAATCCCATGTTTGATGATGAATTGTTGAGAAATGAATGATGTAGTTGCTCCAGTATCAAAAAGTACTTTGCCAGGATGAGTGAGTATCTGGAGCGTACCTATCACCGCCTGATCGGAGTTGACCACCTCCTCCAGACTGGTGCAGTTCAGCTTGCCGAAGGGCTTCTTATTCTTCCAGTTCCCTCCATTATTTCCTCCTCGGCTTCCTCCTCCTCCAGACTGACCTCCTCCCGTATTTCTCTTGGGGCAGTCCTTCAGCATGTGCCCCTCCTGGCGACAACCAAAGCATATAATCCTTGGTTTCTTGCAATCCTTGGCAAAATGCCATGTGAGTCCACAGCTTCTGCAAACTGTTTGATTTGCAGTCTGAAATGCTTGGTTCTTCCTGCTACCGTAGTAGTTGCTGTTGTTGTTGTTGTTGTTGTTGTTGTTGTTGTTGTTGTTGTTGTTGTTGTTGTTGTTGTTGTTGTTGTTGTTGTTGTTGTTGTTGTTGTTGTTGTTGTTGTTGTTGTTGTTGTTGTTGTTGTTGTTGTTGTTGTTGTTGTTGTTGTTGTTGTTGTTGTTGTTGTTGTTGTTGTTGTTGTTGTTGTTGTTGTTGTTGTTGTTGTTGTTGTTGTTGTTGTTGTTGTTGTACCTTGGCTTGAAACTCAAGCTGGTATTGGGCTTGTTACTAACAAACCTCTTAGGCTCAAACTTGGCCTTCTTCCTCTTCTCCTCCTGCAGTTGCTTGAAATCATCTTCCAGAGTGATGGCTGCATCCACCAACTCTTGAAACTCCGTCGCTCTCATCATCCGGAGCTGTACCTTGAACTGGGGAGTTAACCCCCTCAAAAACCTCTTCTTCTTCTTGTCCTCAGTGTTGACCTCCTCAACAGCGTACCGGGACAGCTTTGAAAACTCACTGACATAAGTATGGATAGCTTTATCCTTCTGCTCAAGACTTTCAAATTCTTGACGCTTCAGTTCCACTATGCTCTCAGGGACATTTGATTCCCTGAACTTCCTCTTAAACTCTTCCCAGGTAAATACCTTCTCAGTTGGATAAACGGCTACGATATTGTCCCACCACGATGCGGCAGGTCCACACAACAAATGTGTAGCGTAACGAACCTTCTCCTGGTCGTTGCAACCAACAGTATTGAGCTTTCGCTCAGTATCCATGAGCCAGTCTTCCGCGTCCATTGGCTCGGGCGCGTATGCGAAAGATATAGGCTTTGTGTTCTGGAAGTCTGATAAGGTGACTCCCTGATTCTCGGGTCTCTCCACCCTATTCTGTTGTAGCAGCTCCTGGAAGAATTTATTCTGCTGCTCCAACGTCACACGTTGTCTCTCCTCCACCATCTGCATGTACTCGGACGAAATTCCGTTGCGTCATGGGTGGTGGTGGTGGTGGAAACCGATTCCTGGCTGCTTCGTCGGCCTCTTCCTTTGCTTCGCCTCGCGCTCCATGCGCTGCGCTTCGCTCTCCTCTCCTACCGGTCCCGACATAACCCCCTAGTTCTCGCAACACAAGATGATACTCATAATTACTCCATGCGCAAGTTTTCCGAGCTCAACATTGTGCACGGAACTAGTCACGCAATGGAAATCAAGAAGCAAATCCAAATCATACAAAACATATACCATATATTTACATACTTAAGTGGTCTTATTACAATACTCAAGTCGATGTGAGTATGCAAACTCACTTATTAAAGTATATGTACAAATTTCTACAAAATATTACACACTACAATACACGTGGTACTTGTGTATTGTAGCCTTGCTTCCCTTGGTGGTCTCTATTCGATCTTCACTCCCGATACATTCCGAGGCTTCCATCCGGTCGAACGTGTCGTCCTCCTGACAAAACCTGGAACATAAGGTCTCCCCGTCGGCTGGTAGTCGGAATCAGATGATGATCCTAGGGAGAAATCAGTGTTCACGAACTGGTCATTCAGTGCATCGTAGTCCACCCATCGGGTGTACTCCCCTGTGCCTACACCATAGGTATTTCCTTCATTCGTATCCGACTCAACCTCGTGTCGGATACCCTCCAACTTCTTCCCCATTCCACGGATAACTCTGGTGCTGGGTCGTGGCATCTTCATTCATCTCCCCGTCATAATACGCTGAGGTACTATGAGTTCCCGTATCAGACCCCCAACGCCAACCCGTGGAGTTCTCTATAGGAGTCACGGAACGCTGATTGTTTCCGGATTCCTCTCCACCCTCATATCCTCTATAGGAACTACTAAGATAGTTCCCAGGTGTAACGGGTGTAGTTTCTCGTTCGGGGTGGTCAATACTAATGTAGTCACCAGCTGAGTAGACTGGTGTGTGCACCTCATTCTCCATAGGTTCCTTCCCCTTAGTCTCCTCCTTGGGTTCAGTAAACTCCTCCAGCATTGTATCAATTGCTCCCGCCAAATGACGGTTCAACTGAAAGAACAATGATAATAAGTTGCGGCTATTGTCCATGTATTTTGCTGCTTCTGCTGGTTTGCGTTTGGCATATTTGAAATGGTTCAGCATGGGATCATCGTCCTCCTCCATATGAGGAATGTGTGTGAATTCGGAACCCATAAGCTCTTTCGTCTTATGCTCCCGAATATCGGTTATGGCTCTCATAACGGCTATATGGTAGGCTGTGTTCATAGTTCGGCTTCACTCGCCGGCATTACTACGCTCATTCCCAAAGATTCGGGAAGTCGTAGCCCTACCCTACACTTGGCCAATACAGTACCATCATAGTACATGTATTTCTTTACTTGAATCTGGGGATCACACCCAAATTCAAGTAACATGGCACGAAGAATATCTGCGAGTCCTCCTTCATATTCACTCAGTGTGGAATCCATCACTTTCACGTTTCGTCCCGGACGTGAACTTGCCATTGTTGGCTGTAGAAATAGAAAGAATATAAGATTAGTAATAATGCATCATAATAGAGATAATAAAGAATTATCGCACTAAAAGATATGATTGTTGTATTCTCAATTGAATATACACCATATTTTTAGAGAATTCTTTACTAGTCCTATTTGACTCCTAACGTTCGGTCCCATTTACTAGGTTCCAACCTAAGGTCAAAGCTTTTGCTCGATACCAACTATGGTGACCCCGCATACCACTCGCATGTTGTAGTATGCCGGTCGTTGATATAACATTCACGAAGTACCATTCCGCAAATATTACATCCCTCGAGTAGTACAACGGAACATAGCGGGGTCCATAACTCATTCACTTATTATTACAAGCATCAAACATATATTGTCTTGGAGCTCCTCTTGGGTCCTAAGAGGGATACTCCCGGGTTCGAGGCGAACCCACCTTAACTTACAATATAGAAGTTTCACTAGGTTATACATTTATTACCTCGAGCAGCTAAATACTAAGAGTTCCCCACTGCTCGGCTACTACTGCTACTCAGTGCTTTTAGGCTTGTTCTCCTCCGGAAGCCTCTCCGGTTCCGTAGACTATGAGGTAGTCTACGCCTTCAATACCTCCCGAGAGGTCTGGTTCTTCATAGCCGATGATCTCGGCTCCTTCATGGTTGTCGTAGTCCTCCTCCAGACGATTCAGACAATCTAAGCAAGGGATTTAAGAGTGGGATGAGTACGAGCGTACTCAACAAGTTCATTATAGAGAAGAGGTGTTTAATGCACTAGCTACGATATTAGACCAGAAAGTCTAATACCAATGAAGGTTTTGATAAACATTTCTTCAAGAGGTTGCTTTTATTTCAAAGAGCTATGTCCGTCAGCCTTCACCGGTTTACTAGAACTTCATGGAGCTCCTTTCCGGCCGCGTTCGTAGTTCCATATCCCGGAACAGGGAGTGACAGGTCACGGTTCTTTACACTCTGCAGAGGTGTGTTGCTTTACCCATAAGAGATCTTAACCTTGGTGCCAACCGGGCAGCTTTCCCGTCCACACTTCCTATCGGTGTGAGGCCCGGTATAAGGTCTAGCCAATCATGTTCCTCCGCTACCTCGAACACCCACCCTTTGTTGCATGCCCCGACCCTGGGTCCACGCCGGTCCCATTATTCCCGTAGATTTCAGGGTGGACCCCGACCACGACGACAGTGCTGGGCTCTACCATACACTCCTACGCCGGTAGCTGCAACCCATCATAGACCGCATTACCGTGGGGACTTAGGACTCCCCAGCCTCACCGCTTGCTCCTTCGGGCGACAAGTGTACTACGGACTATGCCGTGGGGACTTAGGACTCCCAGCCTCACCACTTGCCCCTTTGGATTACAAGTGTACTACGGTAAAGCGCATCCGTTGATGAACGAGAGGTGGAAACACTTTTGACTACTCCGTCCCACTCCGGATCTTATGGTTAACACGGGTATTACGGCACAAGAATCACTGGACGACATTTGTTGTTTAATCCTAGATGGATATAAACCCTTGCAATGGAACCTCCACCATATCAACACAATCCATGGTTCCATTGCCAACCACATAGTCATATTCATAGTTATGAAAATAGTGGTTTTGGTTTTTATGCAATAGTGATAACCATAGTACTTTGCAAGTAATTTGATAGAAATACTCAAATGACATGAGCAAGTGATGAACTTGCCTGAACACTGCAAAGTTCTGTAGTTGGAAGGTGTGGACTGACCCTTGTCCTCTGTTTCTGAAAAATAGCATCATTGTCCGATAAGGGCAATGGTTAAAGAAGCAATTATGCATGATTCATGTTTTAGGGTTTGTTCCCCCTTCCGATGACATTATTATTTTATGTAAGAGGTTGATACTAAGATTGATTTGGAGATACTCTGTTTAAAGTAAATTACAACCTTGAAATGTTGTCAAGGTGTTTTTAAAGTCCAATTGCATTAATGGACTTATTTTCTTTATTGAAAATAATATGTGTGATTTAAATCATTATTTAAATCTTCAAATTAAGACTTATTCTTAATTGTCTTCAAAAATTCTCTTTGATATTTTATTTGGATAGAGAATTTTATGCTGATTGATTTTCATATTTTTAATTATTTTTTTAGAGCTCTTATCAATTTTCTATTTAATTTCAAAGTTTTCTGGTTTCAAATGAAATTGTGAAATGTCTATATTGCCCCTGGGCCCACCTGTCAGGGTGGCCCAGCGGGTTAACCCTAACCCGAGCCACTCTGGCTCGGTCGGTCGCACCGACCCCTTTCTTCCCCACGCGCTCGCGAACCCTAACCTCCTTTCCTCTCTCGTGACGCCGTGGTCGCCGCCGCCTTCGCCGAAATGTTCCGGCCGCCACCGGCCATCCCCGCCGGCGAGATGGGTATCAATCGAACCGCCGTTAGACGGTGCTTCGAGTGATCCGCGTCAATCTGCCTTTCCTCGCCGCTGCTGTTCTTCCCCAACCCCTCTGTAACCTAGTCGGTTGATCCACGGCGACCTCGCCGCCGCAGTTGCTCCTGGTGACTTGGCGCGGCCGCGTGCCTCGCCGTGATGCTGCTGGGACCCGTGCGCCTGGCGACGAGCTGGCTTGGCGTGACCATGGCCTGGCGCCGCCGTTCGACGGCGTGTGCCGCCATGGCCGAGCTCTTCTCCGCTTCACCAGTAAGTTCTCATCTCCTCCGCCCTTCTTCCTCTGTTACCTGTTCTACCTCTTCTCCTTCCTCCTCCTCTTCGTCTAGCTTGGCCACTGGCCTGCTTGTCTTCGTAGAGGTGCTGGCCGTGCCGATGTGCTCGTAGTTGCTACGCCTTGCTAGCTCGTGTCTACAGCCATGAGCCCTTGTGCTTCTGTGTCTGCTCTATTGTGCATATGGCTATGCTTATGTGTGCTTGCTCTTCTCTATGTCTTGCTCGTTGTAACTCATGAACTCTTGCTCATGAGCATACTGTGATGCTTATGCTCAATTAAGTTGCTCATACTGTTGCTATGTGTATCATGCCTCTCCTGTGTGTGCATTTCTTTGCCCCTGGCTTGATTATTATGCATAATCCTTGCATTCCGCAAGTGCCAGTGCCTCTAATTGGCTAACCCCTTGTACTCGTTGTTCATATTAATGCCTTGTTGAGCATGCTTGCTACAAGATCTCACCATCCTTGGATGGTTTGCTCATGTATATGACTGATTTAGTTATCTGTGATATAGTTGTTAATGTCCTGTGGCTGAGTAATTCATATTTCTAATGTATTGTTGCTCGGGCTGAGTCGTAACATGCTCTGTCATGCTTTAGCAAGCTCCCGATGATCGGATGATCATCGCTTGCTTGTAAAGGCTGTTGTTTGGTGTCCGTGCCTCACCGTCTGCTCATTCCGTGATGTGTGTGTGTGTCACACGGGCTTGTGTTGGTGTGTGATGGTGCTTGCTCAAGCAGCTATCGATGCTTGCGGTGATCCACCGGATCATTTGCAAGTGGCTGGTTCATGATTTACTTATTGATATCATTTATCTGTGTTGCCTTAGTTGATTAAGTGGATAATTGATGTGAACTGCTGAGCGGTAATGATTATATAGATTGATTAAGTGAAGCTAGAGGGATGCCAAAAATTGTTGGGAACCCTAGCTCACTCTGAACCCATCTGGGTAATGATGCAGTGGCTTGGTGTGTGGTCTTTTGGGTTTGAGGTAGCCCCGACGGTCTTTTGATGTCTGTCCAAGGGTAGCTCCCCTTCTCCGTGGCTTGTCGTGGTTGGTGAATGCATTAACTGGTTAATCCCTTGTTGGATTTCCAGTGATCTTTGATGTTGACAACAAAAATAGACATAATCTGTCTAATGTCTGATGGCTTGCTAGGCTTTAGGTGCTAGATGATTGGGAATGGCTAGTTAGGGATTAATCCAGGTTGGATTTCTCAGGTATGTCATCTGGTTGACATGCCAATGTTCCCTTGGGTAATTTCCTCTTATCGTTCTCTAATTTGCTTGCACCAAAAGGCTTAGTAGCCAGATGATGATACAATAGGGTACTCACTCCCTTTTTGCTTCTGTGATGCATGTGAATGCTTAAGTATGAGCAAGACAGATGCTTGCTCATGATTCTTGTGTATACCTCACTCCAGCTCCTAGAAATAGGGTTGGTGTAGAGGATTGCTTCAGCAATGAATTGGTGCTTGCCCTGCTCCTCCTTGTGAGCTTGTGATCTTGGTTTGATTCTGTGGTGATTTTGGACAGGTTGAACAGCTCTGGCTGTTCTTCCTGTTCTTGCTGTTCTTGGTGTTCTTGGTGGCTTACCCTGCTGTTTGGTCGATGACTGAACTAGGGTTTACTGTGGCAAGGTTTTATATGGTTGGCTCTTCTTTCTCTGGTCGACAGCTCCACCCTTCCCTTTGGTGACTCACTGTGTGTGTGTGTCGCATGCACACAGCCATGTGAGCGAGTCGTGTGTGTGTGTCTGCTGATGCTCTGCACTTTGCTGTGAGAGTGGATCAGCTCGGCAGACTTGATATTATCCACCATTCCCATTTGTTTCTAACCTGCCAAGTGGCTATGCCACTTGGCATAACTTTTCTTTTCTTGTGATTGTGTGCAGGGACAATGTGATGATCAAGATGAAGATCAAGATCTTCTTGAGCAAGAATTACATGATGATCAACAATGTAGTTTAGGACATTTAATTGACTTGTAATTTTCCTATTTCTTTTTCCTTTTATTCAATACATGTAATGTGTTGTAATATTTTATAATTCAATTCCGAATGTTGTAAATGACAATGTATCATGTGTGATTATCAATAAAGCTCCAATTTTTCCTTAATGAGCTTTGTATATTTGTTGTATTACTTATAATTCTTGATTAATGATAATTGTTTATTAAATTATCTCAAGTTTGAATTATGTGATGACCATTTGATGTTTGAATTTGAAATTCAAATTCAAATTTGGTTTGAATTCAATCATACAACTTAATTTAGTAATTCAATCATGCAACTTAAGATTGTGATGCATCTATCTCTTCTCTCTTCTCAAAACCCTAATCTAGTTAAGTAAGAACAAGTTCATCGCACTCTCGAAACCCTAACCCTGTAAGGTGTCGAGAGAGAAACCTGTTCCCCTTCGATGCAGTTTTGTTTTAAAAGCGCGAAATTTCCCCGTAATTTACGATGCAATGCACATCCCTTTCTGAAATCTACCCCTCGATCGTCTCTAAACCTGGGACATTACAAGAAGGCAACAACAACAACACTCCTCCGACTCCAGAACACACTCCGCAAACTCCACGGCAGGGTCAAAAATCGATCGTGCCCGGGGAATCCACCCTCCCCCGATCCGCAGATCTGAGAGGAAAGCAGGTCAGCAGCTCGCCGGCGCCGCCACAAGTGGCCTTGCCGAGATGGGGATCGAGCTCCAGCAACCTTATTCCGACGCGACGTTGCCTCCACCATCTCGACGCCGTCCCAGTACACCGAGGGAAGTCTAGGCCGGGCGCTACCTGGCGCAGCAGAGGGAGCCCCCCCCCCCCACCGCCGCCACGCCACCGGGGCTTTGCCCTGCGGCGCCACCGGCGGTGGCGGCGGGAGGAGGGGGTGTGGTGGGGGCTAGGGTTGGGGGTCGTGCGGGAGGACAAACTGGGATGGCCTTTCCGATCCATCTCATGTCGAAACTTCAGCCAAGTGCTCATCAATCTGATTTTATTTCTAACGGTCACTGATAATCTTTGACAAGGTCAATGACCGGTCGATCCAATAATTGGTAAACAAAATTTATTGTCCATAAAAAGGAAGCCTTACCACGGGCTGCCCTAGCTGGCGCTCGATCGCCAGGAGATTAGCGAGCGATCGTTTTCCGACAGGATTAGAAGTAAACGCGTTTTCCCTTGCCGTACATTTGCATGCATGTAAAAAGGAACAAATATGATGACGTAAGCGAGAATCTTTCCAAATTTGAAAGTTTAAAAGGTTTTAACTTTTAAACGACTACTCCGATTTAAGATTCGCTTTCACCAATAAATCCATCTCGACGAGATCTTCAAAACTAGCACCCATGTTAATATGTTTCGACAAACTTTTTTCTGGATAAAAGTTATCAACCCGGCCTCTCTATTTGAATAATCAACCCCTCCGTACTTGAGTGATCAATGACAAATGTATAAAATTATCAACATGGTGCATGCTATTGAGGGAAAGTTCTGCATGCAAGCACAAATAGATGAATCTGCTGATGTCAGCGGAATCTTTTCCAAATTTGAAAAATTCAAAATGTTTTAACTTTCAAACGACAACTCCAAATTAAGATCCGCTTTCACCAATAAATCCGTCTCGACGAGATCTTCAAAACTAGCACCCATGTTAATATGTTTCGACAAACTTTTTTTTTCTGGCTAAAAGTTATCAAGCCTCTCTATTTGAATAATCAACCCCTCCGTAATTGAGTGATCAACGATAAATGTGTAACATTATCAACCTGGTGCAGGGTATTAAGGGAAAGTTCTGCATGCATGCACAAATAGACGAATCTGCTGATGTCAGCGAAATCTTTTCCAAATTTGAAAATTCAAAACGTTTTAACTTTCAAACGACAACCCCAAATTAAGATTCGCTTTCACCAATAAATCCGTCTCGACGAGATCTTCAAAACTAGCACCCATGTTGATATGTTTCGAGAAACTTTTTTTCGGGTTAAAAGTTATCAACCCTTTCTATTTGAATAATCAACCCTCTGTACTTAAGTGATCAACGGTAAATATATAAAATTATCAACCTGGTGCAGGCTATTGAGGGAAAGTTCTGCATGCATGCACGAATAAACGAATCTGCTGATGTCAGCGGAATCTTTTCCAAATTTAAAATTTTAAAACGTTTTAACTTTGAAACGACAACTCCAAATTAAGATTCGCTTTCACCAATAAATCCGTCTCGACGAGATCTTAAAAACTAGCACCCATGTTGATATGTTTCGAGAAACTTTTTTTCGGACTAAAAGTTATCAACCCTCTCTGTTTTGAATAATCAACCCTTCGTACTTGAGTGATCAACGGTAAAATGTATAAAATTATCAACGCCAAAGTTATTTTATTTTAAACATTTTAACGAATCTTTTTTAGTTTAGAAGCTATCAACCCGGTGTTCTGATATTTATCAACAGTAAATATGAATAACTACCAACCCTAAAAATCTAAATTCATTTCGAATATTTTGTCGACTCTTTTTAGTTTACAAATTATCAACCCGGAGTCCCGTTATTTATCAATGGTAATTATAAATAACTACCAACCCTAAAGAGTATTTCATTTAGAACATTTTAGCGAACATTTTATTTATTTTACAAGCTATCAACCTGGTGCCTCGTTATTTATCAACTGTAAATATAAATAAATAATAACCCTAAAAATTATTTCATTTAGAATATTTTAGCGACTCTCTTTTAGTTTACAAGCTATCAACCCGGTGACCCGCTATTTATCAATGGTAAATATAAATAAATATCAACCCTTAAAATTTAATTTAATTTAAAATATGTAGGGACTCTTTTTTTTGTTTACAAGTTATCAACCCGGTGCCCCGTTATTTATCAACAGTAAATATAAATACCTAGCAACCCTAAAAAAGTAAATTTCATTTAGAATATTTTAGCAACTTTTGTTAGCTTACAACTTAAAATAATACTTAATTTGAGTAGCAAGTGGTAGTTCATTTGAGTTGCAAGTGGATCTTCCCACCCGTTATTTTCCCCCTTAAAAACCACTGGTCCGAAAAAGGGAATTGCAAAAGAACCCCCTTAAACATGAATTACCGCACGAAAAAAAACCCAAAAGGAAATTGCAAAAAGAGAATTGAGAGTCTGCCTCGTGCTGAAAAAAAGAGAGTGAGATGCTATGTGGCAAATCCATGAGATGATCTATGCATGTGCATGCATGCAGTGTGAACGCTCTTGGCTGCATGCAACTTGCAAAGTAGTAATACAAGTTGTTAGTGTGAACACATGTGAACGAAATTAAACACTAGGTGATAAAAAATGAATTGACTCGCTGCGCGAGAGCTTCCGCGCCACGGAAAGTGATTGCTCGAGCGATCGATAGCCAGGGAGGGGATTTACCTTACCACGACGTTAAAAAAAAGATAAGCCATATCGCTCCAACGTGTAAAAAATGACACGTACCGTGGCACAAACTCCTCCTTGGCCGCATGATGTACGCTGCAAAATGGCGGACGAAAATCCCACACGAGTTACATTGGAAACTCTAGAAACTGTCATTCACAAAAAAAAAAACTCTAGAAACTGTCGCCCCGAGTTGCAACCACGGGCACATTTCTCCTTCTATTAATTTCATTAAAAAGAACACAATCGCATGCTGTCCCGGCATATGGGTCAAACTTTATGTAAGAGCCAACACAACCAAAGTTCGATGAAAAGAGTTGGTGTAATTTACTGGTACAACTCAACACACCCGTTCACGTGTAATGAGAAGAAAATTTAGCACGCGAGAGACTTAGAGATAGGCTCGAGCACATGTACACACATACATGCATACAACCACCACTGAGAGCTCGAAGAATAGACACGTACAATGCAACCCATACTGAAGGCTCTCATTTCCCCCCACCAGCTCTCACCTCTCTACAGTAACTGGTCGAGCCCCTCTCTTTTTCGGGCCGATCCGAAGCCTCTCCGCCAGAATAGCCGACCGGGGACGGTGGAGGTGGTGCGCCGGCGTAGTCTAAGTGTAGTCTAGGTCCTCTCCTCTTCAGTTTTTAGGATTACCCTTGTGGATCTTGGCGTGATGCCAGTAGTTTGGAGTGGGGTGCTCGATCTGTTCGGCTAGATTTGGCACAAGCTTGGCTTCCTCTTCGTCGTGTGGTCGCTCCAGTGGCCGGAGCTGCTCGTGAGGAAGAGGAGCACCGTCTTCTTTAATAAAGCCGATGGTGTTTGATACGTCTCCGACGTATCGATAATTTCTTATGTTCCATGCCACATTATTGATGATATCTACATGTTTTATACACATTATATGTCGTATTTATGCATTTTCCGGCACTAACCTATTAACGAGATGCCGAAGAGCCAATTGCTGTTTTCTGCTGTTTTTGGTTTCAGAAATCCTACAAAGGAAATATTCTCGGAATTGGACGAAATCAACGCCCAGGGGCCTATTTTGCCACGAAGCTTCCAGAAGACCGAAGAGAAGACGAAGTGGGGCCACGGGGCGCCGCCACACTAGGGCGGCGCGGCCCAGGAGGGGCCCGCGCGGCCCCGCTGTGTGGGGCCCCCGTGACCCCTCCGACTCCGCCCTTCCGCCTACTTAAGGTCTTCGTCGCGAAACCCCCAGTACCGAGAGCCACGATACGGAAAACCTTACTGAGACGCCGCCGCCGCTAATCCCATCTCGGGGGATTCTGGAGATCGCCTCCGGCACCCTGCTGGAGAGGGGAATCATCTCGCTGTTATCACCAGAATTTGACCAAGTCAGAGGTGGGCCGTGATCGAAGACGGGTGTGAAGAGATATATAGAAGTAGTATGTGGATCGGCCTTTTATACCAAGTTGGGCTTAATTGCCCGTGTATCTGTAACATATTAGATCGTATTTTAGTTTAGAGATAGAGTCTTATTCATGCACGGTTTGGTGCACGACCGCATTAGAGAGTCCGCCGGACTATAAATATGTACCTAGGGTTTATGGAATAAACAACAACTCACGTTCAACCCCAAAAACAAACCAATCTCGGCGCATCGCCAACTCCTTCATCTCGAAGGTTTCTATCGAGTAGCGACATGCTGCCTAGATCGCATCTTGCGATCTAGGCAGCACAAGCCCCACGTTGTTCATGCGTTGCTCGTACTCGAAGCGTTTTTGATGGCGAGCAACGTAGTTATCATTAGATGTGTTAGGGTTAGCATTGTTCTTCGTTTAAGCATGCTTACGTAGTGCAACCCTTGCATATCTAGCCGTCCTCACGCCTATCTCGGGTGTGGGGCGGCACCCCGCTTGATCATTATTTAGTAGATCTGATCCGTTACGATTGCTCCTTGTTCTACAAGGATTAGTTTAATATCTGCAATAGTTTGGCCTTACAATGGGGGAGGATCCAAGTGGCACGTAGGGTGGCGTTCGCAAGTCCTAAACGGGATGTTCCTAGGATCAACTTCATGTTGGTTTTTTGGCCTTGTTTAGGATCGGCTTACGAGCACCGTGCGTGGCCGCAAGGCCCAACCCGGAGTAGGATGATCCGGTTATGCGGTGAAAACCCTAAATCGTCGTAGATCTCATTAGCTTCATCTTGATCAAGCAGGACCACCAAGTATTCGTGCACCCCGTACGGATCATGGGTGGATCGGCTCTTTGAGCCGATTCACAGGATAACCCGAGAGCCGATCGAGGCTCGTATTTAATGTTTACATGTATGCCCTGCAGGAAACTAAGCGAGGCAACCTCATCACCTTCCTGACCAGGTATAGGTCAGGTGGCACGCCCTTGCACTTCGCAACGCCGCGTGTGACCAGAAGGGCATTGCGGGCCGTCGCTCGGAGGGGTCTCAGCCAGCCGCAGCTCTAGGCTCCCCCCGGCTCTACAGTGTTGACAAGGCCGCTGCCCGCCGGTGGGTTTTGGCAGTCAACACATTCTGGCACGCCCGGTTATAATCAGATTTTCATGGCCCCGGAAGACATACACAAGACTGCATTCAGAGTACCAGGGGCAGTAGGCTTGTTCGAATACGTGGTCATGACCTTCGGGCTGAAGAATGCTGGTGCAACATACCAGCGAGCCATGAATTATATATTTCATGATCTGATCGGCAAGTTGGTGGAGATCTATATCGACGACGTGGTGGTCAAATCGGTATCCATGGAGGGGCACTTGGACGATCTACGGCGCGTCCTAGAACGGACTCGGAAATTCGGGCTGAGGATGAATCCGAAGAAGTGTGCTTTTGGCGTGACGGCTGGTCAATTCCTAGGTTTTCTGGTTCATGAACGGGGAATTGAGATCGGCTTGAAAAGTCAGGAGGCGGTGCGTACCATGCAGCCGCCGACCACGAAAAAGGAGCTTCAACGCCTCATCGGCAAGATCAATTTCGTCCGGCGGTTCATCTCTAATCTGTCAGGACGAATCGAGCCGTTCATGGCGCTGGTGAAGACCAAGTCCGACGACGAGTTTCACCGGGGGCAGAACGACAACGAGCGTTTGATGAAATTAAGCGATATCCGACAACGCCGCCCGTGCTAGTTCCGCCCCGAGCAAGACAGAGCCATTCTACATCTACCTCGTCGCAGCTGATACGTCCATCGCTTCGGTAGTGGTGCAACTCTACGACGGCGTTGAGAGAGTCGTTTTCTACCTCGGCAGGAGGATGCTCGGACGCGGAGACAAGATACCCCGAGGTCGAGAAGCTTTGCCTCCGTTTATTCTTCACCTGCACCAAGCTCCATCACATCCTTCTGACGGCGGAGATCATCGTCATCTGTAAATCAGACGTCGTCAAACACATGTTGTCGGCCCCTGTTTTGAAAGGCCGACTCGGTAAATGGATGCTTGCGCTGTCAGAGTTTGATCTCCGGTACCAGCCTGCGAAGGCAGTTAAGGGCCAAGCGTTAGCCGATCTCATCGCTGAACGGATCAGCACCAATATAGCCGCACTATCCATTCGTGCATGGGCTATGTTCTTCGATGGATCGGTTTGTGACGGTGGTTGCGGCATCGGCATTTTACTCGTATCACCTCGGGGGGCAGAATACTCCTTCTCCATCAGATTATCTACCCCTTGCACCAATAACGTAGCAGAATATGAGGCAATACGTAAAGGAATGGAATTGTTATTGGAAGCTGGAGCTGAAGCTGTAGAGCTCTTCGGGGACTCAAAGTTGGTGATTAACCAGCTCACGGAGGAATATAGTTGCGAAAGTGAATCGCTGTTCCCATATTGGGTGGAATGCCGTGAGTTGATGACACAGTTCCGGTACATTAACTTCAATTGGATCCCAAGGTCCCGGAATACCGATGCCAACAACCTCGCACAAATGGCGTCGGGCTACATAGACATAGCCGACGGAGCGAAGTTCGGATACAATTCCTGGAGCGGAATGATTGGAGAGCCGAGATCTTCGATTATTTGAAAGATTCGGCTCGGGGGCACCTAAACGGGTGAGATACGAGCCATGAAGTATGTCCTTATAGGAGACGATATGTTCTACAGGACATTAGAAGGGTTGTTACTCAAGTGCCTAGGACCGACCGAGTCAAATCGGCTCTTACATGAGGTGCATGAAGGCGCCTGTGGAACACATCAGTCGGCTCATAAGATGAAGTGGTTGATCAGGCGATCAGGGTTTTATTGGCCCACTATGCTTGAAGATTGCTTCAGTTATTACAGGGGGTGCCAAGCATGTCAGATGTTCGGAAAAATTCAGATGGTGCCAGCATCAGCGATGAACCCCATCATCAAACCTTGGCCGTTTCGGGGGTGGGGCATGGATATGATCGGCAAAATCCATCCGGCATCAGGTAAAAAACATGAATGGATTTTGGTTATCACAGATTACTTCACCAAGTGGGTGGAGGCCGTCCCTATGAAAAAAGTAACATCAGAGGACGTGATCAAGTTTGTGAAAGAACACGTCATTCATAGGTTTGGAATTCCCCAGACTATCACGACCGATGGAGGTTCGGTCTTCACTTCTAAGGAATTCAGGAAGTTCTGTGATGATGTCGGGATTAAACTGATCCGATCATCCCCCTACTATGCTCAAGCTAACGGACAGGCCGAGGCGTCCAATCAAAGCCTGATCAAGCTGATCAAGAGGAAAATTGACGAGAACCCTCGGGATTGGCACGAGAAGCTATCGAAGCGTTATGGGCCTACCGCATGTCGTGTCATGGAGCTATAAAGACCTCGCCGTACCAGCTTGTATATGGACAGGAGGCCGTATTGCCCTGGGAAATTACGGCTGGATCAAGACGCGTCACGTTTCAGAATGATCTGACAGCTGAGGAATATGCAGCTTTGATGAGCGACACTATTGAGGACGCAACAGAACTCAGGCTTTGGTCGTTGGAGAAGATTAAGGAAAACAAAGCCAGGGTGGCTCGTGCTTACAACAAAAAGGTTAGACCAAAGGAATTCCAAGTTGGTGATCTTGTGTGGGAAGCTGTGTTGCCATTGGGAACCAGGGATAAGGCATATGGCAAATGGTCTCCTAATTGGCACGGCCCGTACAAAGTGGTCCAGGCCTTGAAGGGTAATGCGTACATGCTGGAGGAATTGAGCGGCGAAAAGTTCCCCGTGGCCGTTAATGGTCAGCACCTCAAGAAATATTTCCCAAGCATGTGGGATGATGGACAGTAAGATGTGGGGGCCAATTTCAGAATCGGCCAGTAAAAAAAAAAAAAAATATATATATACATTAGAGCCGATGCACAGGCATCGACTTGAGAAAACATATGGAGATTAACAGCTTGCAAGTACAGCCGATGCACGGGCATCGACTTCAGAAAACAGAGCCGGTACGCTGATATCGACTTTAGCAAAATAAGTTTGTACAAGATGAGCCGATATTTTGCCATCGGCTCCCTGTACGACAACTCCATTCGGCAGTCGACAAGGGGGAAATTAGTTGAGGGGATTCCTTACAAAGGAAGAGCCGATTGCTTGGGAAGGGAGAACAAAAGAAGGGTCTATTGACCAATCTACTATTGCTAGGCCTGTATTAGTAGATCTTAATCTATGGGCCGTCGCTTCCTTCGTCGTCGTCCTCGGAACTCTCATCGGCACTACTGCCGATGGGTTCCTCGTCGCTGCTTCCGTGACCCTCTACGGGAGCTTCGTCTTCATCTTCATCGTCGCTGCTGTCGTCGTCCCACCACATGCGGAGACGCTTCGCTGGTGGATAACCCTCGAGTGAGTCATCGTCATCGTCGTCTTCCTCTTCCTCTTCTTCAGAGGTGGGGCAGCCGTCCCAGGGGAACTGGTCGTCCTCGCTCTCCGACTCCAGTTCCCCGACGGCGAGGAACTGAAGATCTCCGTCCCCGCTGGTCAGGGACTGGTCGTCTTCGGACCAGACAGAGGAGGAAGACCCGTAGGAAAGCTCGGAGGAAGAGTCGTGGAAGACCGACGAGGAGGAAGAAGAAGAGGAAGACATGGCTGTGGGAGTTTGGGGGTTTTTGGGTGCCGATAGCCAGAACAGAGCAGGATGGTGAAATGGCGAATTGCTCAGAGCGGTTAAATAAAGAGGGCCACGGTGAAAAATTCAATGCCGCAGCAGTTTTCGAGGAGGCAGTACTCAAAGACAACGGTCAAATTGTGCGGAGCAATGGTTCTGCTCTGCCATGACATGACCCGACGAAAAATGCTGCAATGGTTCTGCTCTGCCATGACATGACCCGACGAAAGAAAAACGTAATGATTTTGGAAATATCATTTCCAAAACCAGGGGGGCATGTGTTATCACCAGAATTTGACCAAGTCAGAGGTGGGCCGTGATCGAAGATGGGTGTGAAGAGATATATAGAAGAAGTATGTGGATCGGCCTTTTATACCAAGTTGGGCTTAATTGCCCGTGTATCTGTAACATATTAGATCGTATTTTAGTTTAGAGATAGAGTCTTATTCATGCACGGTTTGGTGCACGCCCGCATTAGAGAGTCCGCTGGACTATAAATATGTACCTAGGGTTTATGGAATAAACAACAACTCACGTTCAACCCCAAAAACAAACCAATCTCGGCGCATCGCCAACTCCTTCATCTCGAAGGTTTCTATCAGGTAAGCAACATGCTGCCTAGATCGCATCTTGCGATCTAGGCAGCACAAGCCCCACGTTGTTCATGCGTTGCTCGTATCGAAGCGTTTTTGATGGCGAGCAACGTAGTTATCATTAGATGTGTTAGGGTTAGCATTGTTCTTCGTTTAAGCATGCTTACGTAGTGCAACCCTTGCATATCTAGCCGTCCTCACGCCTATCTCAGGTGTGGGGCGGCACCCCGCTTGATCATTATTTAGTAGATCTGATCCGTTACGATTGCTCCTTGTTCTACAAGGATTAGTTTAATATCTGCAATAGTTTGGCCTTACAATGGGGGGGAGGATCCAGGTGGCACGTAGGGTGGCGTTCGCAAGTCCTAAACGGGATGTTCCTAGGATCAACTTCATGTTGGTTTTTGGCCTTGTTTAGGATCGGCTTACGAGCACCGTGCGTGGCCGCAAGGCCCAACCTGGAGTAGGATGATCCGGTTATGCGGTGAAAACCCTAAATCGTCGTAGATCTCATTAGCTTCATCTTGATCAAGCAGGACCACCAAGTATTCGTGCACCCCGTACGGATCATGGGTGGATCGGCTCTTTGAGCCGATTCACGGGATAACCCGAGAGCCGATCGAGGCTCGTATTTAATGTTTACATGTATGCCCTGCGGAGAAACTAAGCGAGGCAACCTCATCACCTTCCCGACCAGGTATAGGTCGGGTGGCACGCCCTTGCACTTCGCAACGCCGCGTGTGACCGGAAGAGCATTGCGGGCCGTCGCTCGGAGGGGTCTCAGCCAGCCGCAGCTCTAGGCTCCCCCCGGCTCTACAGTGTTGACAAGGCCGCTGCCCGCCGGTGGGTTTTGGCAGTCAACACTCGCGGAGGACTCTTCACCGCCATGGTCGCCTCCGGAGTGATGAGTGAGTAGTTCACCCCTGGACTATGGGTCCATAGCAGTAGCTAGATGGTCGTCTTCTCCTCATGTGCTTCATTGTCGAATCTTGTGAGCTGCCTAACATGATCAAGATCATCTATCTGTAATTCTATATGTTGTGTTTGTCGGGATCCGATGGATAGAGAATACTATGTTATGTTGATTATCAATCTATTACCTATGTGTTATTTATGATCTTGCATGCTCTCCGTTATTAGTAGAGGCTCTGGCCAAGTTTTTACTCTTAACTCCAAGAGGGAGTATTTATGCTCGATAGTGGGTTCATGCCTCCATTAAATGCGGGACGATGACGTGAAAGTTCTAAGGTTGTGGATGTCTTGTTGCCACTAGGGATAAAACATTGATGCTATGTCCGAGGATGTAGTTATTGATTACATTACGCACCATACTTAATGCAATTGTCCGTTGTGTTGCAACTTAATACTGGAAGGGGTTCGGATGATAACCTGAAGGTGGACTTTTTAGGCATAGATGCATGCTGGATAGCGGTCTATGTACTTTGTCGTAATGCCCAATTAAATCTAACAATATTCATCATATCATGTATGTGCATTGTTATGCCCTCTTTATTTGTCAATTGCCCGACTGTAATTTGTTCACCCAACATGCTATTTATCTTATGGGAGAGACACCTCTAGTGAACTGTGGACCCCGGTCCATTCTTTACATCTGAAATACAATCTACTGCAATTGTTCTTTACTGTTCTTTGCAAACAATCATCATCCACACTATACATCTAATCCTTTGTTACAGCAAGCCGGTGAGATTGACAACCTCACTGTTTCGTTTGGGCAAAATACTTTGGTTGTGTTGTGCAGGTTCCACGTTGGCGCCGGAATCTCTGGTGTTGCGCCGCACTACATTCCGCCGCCATCAACCTTCAACGTGCTTCTTGGCTCCTCCTGGTTCGATAAACCTTGGTTTCTTTCTGAGGGAAAACTTGCCGCTGTACGCATCACACCTTCCTCTTGGGGTTCCCAACGGACGCGTGCTGTACGCGTATCAAGCATATTTTCTGGCGCCATTGCCGGGGAGATCAAGACACACTGCAAGGGGAGTCTCTGTGATGA
>NC_061513.1:143119010-143133415 GCF_022539505.1 Lolium rigidum | reverse complement strand
ATTATTGTTGTAAGAATTTCCATAAGAATTACCATAGTCGTTGCCATTATTATAAGGATATGGCCTATAGTTGTTACTAGAATTGTTCAGGTAAGCATTGTTGTTGAAATTATTATTTTTAATGAAGTTTACATCAACATGTTCTTCTTGTGCAACCAATGAAGCTAATGGAACATTATTAGGATCAACATTAGTCCTATCATTCACAAGCATAGACATAATAGCATCAACCTTATCATTCAAGGAAGAGGATTCCTCAACAGAATTTACCTTCTTACCTTGTGGAACTCTTTCCGTGTGCCATTCAGAGTAGTTGATCATCATATTATCAAGAAGCCTTGTTGCTTCACCAAGAGTGATGGACATAAAGGTACCTCCAGCAGCTGAATCCAATAAATTCCGCGAAGAAAAAATTAGTCCTGCATAGAAGGTTTGGATGATCATCCAAGTAGTCGGTCCATGGGTTGGGCAATTTTTAACCAGAGATTTCATTCTTTCCCAAGCTTGAGCAACATGTTCAGTATCTAATTGTTTGAAATTCATTATGCTACTCCTCAAAGATATAATTTTAGCAGGGGGATAATATCTACCAATAAAAGCATCCTTGCATTTAGTCCATGAATCAATACTATTCTTAGGCGAGAGATAGCAGCCAATCTTTAGCTCTTCCTCTTAATGAGAAAGGGAACAATTTTAGTTTAATAATATCACCATCTACATCTTTATATTTTTGCATTTCACATAGTTCAACAAAATTATTAAGATGGGCAGCAGCATCATCGGAACTAATTCCAGAAAATTGATCTTTCATAACAAGATTCGAGTAAAGCAGGTTTAATTTCAAAGAATTCTGCTGTAGTAGCGAGGTGGAGCAATAGGTGTGCATAAGAAATCATTATTATTTGTGGTTGTGAAGTCACACAACTTAGTATTTTCAGCGTTGGCCATTTTAGCAATAGTAAATAAAGAAAACTAGATAAAGTAAATGCAAGTAAACTAATTTTTTGTGTTTTTGATATAGCAAACAAGACAGGTAAATAAAGTAAAGCTAGCAACTAATTTTTTGTGTTTTGATATAAGTGCAGCAAACAAAGTAGTAAATAAAATAAAGCAAGACAAAAACAAAGTAAAGAGATTGAGAAGTGGAGACTCCCCTTGCAGCGTGTCTTGATCTCCCCGGCAACGGCGCCAGAAAAAGAGCTTGATGGCGTGTATTTCACACGTTCGTTGGGCAACCCCAAGAGGAAGGTATGATGCGCACAGCAGCAAGTTTTCCCTCGAAAAGAAACCAAGGTTTATCGAACCAGGAGGAGCCAAGAAGCACGTTGAAGGTTGATGGCGGCGGGATGTAGTGCGGCGCAACACCGGAGATTCCGGCGCCAACGTGGAACCCGCACAACACAACCAAAGTACTTTGCCCCAACGAAACGGTGAGGTTGTCAATCTCACCGGCTTGCTGTAACAAAGGATTAACCGTATTGTGTGGAAGATGATTGTTTGCAGAGAAAACAGTAAAAACAAGTATTGCGATAGATTGTATTTCAGTAAAGAGAATTGGACCGGGGTCCACAGTTCACTAGAGGTGTCTCTCCCATAAGACGAACAGCATGTTGGGTGAACAAATTACGAGTTGGGCAATTGACAAATAAAGAGAGCATGACAATGCACATACATATCATGATGAGTATAGTGAGATTTAATTGGGCATTACGACAAAGTACATAGACCGCCATCCAACCGCATCTATGCCTAAAAAGTCCACCTTCGAGGTTATCATCCGAACCCCCTCCAGTATTAAGTTGCAAAGCAACAGACAATTGCATTAAGTATGGTGCGTAATGTAACTAGTGACTACATCCTTGAACATAGCACTAATGTTTTATCCCTAGTGGCAACAGCACAACACAACCTTAGAACTTTCTGTCACTGTCCCGGTGTCAATGCAGGCATGAACCCACTATCGAGCATAAGTACTCCCTCTTGGAGTTAAAAGCATCTACTTGGCCAGAGCATCTACTAGTAACGGAGAGCATGCAAGATCATAAATAACACATAAGCATAACTTTGATAATCAACATAACAAGTATTCTCTATTCATCGGATCCCAACAAACGCAACATATAGAATTACATATAGATGATCTTGATCATGATAGGCAGCTCACAAGATCCGACAATGATAGCACAATGGGGAGAAGACAACCATCTAGCTACTGCTATGGACCCATAGTCCAGGGGTAGACTACTCACTCATCACTCCGGAGGCGACCATGGCGGTGTAGAGTCCTCCGGGAGATGATTCCCCTCTCCGGCAGGGTGCCGGAGAGCGATCTCCGGATCCCCGAGATGGGATCGGCGGCGACGGCGTCTCGCATAGGTTTTCCGTATCGTGGCTCTCGGTCTCGGGGGTTTCGTCACGGAGGCTTTAAGTAGGCGGAAGGGCAAGTCGAGAGGGGCACGGGGGCCCCGGATGACAGGGCGGCGCGGCCAAGGGGGGCCGCGCCGCCTAGGGTTTGGCTCCCCGTGGCCCCACTTCGTTTCGTCTTCGGTCTTCCGGAAGCTTCGTGAGAAAATAGGCCTCACGGGCTTTTATTTCGTCCAATTCCGAGAATATTTCTTTACTAGGATTTCTGAAACCAAAAACAACGAAAACAACGAATCGGCACTTCGGCATCTTGTTAATAGGTTAGTTCCAGAAAATGCACGAATATGACATAAAGTGTGCATAAAACATGTAGATAACATCAATAATGTGGCATGGAACACAAGAAATTATCGATACGTTGGAGACGTATCACCGGCATCTTCATTTTGAGATAGGCCGTGTGAGTCGAGGCCATGAAGGCTGCCAATGCCGGTCTCCCCAGCAGTGCATGGTACGGACTATCTAGGTCCACCACCTCGAACTCAATGTTTTCGACCCGGCAATTGTCACGTCCTCCAAACGATACGTCCACCCGGACTTTTCCTACCGGTGCGCAGGACAAACCCGGAACGATTCCATGGAACGTTGTGCGAGTTGGCTGAAGCATGTTTTCTGTTATGCCTAGCGTATGCATGGTGTGCCGGTACATTATGTTTATGCTGCTCCCATTGTCTATCAGCACCTTGCTGAATTTGACGCGACTTACTGGTCCCTTCATGATTGGGTCCACCACGAGAGCGTAACCACCCGGATTCGGCATGATTTTGGGGTGATCTTTGAACGACCAGGTGAGTTCCTGATCTGACCACAGCATGTATTTTGGTACTGCCGGCATTACCGCGTTCACTTCCATGGAACGGCGGCGCAGGCTTTGCTTGTCTGTCGGCTCAGTGACGAACACGACACAGCACACGTCTGGATCCTCGTAAACATTCCGGCCCAAAGGTGCCGGTGGAGGCGGTTGGCCATGGCCTTCTCCCACCCGATTGACTTGCCGATACTCGCTGCTGTTTGGCTGAGGCTGTACCGGTAAGCGTTTGCTCCGGTAGCGGTGGTGGTGGTGGTAGTTGTTGCTGGCGCGGCATATCTTGTGGTGGTGGCATCATCGTGTTGCACCCTTGTGCTTGCGCATCTTTTACCGCCCCCTTTTGCATCAGGTACTTGGTCCAGGTACAATCCTTTGTCAAGTGGTTTGACGGGTGAGCCGGATTCGGCGTGTGCCACCGCCAAGGTTGATCCATAGCGGCTTCCATAGTATATTTCCCGGGTTCTTGCCAATTCTTTTTCTGGCCCCAGGGTTTCTTTTCGACCCATTGCTTCTTAGGACCCGCCCACGGCTGCGATCAAGTTCTCTGCCTCTGGCTGCCGCTGGCATCAGAGTTTTCTTGCACAGCAGCAACTTGCTGCGAACCATACCTTCGATCTGGGAAATCTTCCCTTCTTTTGTTGTTCCGGTTGTCCCGGTATTGTTCCTGGCGCTGCTGAGGCGGGTTTTGTTGTTCCGGTTCAGCTTGTACCGCCGGTTGCGTTGGGTCTCCCAACGCATAGCTATCCGCCACACGTATCATCTCCGCCAAAGTTGTTGGCATGTTCCGCTGCAGCTTTTGCCACAAAGGCGAACCTTGCCGGCATCCTTGGCTAAACCAAGCAATGGCTTGTGCGTCTATCACCCCTTAACAAGAGTTTCGAACAGAGTTCCACCGGGTCAGGTAATCCCGGTCTGTTTCCTGCGGGCGCTGCAAGCACAAAGCGAGCTGCTGAGGCCTCTTTGGCCTTCGGTAGGTGCTGCTGAAGTTGCTCACAAAAGCTTCCTCAAAGTCCAACCAGCCATTTATGCTTCCTGCCGGCAAGTTGTTTAGCCAGATTCTTGCCGGTCCTACCAAGAACGATGGTACAATTCTCACGGCCCAACGCCGGTTTCCTCCTCCGGCTACGGTTCCTCCGCCGCCAGCGATGTATACCGCGGTCACATAATCCGCGAGCCAATCTTCCGGCTTAGTGGTGCCATCATATGTTTTGGTGTCACGGGGCAACTGAAAGTTGCGAACTGGTGGTTGCTCTTTCATGATCCTTGGGCCAAAGCACTTTGGACCTGGAGGACCCTCTGCCTCAATCATTTCAGACAGGTACACTCTGTCCAGACGGTGCCTCGCATCCCGTTCCGGCAGGTTCCTTTCTCCCAGGCGTTCTCCCAATGGGTTCCGGTAAGCGGTAAGTCTTGTCGAGTCAGCTTCATCGTTACGTTCCGGTACCGCGGCCCTTGCCTGCTGGTACCTTGGTGGAGGCATTTCTTCGTCATCGTACGCGGCCCTTGCCTGCCGGTACCTCAGTGGAGGCATCTCCTCATCATAATACGCTGCCCTTGCAGCTGGATAGTTTTGCCCGGTTTCATATTTACCGGCATGATTGTTTCCGGCATAGCCTCCTTTGGCGTAGCCTCGATCTGCCCCTTGGCCGGCTTGTTGCTTTCCGGCAAGAACCGGATCGTACACAGTCATCTGCTGCGCATTCACTTCTTTTTCTCTTCTTCTGTCCGGATGGGGGGACGAGGCTTGCCCATGGGACTTGCTTCCGGCATTCTTTGTTGAACGCGCGGACTTTGAGGCCACAGCCTTGTTCAGCTTAGCTAGCTGCTCAGCGTTTTGCTCCTCAATAGTTTCCAGCAGCTCTCTAACACGCTCTTGCTGTTTCGCTAAAGCATCCCCGGAAAGCGAGTCACACAGTTCTACTGCGGCCTTAGCAGCTTTTATAGTTTTATCCGGGCTGCTGTACTTGGGTTTTTCTACGATACTCACAGATGCAGAGGTGCTTTTGTCGGCAAGAATTTCCTTACGCAAATCCTGGTCTAGATTGCGAGCTTTAAGCCGGTTTTCCGGTATCCTAGCAGCATGAGCGCTAACAGAAGCAAAGCCATGGGCAGCGTTGTACTCACGTAAGGTTAGGTTCAGCTCGCGCTGCGCCCGGACGATGTCGGCGCCGTTCGCGAGCAGCTTCTGGCGTTGCGCCTCCAGCTCCGCCTGAGCCGCCACCGGGTCGATGTTCTGCGCGATGGGCGTCGCCAGCACGTTCATCGCCGCTTGGAGTGGTGTTGCCGGTGGTGCGGACGATGCTCCCGCAGCGCCAGTGTCGCGCTCCAGCGGTGGCTTGGCCGCGCGGGTTGAAGCCGCACGACCAGCACCCTCATCCACAGCTTCCTTGCCTGCACCAACCACACCGGTCATCATTACCTCAACGCTGCCGGCGGCGCGGCCAGCACAGAGCCACCTTGGCGGGTCCGGTGCCACCAGGCACCGGCGAGAGGCGCTGGCGCACGGGGACGGTGCCGAAGTAGACGCGGTGGCTGCCGAACTCGATGATGCGGCCGTTCTTGGGGAAGATGCCGCCGTTGGCGAAGCAGCCCGCGTTGTCGTTGATGAAGTCGATGGAGTAGAAGCGTTGGACGAGCGCAGACACTGTCCGCTCGCCGGCGACCTCGAGGATGCCCGCCCGAATATGTACTCCAGCAAGCGCCACTTCATGCCCCACGGTGGGCGCCAACTGTCGTCGTGGTGAATAGACATATGCCATAGGATGGCTTGAGTTGGGGCCGAATGGACGCTAGAGGATTCGGGGGAGGGTTTGTGATTAGATGGGATGAACTTCCGGATGGTTTCCTCAAGAACTTAGCCAAGGCTAGAGGTTGAAGAAGAAAGACATAATGAAGAACTCGCTCTAGATCATCTTCTTTATTGATCTCAACAGGTTACAGGTTTCTCAGTACATGGGTTCTCCTCAAACCTAGCTCTCTTCGTTCGTGCCCGTGAAGAGGGCTGCCCCCTCTCCTTATATAGGGGAGAGGGTGGCTTACAGGGCAACAAACCCTAATGGCATCTTTGACTAGACAAACTACTTTACAAAGCTACTTTAATCATAGATGACACCGGGGTCTTCTTTAATCGAGGATGCCTGACGTCCTCCGGCTTCTTTGACCGTCATCCTCCTCTTTATCGTCAGCCCTTCGTTTAAAGCTACTTTGCTTAGCTCATCTTTGTCTTCTAGCTCTGGAGAGAATCTTTGACCAGTCCTGCCGACATGCTCTTCTTTCCGGTAGCCCGGTATCTTCTTTTATCCGGTTCCGGCATACCCCTCTTGGGGATACCGGCTTAGCCTCACTTAGCTAATTTCTTATCTCTGTGCTCCGGTACGAACATTAAACCGGTATCTTGATGGCTCAAACCATCTGGTTTGGCATGCCTTTGGCATACCGGGGGTCATCCCCCCAACACAAGGGGAGCTGCAGCAACAAGTGGAGGGAGAGCCAGATGGGGTAGGCGGAGTCCTGGACGTGTGCTGCTGCTGCCTCCCATTTTGTTGTTGGGATCCCTTTGTTGTTAGCTAGGGATCCCTTGTTGTTATGTTGTTAATATGATGGTGCTGTCAAGAACCTCGAACCTGTTACTATGTTGGCTGCTGTGTATGCAGCTTATTATCTAGGGAGGGATCCCTATTATCTATCCCTATTCTACTATATTTTGTTGGTATTTGTTTTCTCTATTTACTATGATTGTTAATTTATCGTACATTACCTTGGAGATTTGCTTCTAGATTTAACTACATACATATGGACCAGAGGGAGTACTAGATTTGCTGCCATATTGGGCAAACAACGAGGGCCAAAAGACACAAATAATTGAAGAAATACAGAAATGCAAGCTTCTCTAGATTTGATACTATTTTGGTGAAAAGGACAGAGAGAAAGAGGGGAAAAAGGTGCTCTTAATAATGCCAATTTGGGGCCGAGAGAGACAGACCACAGCTCCTGCTCACGTGCAACCAAACGCGGTCTCGTACTGTCCCACGCGGTCCCTTTCTACCAGCCCCACGCGACGTGGCCCCACACGTGACAGAACGGTCAACTAAACGGGAATCCTGGCGTCTGAGCTGCTTCTGCGGGTTTCAAACAAGGGCTTGGGGAAAACTGAGGAAAAACTAAGGAGCTGGGGAAAACTGAGTACAACTAAGGAGCCAGGGGCAAGAAAATAGAAATCCCTTTTATTTTCGCCTTGAACCACTGAGCCACCTCCTAGAAAAAAAGAGAGAAAAGCAAAAAAGAGAAGAAAAAGAAAGAAAAAAGATTCAGAGAAAAAGTGAGAGAGAGTTAGAGAGGATGCTCACCGTGTGTTGTTCATGCTGTCCCGGTGAACATAACACATACATTCACTCTATCCCTAGTGAGGTAGCAAAAGAAAGGCAAAGCCATAATATATCTTGAACATATTGTCATTATCCAATCACTAAAACCATGCTACTCCATCTAACACACACACATCACCCCACACACGCTCTTGCATAGATGTTGGATCAGAAACAAAAAAAACTTAAGAACGGAGTACATAATATGCATCTATCAATACATCTCACCATATAATAAGATCAGATCTCATAAAACAATATCATAGAATAAGGATCCACCACATAGGTATTACAAATATGACCATAATCATGATAGTCAGCTCATATGGCACTAAGAACTACGAAGAACATGAGAGAAATAGATCAAGCTACTGCCACAAACCCGTAGTACAGAGGTGGACTACTCCATCTTGGTCATAGTGATGATGATGAAGACGTTGGAGAAGGTGGATCCGTCCAGCGGTGATCCCAACGGAGTTTCCCCATCCAATGTTCTATGCAGTAGCCTCCATTTTCGCGATTCTGCGTTTGTGCGGCGTTCTCCTCCCGTGAACTGTTCGGGGTCATATATGTAGTCGTTTTTAGGGCAGAATACGTCGGTTCGCGAAAGAATCAGGGCAAACGGGCGAGCGACGGCTGAAAGAGGGGGGGTGGCGCGACCTGACTTCCTGGCCGCGCCACCTGGCCTCTTTTGGCCTCAGGCCTCTCCAGGTAAGCTTCCAGGGCTCATGCTGCTTCTCCCATTGAAAAAGTGACGCTCCAAAAATTACAGGTCAATTTGACTCCGTATAGGTCTCTGAAAGTGAAAAATACACAAAACAGGGTTTTCCTGCCGTGTTATAACCCAAATAAAGGGGATCATTGGTAAATCCCCATAAATCAATGAAAAACATGGTATTATCATCATATATGTTGCAAATATGTGGAAGTTCAATATGATAAAGGACAAATTTCATGTATGCATCACATACTAGTTCTTCCGGTGAAAACTGGAAATCTGCTGCTTTTATTTATTGTTTGCTTTTACTGCTTTGAATCAACTGCCATAAAATCACCACTTGGTTTGTGAGTTTATGGATATACAGGTGTGGTTGAGAGTGACGTCTCAATTGCTAAAATCTTATTGATATTCTCGTGTTCCCCTTGAGTCGAACTATAATTTGGGTAATATTTCCCATCGAAGATTTCAGCGATCCCCTATTCTTGTGGGTATCAGCACCCAGAGATCCGTGACAACAATGTTCACGAGAAACTTCAACATGTTCTCGTTGAGCATCTGTGGAGGGTCAAAAGATTATCAACAAATGCGGCGACGCCTTGACCTAGCCCAACTTATTATATTTGTTTTGTTTCTTATTGTTTGTTGTATTTTAATTTGAAAATAATTTTAGCAAACATATTTATTTGTATGCTATGTTTAATAAATTGGTTGTGTTTTTCGAATAGTTCATTAGAAAAAAAATTAGGGCCTCGTTTGGGGAGCGTGACTGGGCAGTGACACCCCCCCCCCCCCAATGCGGAACAAAGCAACAACGTCCCCCAAACGATCGATCCGGCCCGATTTGGGAGACGCTTTGAGGACGCGACTGGAGATGCTCTTAGTTTCAATTTTGCAATCGGGACTACCGAATCGGGAGTAAAGCCACTCCTCTTTAGTTCCATTTGTGTTACGCATCGGGACTAAAGGTCCTCCACGTGGGTTGCGTGCGCGCGTATTTTTTTCATTCCAGTCCTGGTTTGTAACACCAACCGGGACTAAAGGCCTCCACGTGTATTTTTTCATTCCATTTTGTTCTAATTTTTCCATTCAATTTTTTTTCCTGTTTTTTCCATAATTTCTAGTATCTAAGTTATTTGACCAGTTTATTTTCTAACTACAATTACTCGTGGTCAAACTTGTCGATCGTCCACCCATCTTCAAACTGATCCAGCACTAGCACACATAACTTCTGACTTTCTTTCGTCCTGCTTCCAAGTACTTTGTGCGCATATTATTGATATTAGTATCATATCAATCCTATTAACCTCTTGGTCATGATGTCACACTTATTTATTTTTTGAATTCCAAATAATTGCTTCAATACACAAAAGTAATAAAGTAATAATGATCTTGAGTAAATAAATAACAATATTTTTTACAAAACCTAAAATCTGAAAATTTTCATATTTTCTTTTGGAACTTTGAGAATCTAAAATTGTCTAACCGGGCATAGCCCAATGAAATCGGATGTAACTTTTCACATAGATAGATTTTCATATAGTGCGAGGTGGGGGAAATGGAAATGCCCCCTGCTGCCTTCACATCCCCCCATTTATACCCGTGAAGGAGTGAAGAACATGGGTGGCGAAGTGGGATTACCTGTGCCGACCCACGTCCCCCACTGCTTTCGCTACCCATGGGGAAACTTTCCCACATCACCACGTGTCGCGACCCCGTCCCCATGGACCACAAAAGATCCCACTGAAGCCCGAGGCGTAGAATGTGACCGTTTGGTGGGCCCACATGATGCGGGTGTAATGATGGTAGGCTGCCCACCCAATCAAATCGGTGGCAGGTCCGCACATCGAGGAGACCTATGAGTCTTCCGCCTTGAAGACCAAGCTGGCTGCTCGACGAGTCGCATTTCCGCCGGCTCGCGCCCTCGAGCCGGTGCTGAAGAAGGCGCTTTAGCTAGCTGGCTCGGCTACCATGCCGACCACCACGAGCCGGCTTGCCTAGCCGGTGTGTTCTGCCATCTGCCGGCTGATACGTCCAAAACGTATCTACTTTCCCGAACACTTTTGCTATTGTTTTGCCTCTAATTTGTGTATTTTGGATGCAACTAACACGGACTAACGCTGTTTTCAGCAGAACCGCTCTGGTGTCTCGTTTTTGTGCAGAAATCCAACTTTCAGGAAAATCCTCGGAATTTATGCGGAAGGTCCTATTTTCCCAGAATATTGGCGGAGCCAGAAGGGCAAGCCAGGTGGGGGCCCAAGGGCCCCACACGCTAGGCCGGCGCGGCCCTAGTGTGTGGCGGCCTCGGCTGGCCCCCGACGACCTCCTTCGGACTACTTATTGCCTTCGACCTAAAAACGCACGGGAGGAAGTCGAAATCGCCAGAAACCATCCAGTACGCCGCCACCGTCGCGAAACTCCGTCTCGGGACCAGAAACTCCGTTCTGGCACTCCGCCGGGACGGGGAATTGGAGGAGATCATCGCCATCATCACCACCGACGCCTCTCCATCGACCACCCATGTTTCTCCAATCCATGTGTGAGTAATTCCCCCGCTGTAGGCTGAAGGGGATGGTAGGGATTGGATGAGATTGGTCATGTAATAGCATAAGATTGTTAGGGCATAGTGCCTAGTGTCCGTAATTGGTACTTTTATGATATTGTTGCAACTTGTTATGCTTAATGCTTGTCACTAGGGCCCGAGTGCCATGATTTCAGATCTGAACATGTTATCGATTCATGATGATATTCATTGCTTTATGATCTTACTCGCAAGTTGTATACACGTGTTGCTGTCCGGAACCCGAGGCCCCAAAGTGACAGAAATTGGGACAACCGAAGGGGATGGCGGTGATATGAGGATCACATGTGTTCACTGAGTGTTAATGCTTTGCTCCGGTGCTCTATTAAAAGGAGTACCTTAATTTCCGAGTAGATTCCCTAGAGGCCCGGCTGCCACCGGCTGGTAGGACAAAAGATGTTGTGCAAGTTTCTCATTGCGAGCACGTACGACTATATATGGAACACATGCCTATTGATTGATTAGTACTTGGATACCGTTTTATTATTATCTGCAAATACCCTGCTTTGATTGTTACATGAGTTTCTCTCATCCATGCAACGCCCGTTCATCCATCCCCGTGCCTACAGTATTTTAATCCTGCTGTTTACTATAATCACTACTGCTGTCTTTGTTACTCTGCTGCTGTTATTTCACTACTGCTACTGCTATAAAACTATTACTACTGATAAACTCTTGCGAGCAAGTCTGTTTCCAGGTGCAGCTGAATTGACAACTCCGCTGTTAAGGCTTTCAAGTATTATTTGTCTCCCCTTGTGTCGAATCAATAAATTGGGTTTTACTTCCCTCGAAGACTGTTGCGATCCCCTATACTTGTGGGTTATCACCGGCCTGCTCAAAACCAGCACCCGGACGGTAGGGCCTCCATTAACTTATGGCTTTCTACCAGCCGAAAAAAATGAAACTTCGCGATGGAAACCTGTCGAGGATCTCCAGATGGGGCTGCAGAACCTCGACAACTTCAAGGGTTAATGTCTGGGGGATGACCCTGGTGGCCTCAAGGCAACGAGTCAACAAGTCATTAGAAGATAATCAATGGGAAGACAATTGACAAGGGAGGGAAGACAGTCTGCTACCCCTAAGCTCCATGTAAAGGTGTTCACTGGCTGTCTATAGTCCAGGCCCACATCCCATCGGACAAGGATGGGTGCACCGTGGAGCCTCCCGCCCATGTCGTGGCAGGACATAGACCAACAAGACGGCCACGCCGCTGACCAAGGGGTGTACGCTGATACGTCCCCGACGTATCCATAATTTCTGTCGTTCCATGCTTGTTTTATGACAATACTTACATGTTTTGCTTGCACTTTATAATGTTTTTATGCATTTTCCGGAACTAACCTATTAACAAGATGCCACAGTGCCGATTCCTGTTTTCCGCTGTTTTTGGTTCCAGAAAGGCTGTTCGGGCAATATTCTCGGAATTCGACGAAACGAAGACCAAACCTCCTATTTTTCCCGGAAGCATCCAGAACACCGAAGAAGAGTCGGAGAGGGGCCAGAGGGCCACCACACCATAGGGCGGCGCGACTGGCCTGGGCCCGCGCCGGCCTGTGGTGGGGAGCCCCCAGGTGCCCCCTGCGCCGCCTCTTCGCCTATAAAATCCCTTTCGACCTAAAAACACCGTACCACTTGACGAAACTCCAGAAAGACTCCAGGGGCGCCGCCACCATCGCGAAACTCCAATTCGGGGGACAGAAGTCTCTTCCCGGCACCTGCCGGGACGGGGAAGTGCCCCGGAAGCCATCTCCATCAACGCCATCGCCTCCATCATGCTCCGTGAGTAGTTCCCCCATGGACTACGGGTTCTAGCTGTAGCTAGTTGGTATTCTCTCCCCTATGTACTTCAATACAATGATCTCATGAGCTGCCTTACATGATTGAGATTCATCTGATGTAATCGGTGTTGTGTTTGTCGGGATCCGATGGATTGTTACATTATGATTGTCTATCTACAAAGTTTATGAAGTTATTGTTGCTGCAATCTTGTTATGCTTAATGCTTGTCACTAGGGCCCGAGTGGCATGATCTTAGATTTGAGCTTTATATTATTGCTTAGATTGTATCTACAAGTTGTATGCACATGTCACCGTCCGGAACCAAAGGCCCCGAAGTGACGAAATCGGGACAACCGGAGGGGATGGCGGTGATGTGAGGGACACATGTTTTCACAGAGTGTTAATGCTTTGCTCCGGTGCTCTATTAAAAGGAGTACCTTAATATCCAAGTAGTTTCCCTTGAGGCCCGGCTGCCACCGGCTGGTAGGACAAAAGATGTTGTACAAGTTTCTCATTGCGAGCACGTATGACTATATATGGAAAACATGCCTACATGATTAATGATCTTGATATTCTGTCTTAATGCTATTTCAATCCTATCAATTGCCCGACTGTAATTTGTTCACCCAACACTTGTTATTGGAGAGTTACCACTAGTGTAGATAGCTGGGAACCCCGGTCCATATTTCATCATCATATACTCGTTCTACATGTCATTGGAAGTAGTATCAACTATCTTCTGGTGCCATTGCTCCTGTGTTACTATTACTGCTGCTGTGTTACTGTTACTATTGCCCTCATACCACTGCTACTTTCACATCACCCCTGTTGCTAGTGCTTTTCCAGGTGCAGCTGAATTGACAACTCAGTTGTTAAGGCTTATAAGTATTCTTTACCTCCCCTTGTGTCGAATCAATAAATTTGGGTTTTACTTCCCTCGAAGACTGTTGCGATCCCCTATACTTGTGGGTCATCAAGACTATTTTCTGGTGCCGTTGCCGGGGAGGCATAGCTCTACTCATAAGTTCACCTGGGGAGTACACTCTACATCTCTCTCTGTTTTATTTTATTGTGTTTTGCTTAGTTTACTTTTGTCTAGTTTATTTGTGCTTAGTTTATTTCTTTCTAGTATTAGTTTGCTTAGTTTACTTTTGTCTAGTTTATTTCAGTTTTGTTTTACTTTCCTCATATACCCAAAAATCCATAAAAATTTGAAAAATCGAAAAATTAAAATTGCTGTTATGGGAGAACCTACAACCTACTTGGAGCTTATAGAATGTTATAATAATTATAGAGAATCAAGAACTGGTAAAATAATGAGTGCTATGATAGAAAAATTGAATACAATTGCTAAAATCTTGCTTAAATGCCATGATATAAACTGTTGCTCTCAACAGGATACTGTTATCACCAGAATTTGACCGAGTCAGAGGTGGGCCGCGATCAAGATGGACGTGAAGAATATATATAGAAGAAATACGTGAATCGGCCTTTTATACCAAGTTGGGCTTGTTTTCCCATGTATCTGTAACATATTAGATCGCATCTTAGTTTAGAAGTTAGAATCTTACTCGTGCACGGTTTGGTGCACGCCCACATTAGAAAGTCCCCTGGACTATAAATATGTATCTAGGGTTTATGGAATAAACAACAACCAACGTTCAACCACAAACAAATCTCGGCGCATCGCCAACCCCTTCGTCTCGAGGGTTTCTCCGGTAAGCACCATGCT
>NC_061513.1:143098022-143118910 GCF_022539505.1 Lolium rigidum | reverse complement strand
TTCGCATAGTTCACGAACCGTAGGGTGACACACTTAAAGTTGGATGTTGAAATGGTAGTACTTGAATATGGAATGGAGTTCGAATATTTGTTCGGAGTCCGGATGAGATCCCGGACATCACGAGGAGTTCCGGAATGGTCCGGAGAATAAGATTCATATATAGGATGTCATTTTATGTGAATTAAAATGTCGCGGAAGGTTCTATGGAAGGTTCTAGAAGGTTCTAGAAAAGTCCGGAAGAAACCACCAAGGAAGGTGGAGTCCACATGGGAGTCCTAGCTTGGCTAGGTTTCCCCTCCTTATGGAAGGTTTTTGGTTCGGGTCTTATTCGAAGACTTGGAGACCAACTCTTGGGGATCCACCTATATAATGAGGGGCCAAGGGAGGGGGCCGGCCACCCCAAGACCACAAGCTGGCCGCCCCCCTTGAAGTGGCCGGCCACCCCCTCCCGAACCCTAGCCGCCCTCTCTCCTCCATATCTCCCGCATAGCTTTAGCGAAGCTCCGCCGGAGTTCTCCACCGCCACCGACACCACGCCGTCGTGCTGTCGGATTCAAGAGGAGCTACTACTTCCGCTGCCCGCTGGAACGGGAGGTGGACGTCGTCTTCATCAACAACCGAACGTGTGACCGAGTACGGAGGTGCTGCCCGTTCGTGGCGCCGGAACCGATCGTGATCAAGATCTTCTACGCGCTTTTGCAAGCGGCAAGTGAACGTCTACCGCAGCAACAAGAGCCTCATCTTGTAGGCTTTGGAATCTCTTCAAGGGTGAGACTCGATACCCCCTCGTTGCTACCGTCTTCTAGATTGCATCTTGGCTTGGATTGCGTGTTTGCGGTAGGAAAATTTTTGTTTTCTATGCAACGTTCTCCTACACGACCCTGGGTCCACGCCGGTCCCATTATTCCTGTAGATTTCAAGGTGGACCCCGACCACGACGACAGTGCTGGGCTCTACCATACACTCCTACGCCGGTAGCTGCAACCCATCATAGACCGCAATACCGTGGGGACTTAGGACTCCCGGCCTCACCGCTTGCTCCTTCGGGCGACAAGTGTACTACGGACTATGCCGTGGGGACTTAGGACTCCCCAGCCTCACCGCTTGCCCCCTTGGATTACAAGTGTACTACGGTAAAGCGCATCCGTTGATGAACGAGAGGTGGAAACACTTTTGACTACTCCGTCCCACTCCGGATCTTATGGTTAACACGGGTATTACGGCACAAGAATCATCGGCGACATTTGTTGTTTAATCCTAGATGGATATAAACCCTTGCAATGGAACCTCCACCATATCAACACAATCCATGGTTCCATTGCCCACCACATAGTCATATTCATAGTTATGAAAGTAGTGGTTTTGGTTTTTATGCAATAGTGATAACCATAGTACTTTGCAAGTAATTTGATAGAAATACTCAAATGACATGAGCAAGTGATGAACTTGCCTGAACACTGCAAAGTTCTGCAGTTGGAAAGTGTGGACTGACCCTTGTCCTCTGTTTCTGAAAAATAGCATCATTGTCCGATAAGGGCAATGGTTAAAGAAGCAATTATGCACGATTCCTGTTTTAGGGTTTGTTCCCCTTCCGATGACATTATTATTTTATGTAAGAGGTTGATACTAAGATTGATTTGGAGATACTCTGTTTAAAGTAAATTACAACCTTGAAATGTTGTCAAGGTGTTTTTAAAGTCCAATTGCATTAATGGACTTATTTTCTTTATTGAAAATAATATGTGTGATTTAAATCATTATTTAAATCATCAAATTAAGACTTATTCTTAATTGTCTTCAAAAATTCTCTTTGATATTTTATTTGGATAGAGAATTTTATGCTGATTGATTTTCATATTTTTAATTATTTTTTTAGAACTCTTATCAATTTTCTATTTAATTTCAAAGTTTCTGGTTTTAAATGAAATTGTGAAATGTCTATATTGCCCCTGGGCCCACCTATCAGGGTGGCCCAGCGGTTAACCCTAACCCGAGCCACTCGGGCTCGGTCGGTCGCACCGACCCCTTTCTTCCCCACGCGCTCGCGAACCCTAACCCCCCTTTCTTTCTCGCGACGCCGTGGTCGTCGCCGCCTTCGCCGAAATGTTCCGGCCGCCACCGGCCATCCCCGCCGGCGAGATGGGTATCAATCGAACCACCGTTCGACGGTGCTTCGAGTGATCCGCGTCGATATGCCTTTCCTCGCCGCTGTTGTTCTTCCCCAACCCCTTTGTAACCTAGTCGGTTGATCCACGGCGACCTCGTCGCCGCCGTTGCTCCTGGTGACTTGGCGCGGCCGCGTGCCTCGCCGTGATGCTGCTGGGACCCGTGTGCCTGGCGACGAGCTGGCTTGGCGTGACCATGGCCTGGCGCCGCCGTTCGACGGCGTGTGCCGCCATGCCGCCATGGCCGAGCTCCTCTCCGCTTCACCAGTAAGTTCTCATCTCCTCCGCCCTTCTTCCTCTGTTACCTGTTCTACCTCTTCTCCTTCCTCCTCCTCTTCGTCTAGCTTGGCCACCGGCCCGCTTGTCCTCGTAGAGGTGCTGGCCGTGCCGATGTGTTGTAGTTGCTACGCCTTGCTAGGCTGTGTCTACAGCCTGCGCCGCTTGTGCTGCTTGTGCATATGCTCTGCTTCGTGTGTCTTGCTCTTCTCTATGTCTTGCTGTTGTAACTCATGAACTCTTGCTCATGAGCATACTGTGATGCTTATGCTCAATTAAGTTGCTCATACTGTTGCTATGTGTATCATGCATCTCCTGTGTGTGCATTTCTTTGCCCCTAGCTTGATTATTATGCATAATCCTTGCATTCTGCAAGTGCGAGTGCCTCTAATTGGCTAACCCCTTGTACTGTTGTTCATATTAATGCCTTGTTGAGCATGCTTGCTACAAGATCTCACCATCCTTGGATGGTTTGCTCATGTATATGACTGATTTAGTTATCTGTGATATAGTTGTTAATGTCCTGTGGCTGAGTAATTCATATTGCTAATGTATTGTTGCTGGGCTGAGCTGTAACATGCTCTGTCATGCTTTAGCAAGCTCTCGATGATCGGATGATCATCGGTTGCTTGTAAAGGTTGTTGTTTGGTGTCCGTGCCTTACCGCTGCTCATTCTCGTGATGTGTGTGTGTCACACGGGCTTGTGTTGGTGTGTGATGGTGCTTGCTCAAGCAGCTACCGATGCTTGCGGTGATCCACTGGATCATTTGCAAGTGTCCGGTTCATGATTTACTTATTGATATCATTTATCTGTGTTGCCTTAGTTGATTAAGTGGATAATTGATGTGAACTGCTGAGCAGTAATGATCATATAGATTGATTAAGTGAAGCTAGAGGGATGCCAAAAATTGTTGGGAACCCTAGCTCACTCTGAACCCATCTGGGTAATGATGCAGTGGCTTGGTGTGTGGTCTTTTGGGTTTGAGGTAGCCCTGACAGTCTTTTGATGTCTGTCCAAGGGTAGCTCCCCTTCTCCGTGGCTTGCTTCGTGGTTGGTGAATGCATTATCGGTTAATCCCTTGTTGGATTTCCGGTGATCTTTGATGTTGACAACAAAAATAGACATAATCTGTCTAATGTCCGATGGCTTGCTAGGCTTTAGGTGCTAGATGATTTGGAATGGCTAGTTAGGGATTAATCCGGGTTGGATTTCTGCGGTATGTCATCTGGTTGACATGCCAATGTTCCCTTGGGTAATTTCCCTCTTACTGTTCTCTAATTTGCTTGCACCAAAAGGCTTAGTAGCCAGATGATGATACAATAGGGTACTCACTCCCTTTTTTCTTCTGTGATGCATGTGAATGCTTAAGTATGAGCACGACAGATGCTTGCTCATGATTCTTGTGTATACCTCACTCCAGCTCCAAGGTTTGTGGTTGATGTAGAGGATTGCTTCAGCAATGAATTGGTGCTTGCCCTGCTCCTCCTTGTGAGCTTGTGATCTTGGTTTGATTCTGTGGTGATTTTGGACAGGTTGAACAGCTCTAGCTGTTCTTTCTGTTCTTGCTGTTCTTGGTGTTCTTGGTGGCTTACCCTGTTGTTTGGTCGATGACTGAACTAGGGTTTACTGTGGCAAGGTTTTATATGGTTGGCTCTTCTTTCTCTGGTCGACAGCTCCACCCTTCCCTTTGGTGACTCACCGTGTGTGTGTCTTGCATGCACACGACCATGTGAGCAGGCTGTGTGTGTGTGTCCGCCGATGCTCGCACTTGGTCGTGAGAGTGGATCAGCTCGGCGGACTTGATATTATCCACCATTCCCATTTCTTTCTAACTCTGCCAAGTGGCTATGCCACTTGGCATAACTTTCTTTTGTTGTGATTGTGTGCAGGGACAATGTGATGATCAAGATGAAGATCAAGATCTTCTTGAGCAAGAATTACATGATGATCAACAATGTAGTTTAGGACATTTAATTGACTTGTAATTTTCCTATTTCTTTTTCCTTTTATTGAATACATGTAATGTGTTGTAATATTTTATAATTCAATTCTGAATGTTGTAAATGACAATGTATCATGTGTGATTATCAATAAAGCTCCAATTTTTCCTTAATGAGCTTTGTATATTTGTTGTATTACTTATAATCTTGATTAATGATAATTGTTTATTAAATTATCTCAAGTTTGAATTCTGTGATGACCATTTGATGTTTGAATTTGAAATTCAAATTCAAAATTGGTTTGAATTCATTCAAACAACTTAACCTGTAATTCAATCATGCAACTTATGATTTCAATGCAATTTCACTTCTCTCTTCTCAAAACCCTAATTTAGACAAGTAGGAACAAGTTCATCGCACTCTCGAAACCCTAACCCTGTAAGGTGTCGAGAGAGAAACCTGTCCCCCTTCGATGCAGTTTTGTTTTTAAAAAACGCGAAATTTCCCCGGAATTTACAATGCAGTGCACATCCCTTTCTAAAATCTACCCCTCGATCGCCTCTAAACCTGGAACATTACACCGCGCCCGCTGGCCGCGCCTCGGGTCGCCGTTGTCCCGTGCCTCGCCGTGCCTCGCCGCGGGTGGGGCCTGCCGAAGCAGAGCTCGCCGGGGCGGAGGTCGACGCGGGCGGACCCTGCCGGAGCCAGAGCGGCACGTGCAGCGCGGCCACGCCCGAGAACCAGCCGAAGAGCTTGCCGGCGTCGGAGACGAAGGCCAGTAAGTTGAGCTGCACCTGGGAGATGCTCCTTGAGCTGCGACGAGTAGACGGGGAAGTCGCCGTTGATGGTCTGCAGCCAGATGCTGCCCACGATTGCTAGTTGGTGTTTATCTGTCGCCGCGCTGTCTGCTCGCTCTGCCGCGATCTTGCTAGGGGAAGAAGAAGGAGAAATAATTATTTGGGTCACAGTGTGTTGGGGAACAAAATGGGTCGCGGACGTTTCAGACTGTCCGCATGTGCGGAGGCCGACCCAAACGGTCCAAAACGGACGTCCTAAAGCGTCCGTTTAGGTCGCTGCGTTGGAGATGCCCTAAGGTTTCTGCCAAAATTTTCGTCCAACAATTTTAGAACCGTTTTGGCCTCCCACCAAATCACATATTACATCGCAATGCCACCTTACCGGTTCGGTTCTTCCTGCTCCCCCTGCCTCCAACCACGCGTTTAATAGGCTCTTCCGGATCATCGCTCGTTTGATCGCGCACTCATCAGGCTCGTCCGTCAACTGACCCACGGGGTGGGTCGGACCATGCCGACGGCCCAGTTAACTAGCAAACACCCGAGACGATTCATGAGCCTGGATTGAATTATTGCTCAACACCGCGAATATTACGTGTTGATAGTCCCACCTCGCTCCCGTATAAGGAGTTCAACCAGTTTATATGCCTAATTTTTCTGGGTTGTAACAAGCCACAACGAGCAGCATAATCATCTTATGATCTAAGATCCAATGTGGAAGCTGGAAGCGGGATTAGAAGAGGCATTGTAGACTGCTGCTGGTGGCATGAGGATGGAAAACGAATTAAAGATGGAAGAATGGAAAGGTTGAGGAATTGAGAAAAGCGAATTGAGCAATTGTGGCATGATGATGGAAAACGAATTAAAGATGGAAGAAGGGAAAGGTTGGGGAATTGGGAAAATCGAATTTAAAGGAGGGAGGGGACCGGGAGGAGGATTAGCGGCCTGCTTCTAATGAAGTAGAGATATGGTACACTACTTTCCTACTACTAGGCCCGGAAATTCAATTCGGCTCCCGGGTGCGTATGCTCTCTCTACCAAAAAAACATATTTCGAAGTGTGGAAAAATTTTGACAAAAAATTCTACATGTACATCTCCATAATATATGTGTATGCGTCAAGTTTCACGAAAAAATAATATTTTTTGTGGCCTACGTAAAAAAGAGAAAACTTATCATGTGAAAAGCATTGTTTTCAGCACTGAATTTTGTCTTTTTTACACACGTCACATGATAAGTTCATTTTTTATGAAACGACTTTGTGAGCGCGTAGCACGCGAAGATGTACATGCGGATTTTTTGTTTCATTTTTTTTGAAATTTAAAATACATGTAACATGCATTTCAAAATATAGGGAGCATATGTTCCCATGTTCCAAAACACCACTCCCAGAACCTACTAAACGGTTTTGCTCCTTCTATCCTACCGCTCACCTACTTCGCTCGTACTTTGGTATTGGAGTAGAACAGCTGATGCTACTGGAATTTATAGAGAAACAATCTGTTTTTTTTTGTTGAACATCTCTTGTTGTTTAATTAAATTGTAAATTTTAGAGATAAAGAGAAAAGTTGTTGTTTCTGTCTATTTGTTGTCTCTATTTTGCTACTCCATGAATCGGAGGAAGAAAAGGTGTCGTCTCGGTTTGCTGCGACAATACCATGAACTGAAAACCATAGCTGCGCACCCTGCATGTGGAGAAGATGGACATGAGGTGGAGTGTGGGAGATGCCGGTCGTGGAGTGGGGCAGGGGCCAGCAATGGCCGATTCGTCCAGCGGTGGATCCCGTCCAAGCTACAACCACCATGCGGAGCATCGAGACCCTCTGGAGTTGGCCGAATCTCCTCGAGGTGATTCCCCTAGAGGGAGCCTAGGCCGCGGTGTTAGTTGCAGGGGCGCACGGTGGCGGTGGTTGGTGGGGAACCAGGCTCATGCGGAGAGGTCATGGATGGGGAGGTCATGTGCATACATGTTCGTTGATTCCCGCGAATACGGAGGTCACAACCTCCGAATTTGCCAACGAAGGAAACATCCCAGGCGGGTGCATAATGGAATTGTGACGCGTTTCCTGACCCAAATTCTATGCGCGACCAAACAACAGATTTAGAGTCCCAAATTCCAAATCCTCAATTCAAAGCTCAATTCGTTGCACCCAAACACAATGACCTATTGTTTATCTCTCATATAAGTGGACCACTCTTGGTTCGAATTGTGTGTAGGTAAGACTCCAAAATTCATGCAACTTTTAGTGGAGCAATACAGATTGAACCTACATATAAGTGTTCATGATTTTTTTTCTCTATTAGGAATCCTCACCAAACATATACTTTTACAATTATGCCAAGGTTTCAAATTAAAGGTTTAGTAATCAAATACAAATTAAATGTTATCGAAATAGAAAATTTTAAAATTCAAAGAGACTACAATGGTAATATTGGATTGTTAGTTCCAATATGAAAATAGCAAATATTCCCAACTCAAAGAGACTAGAATAGTAACGTCGGGTTGTTGGTTCCAATAGTAAAATTCTACATGAACTAAAAAATATTAACAAAAATAAACCCATAGCAAAGTACGGGTATTTTTCCTAGCAATATTGTTGCTACCTATTTTAAAGTTAACATATTTTGTGTTTCGCAGCAACGCGCGGGCATTGTCCTAGTATTTACTGAAGCATGAACTTTTGAAGCTCTACGTAGCTCTTCTTTTGCAAAAAAAAAATCAAAAATCAGGTTTAAAAGTTTTTACAAAATCTGGATGTAGCCGGACATGTATCCTATAAGTTTATAAAAATCTCAATATGGGTACCTAATACTTGTCATTTTTGTGTGGCCCAAAGCATATGGCATTTAGCATTGATATTTTACACGAGTGTAGATTAGTACTACATCGTTATGTGATCGATTTCTTTTGCAGAACTTTTTGAAACATATAAATGCTATTTTTGATTTTTTTTCAAAAAAAAAAAAAGCTGTATGAAGCTCGAGCTACAAAGAGAGTTACCGTACTTTCTGCCGTTTTCAACCAGCAGACTTCATGATAGGTGATGGCATAGCAGTTCAGATCCTCCTGCATGCGGCTTAATGCCGCTGATTAGCAATGATGAATATCGGCTGACTTCCTTTTGCGCGAAAATTGACAGGAAACGAAGCCGTCTGCGACAGGGTGATACCTGACTCCTTGACATCTCTATCTCTCTGAGGCGCACATCTGTCTTCCCGTAGAAAGATTTCTTCGACTGACTGGCGTTTCCATTCAAAGTCGACTAATCCAGTCCTGCCCGAAAATGCAGGTCGTGTTGCTACTTGTGGGGCAATTGATGGTAGCTTGTCGGATGTCACCAACGCACGAACCGTGCCTCTTCTGGCGTGTGCGTACAGGCAACACGCCGTCACATCCGAAGGCACCAATCCAACACAATTAGCATGATTTGAGTTCACCAGACGCAGCCTCACCAAACTAAATTCCGTCGGAAATCGCAACAAGTCTGACAGAACAATTCCCAAATGGCATACTAGGAAGAACAAATTCGCAGCAAAACAAGCCATCTTTAACTTCAACTACAATAATGCGGACACTTGTTAAGTTCTCCTACATAGAGTAACCGATATACTTGGAGCGGCACGGAAAGGTTCTACCACAAATATTGATCAGTCAAAGGCACCCCAGGGTAAAGGGAACCAACACGTTGTACAACCAGATAGAGCGACGAGCAGTAGTCATTTAGATACTTCCTTCCACTGCAGATATCTCCAGTTTCTTCTTATCAGGCAAATGGCACTCGACTACCGACTAGAGTATGATTGATTATTACATCAGCGCCAACATTGGGTCTTCATGCACCGCTGGCGTACAGACGAGTCCACTCCTTCGCTGCAATTGCCAGAACATATATCTTAATACAGATAGCGTAAGCTGAAGGGCAAATGAGAGACTACTTCAAGAATTGTCAGCTAAAATTACCTGTTTCAACAGCTTCTGCCTCGTTGGATTTCCAGTGCTTAGCAATGTTATCAGAGAGAGGGTCATCTGGGTTTGGTGCACTTAGGAGTGCCTGGATACTGAAAGACAGAAAAATGTCAGGGGGGCAGCCAGTACACTAAATAGCGTCTAGATACATCCAGATTTAGACAAATCTCATACATCTATTTATAGACAGAGGTAGCAAGAACAACTTTCTAGAAGCGGATACTGTTTTACTCCAGTGCTGGAAACTGACGTATATGGATAATTAACGCTACAGCAGGTTATTTGGTCAACCTAACTCAAAAAGTAAGCAAAATAAACATCTCAGAAAAGAGGTTATGTTGTGCTAAGTTATAGAACATTAAAAAAATGCGAAATAGACAAGCAGGCAGTGAGCATGGCAAACAAAGAGAGGGACAGACAGACCTCAAGAGAACTGTTCGAATCTGAAGAGCCGGACTCCATTTGTCCTTCAGAATGTCAAGGCATATCCTACCAAGCTACACAGACCAACCACATTAACATTAAGGAATAATCCTTTTCTGTAGAAAGTAAATTTACACTGTGGAGAATGTATGCATGCTTACCTTGTCAATGTTGGGATGGTATATTTTGGTTAGAAACCTAACCTGCATTACCAACAAGCGAAGTTAAATGCCCAACGATATTATAACCAGTTATGTAGTAAATCACAGTATTTTAGAAACCAAATGAAGGCTGGGACAGAACTAAAGTAACACTTGCTCAACAATCTCAGTGCTATTTAATCATCGTCCTTCTAACAAAATTTGATTGTCAAGTTACAGAAATATAAAATCAGAATAAACTAAGATTTCAAGTGTATGAATGCCAAGCAAAAAAGAGAATGTAACCACTAGAAGTTTGCTTAAATAGCAGGCTCAAAATGTAGATATAGACATAACTTGTTGATATCAAACTTTTGCAGAAGAACTTAGTGCACGTGTTACTTTTTCTGAGCAAGCCAATTAACTGTCCTGAGCTAATCATCATGGTACAAGTGTAACATAACATATCCAGTCAGGCAAATTCCCATTGTCTAAACACAAGGAAGCAATGCTGATGCAGTAGTACACTATCACCTCCAGGATACATGAAAAGGCACAGTGAATGATAAGAGTGACACGACAAAAATGAAGCTACAAATAGCTAACACACAAGTTTTCAATCACTTTGAAGTATTTGGTCATTTGAAGCAGTAAACATCATTGACCTAATATTTTCCATCAGAGCAAAAATCAATAAATGCAGGGCTGGCCAGCCTTTCAACATAAGTACTTAATTATGCGAAAGGTAGAAGCCATAGTGGCAAAAGAGGAAATCTCAATTCTGAATACAGAATAATTAGGATAAAAGTGTACAAGCGCAATAACATTGTACAGAACATTAACAAAATCCCGTCTACAAACAATTACCTTCGGGGCAGCCATCGGATATTCCTCAGGTAAAAAGAGTTCCAGCTTAAAAACTCCACCTGGACAACAGGTAAGCAAGAATAATGGTATCAGAAAGCCAAACAATCATAAAGTGTAATGTTAACATTTACGCAAACATGTTTATTGCATGACATATATATCATGCAGAAGAGAAAAATTATTAAGGTAATTTATATAAGAACATAAATAGGATTTTGCTAAATAGACTACTCGGCTAGTCTACTTCCATAAATTAATGAAACCATAGTTTTTAAGGCGTCCGCCTTAGGACGCTTAAGCGACGCTTAGACGATAGAGCTCCGCCCCCAGCTCTTTGCCCGCTTTAGGCGGTACAGCACCCCCCAGCGCTTTAGGGCGCCTTACCGCTTTCAAAACCATGGACGAATTGAGTTCATTAAACCTAGATCGATAGTTCTCTGCCATTTGAAGATGATATGCATGTTCTCCTATTTCATGCATATAACTTGGACAAAACTGAACAGGGCTAAGGAAGCAAATATGTCACATTGTGTATCATAAGACATTGATATCAAGACAACGTTAAAGGGGTAAGATCAAACCACGCTGAATCTAAACCATACAAGATAAATTGGTGATACTAGATGAAACAGGAGGAACATAAAAAAAAGTAAGGCCACAGCAAGTAGTAAAAATCTGTCTGGAAAATGATACTAGTAACTAGCCCTCCAACACTGCTAATTACTACTCCCCCCTTGCTTTGTAAGGCCTGAACATATTTCGAGATAACCAATTTGACCAACGAAACATGAGTTATATGCAACAACTATCATACGATTAGAAATTTCTTTCAAATATATGAATTCAATGATTTAATTGTTAGTAAACTGAGGACCTAAAAATGTGTGAGGGCCTTACAAGCCCAGAAGGAGGGAGTACATACTAAAAAGAGAAAGAAGCGTCATCAAACATGACAACCGCCCCAGAGAGTAGACTGGTCGAACAGCACAACCTCCATCGTCCATAATTCCAACACAAGCATTTGAGAACTATTACCATTACTACTAATAAAAGGCTACGAACAGAATCATCTCGATTTGATAATTGATATAAGTGGCGCAGTTTTATCACTCCATACCATAAACAGCACCACTGCCGTGTATAAGAAAATTTAGCATATACCTTCATAGGGCGACTGCGCCGGCCCAAGGATCATGACGTTGAAGTAGCGCATGTTCTCCTCCGAGGGCGAAGCGCTGATCCCCGGCGCTGCAGAAACAAACCATTCAAACAGCGGAAATCAAGCCCTCGGAAATGCAACACCTCACCAGAATCCACCACCATAACGGCAGATTGAATAGCACCCGTACCTGGCTCGCTGAGGAGCCTCTGCGTCTCCTGCATAGATCCAGCCGCACAGCAACACCCCCAAAAATTAGCCAGGAAAACAAAAGACGAATCGGATCGAAGGAGTCGAGAGATCTGTGATGGGACGATCAGATCGGAGGCGCACCTTGATGATTCGTCGCGGGAGGTTGCTGTTGGCCATCGGATCAAGCCGGGGCGATGTCTTCTTCGTCGCCGATGAGTGCGGCGCCGGTGTTTCGTGCGGAGGAAGGGGGCGACGGGAGGAGGCGTCAGCCGGGCTTGGGGAACAAGGGGTAGGCGGTGGGGGTTGGATGCTCGCTATTATACGCACGGACGCGGTTTTGCTAGTCCATCGCTTTATTCCATGCTTGATGCTACTAGTATTGCTTGAGCTTTATCTCAGCCCTGCGATAGGGTCTTTAACGGCCAGGATTACTCTAGGTCCTACCGTGCCAGCCTGCTAGGTTTTTTATTTCCATTCTATTTAGATATATATGATATGGTGTAGATCTAATTCTTATATCAAGGTTACTTTCAAGTGGTACCAATTCTATATGCTAGCAATCTTGTGGCTACCAAACAACAACAAAAAATAGTTATTGTGTATTGCACAATTCATGTTTGCAAATCATTTCAACTTTAGTTTTTTTTCTTCCATTGAAATGTATTAGCGGTAAAATCATACAAACACTATCAACTTTTTTTGGGAAATATTTTTGTACTTACACGCACGGGTGTGTATGTTTCCGTCACCATCTGTTGTGCTTTAAGATTCAGATAAAAAGAGGAGAGCAAAAAAATCTTTCTATCTACCATGGTCAGCATGAATCTCAAGGAATAAATGGACGGTCACGGAAACACTCACACCCATGCGTGTAAGTAAAAAATCTACTATTTTTTCCGAAAACAAATACTATGAACTTACCTCCTGCATCCATACAAATTCATCGAAATTATGAAAATGACAAAAAAAAAAACCCTAAGGCATAACGCACTCACAAACATTGCAAGAATTCAAACATATCCAACATACATTATTGTTTGTTGAGTAGTCTACTAGAAGAAGAAAAAATCACATCAACCAATATTCTAAGAGGTGCAAGTGGCTGATTTGCAAAATTAGTAGGTTTTACGATGGCAATTGATGTGCGGACCAATTTATATTTCTCATGTCCAATTAATATGTGATCCCTTGAAACTTAACTCGATAGGCACTTATTTTCTGAACTTCGCTAACTCCTACCTTAAATTGGACATTACTAAGTAGGAAGTATAGAAAAATAGTCATGGATAGGATTATAGATTAGACAGTACTAAGTGCGGGTTAGATTGACATAATAACTACATCACCTATTCATATTTTCTATGCATATGTCATCACTAATGTCAATATTGTCTTATGGGTCATGTGTGCTTAATTAGTAGGGTTAATAAATCCTAACAACTCAAGATGCACATTCAATGTACCTTGATGTGTATATTTTCGACGTTGCTACTTCCCATATGCGAAAACAAGGTCATTATTTTGGAAGTATACCAATTTTCAAAACGTTTGGTGTTTCTAACCATTTGCTTAAGATCACTAACTTTAATCTGGTAAGGGTGGTATATGTTTGATTTTATTTCTAATCATATTTAGTGGGATGAATTTGGTCGGATAAACCTATTCGAGAGAGCTTTCTAGCAAACCGGAAGAAGAGATTCCATTGTGTTTGTTTGAGTAATTTCATATTTTTGTTTCTTCAATCTTCAGTTAGAAAGGTTAAAAGGCTTCCATGGGTGTAGCTAACCATGTCTAGATTTGGGGGCTATTTGATAGATTGAGCATATGACATCTTTAGTTTGTTGAACTAAACATGGTATTATTAGGGTAAAAACGGCAGCACAAGCAAACAACAGAAACTTGAGCTAAAGAAAAACTAGTTGTCATGTATGTGTGTAATGCATGTTTGCTTCCATCACATGTCGTTCCAACTTATTAGTGTTTATCATTAATTTTTTCGCTTTCAATGAAAAAAAATGGAGGGTAAAATTATAGAAAACTCTTTGAAATTACACATTGCATCCAAATTCATTAGAAATTATAAAATGGTAAACCACCCGAGACGTAACATGATATTTTGTTGTAACAAATCAGCATATCCTTACTGTTCATTGAGCAATCTACTTGAAAAAATGCATCATTCAATAGTTTAAAAGGTGGAAAATTAGTTGTTAACTTACAAAATCAGTTGGGTATATATATAATGAGAATGATCTTGCAACTAATATGAATTTGTGTCCAACTGAATTTCTGAGCCATTGAATTAGAGTTGGATAGATTGTTCAAATTCCGCTAACTCGTACCTTTTATATTCATATAGAAAAAATGGCCATGGATAATAGTAGAGATACACATGTGATATGGGCTTGGATTGTGAGAATAACAAACTAACACACCACACAGGTAAGTTCATCTCTGGACTACAAATATGTGTACTAACAACTAATATCAATATTTCCATATGGGTCGTGGGTGTTTATTTGGTTAATCAAGCCTAGCAACTTAGGAGTCGAGCCCACTCGTCATATGCAACCAAAAAAGAAATCATTATTTCTGAAGTTTACCATTTGTCATTGTGGTCTTTCTATTGATCTGAACTTTCTTGTATGAACTTAAGTTGACTAACTTCAATATGGCAAGGTTTTCTATGGTCACTTCTATGTTTGAGTGGTGGGATTAGTTTGTCAAAAAACCTAATTTGAGTAATTCTACATTTTTTCATACCTCCATGGCATACCGGTGACGAGATTCTCCTTCCCCATTAGATATATTGGCCTATCACTCTTGATTTGGCGCTTTAGGAGGGTGGATTTTCAACATCTCGAAGACAAAGTTGCGAGCAAGCTACCATCATGGAATGACAAATTCATCACAATGGTCGGCCGTACTTCCCTTGTAAAATTGGTGTTTTCTTCACAATCAATTTACCATTTGATGCCTCTACACATGCACCCGGATACTATCAAATATATCAAAAAATTGGAAATGGCTTTCATTTGGTCGGCTTCACACAAAACACGGGAGGACAATGCAAGGTTAATTGGGAGATGGTTTGCCACCCAAAAAAATCTCGGGGGCCTTGGAGTTCTCAACACCGACAAATGGGCTAGGGTCCTTAGATTACGATGGCAATGGTTGGAATGGAGAGATCTTGAGAAAATTTTAGACGGAACCGGCAACCCTTGCACAAAGGATGATATGGACTTCTTCTATGCTGCTATGTCAATCAAACTTGGAGATGAAAAAGGACCCTATTTTGGAAGCCCCCTCTCATTTTTGAGGCACCACGAGGAAGAAGTTGTGCACAAAGCAAGCCTTGAAAGAGAGCACTTGGGTCGGCAAGAATACAATTGATGGGAACTTCTCCTTTGAGCATGTCCAACAATTTGACCTTTGGACTCGACTAAGGGAGATGCATTTAAATAGTGACGTGGAGGATGAGATAAGTTGGATGCTCATGAAAAATGGAAAAGATTCGACGACATCTGCTTATAAGGCACAATTTCTTGGAGGTATTTTGTCCAACATGAATAGGTTAATGTGGAAGATATGGGCAGCGTGAAGGTTAATTTTTTTACTTGACTAGTCATCTAAAACCTTCCTTGGAAGGCTGACCGATTGGCCAAGGGGGGGTGGCCAAATTATAGCATTTCCCTGCTATATGCAAGAGAGCCTCGGAATCGTCAATCACTTCCTAGTGAAGACGTGAAGTGTCGCCTTTTTCTACATCTTTGGGGTTTCATTAAAGATTGGTTGGGCCTCCATGCACTTGATCTTCAACGATGGTCTTTGATTGATACAAAGGAGCGGTGGCTAGGAATGGCATGCAACTCGGTCCCTAACCGAAAAGCCTTGTCCTCTCTTATCTTACCTTGCTCGTCTTTTTGAAATTTGCAATGAGAGAAATCTCGAGTTTTCAGCAACAAGCACACTTCACCTCTTGTAATTTTTTTTTAAAGGATGCAAGCCTTTGGTTGTGACGGATGGGCGCTCAGAAGTTGAGTGAAATAATGTCGGGAGAGTAGGCTTTTGTTTGGCCGGAAAGAATGGCTTGCAATAATATTATTTCATGTTTATGTACTAAACTCCTTAATTAATAGATTGAACCTTTTGCACCATTTAGAGAAAAATCTGGACGTGAGAGAGGAAGAATTCATTCTTAGTTATATTCTTATTATTCCTTTCCATGTTTTCTCCCAAATAAGCACATATATATGGAGAGTTGCAATCAATTTTATTAGAGGATCTTCACTCGCATTCCCCAAACGACGTCCGGAAAACGTCTGATTAGTAGTTTGGGGCCGCCGACCGGTGCCGCGTTTGTGGGCGCTAGTTTTTAGCCGTGTCCTACAAACACAACCCCCTTAAAAAATCAAGTGTAAAAGTTATGTATGGCGTCTCTATGTCCCGGGGACAGGGTGAGCCCACCGGACAATATTTGGAGTACGCCCGGACCGAAGCAGCCTTCGAGGATGGCGACTGGGGAAGGTTAAGTGTTCCACGTGCCCCAAATATTTTTAGCGGACGCGACCGAAGATGTGTAACATCCCAGGACTTAGTACAAATCCGGGGTAGATTTCGAAAAGGGTTGTGCATCACATCGCAAAATGGGGGAAATTTTCACGCTTAATTGCATAAAATCGATCGAGGTTTCTCACTCGTTGCTGTTAGGGTTCAGTGTGGTGAGGGTTCGATGAATTTTGACATGACCTCTTTTGAAACCGAGTTTTGGAAGGAATTTGAATTTGAATTGAGATTCAAATTTGAATTATAAACAATGATTGAATATGAGAAATTATCATAAAATTGAAATAATAATTCATAACTCAAATTCAAATAATATTCATACAACACAAATACGAAATTGGATATTCACATTTATATAAAACTCATAAGTAAAACCTTGAGATTTACTGATACTTTAACACACATACATTGTCTTTACAATATTCCATGAAATTACAACACAATTATTCTAAAATGAACAAGAAAACAAAAAGGAAAAAATTACAAAGATGCCAATTTGATCCTAGTCTAAAAATCTACACTAGACTTCTTGTCTTCTCAACCTTTGCACCATTCTTGAATTCCTGCAAAAAGAAGAACAAATATACAAGCATAATGCCAAGTGGCAATGCCACTTGTGGATCAAATAAAAGTGGTCACGGTGAGGATAATAGTAACCATGCCGAGTTGATCCACATGGATCGAGAAACATGCAAGTAAGCATACAAGGCGAGGAGCAAGTCCCAAGCCAAACGAGCCAAGCACGGGGAAGATGCACCAAGCACTGTCGACTAAGGACAAGCACCAGGAGCGGTGCATGCTGATGGGATTCGTAGCATAGAAAACAAAAAATTTCCTACCGCAAGAACGAATAACAAGCCAAGATCTAATCTAGTAGACGGTGGACGTCAACTGTCGTCGTGGTGAACAGACAGATGCCATAGGATGGCTTAAGTTGGGGCCGAATGGGCGCTAGAGGATTCGGGGGAGGGTTTTTGACTAGATTGGATGAACTTATGGATGCTTTCCTCAAGAACTTGGCCTAAGCCAGAGGTAGAAGAAGAAAGACACAAGGAAGAACTCTGCTCTAGATCTCTTTCTTCATTGATCTCAACAGCTTACATGTTTCTGAATACAAGGACTCACATAGATCGCACGTCCCCGCGTATGGGTGTGCCCCCTCTCCTTATATAGGGGAGAGGGTGGCTTACAGAGGAAGAAACCCTAGGAAACCCTAATTGTATCTTTGAACAGACAAACTACTTTACAAAGTTACTTTAATCATAGGTGACGCCGGTATGTTCTTTAATCAGGGAGGCTGACGTCCTCCGGATGCTTTCAACGTCATCCTCTTTTTTATCGTCACGACTTCGTTTAAAGCTACTTTGCTTAGCTCATCTTTGTCCTCTAGCCCTCGAGAGAATCTTTGACCAGTCCTACCGACGTGCTACAGTACACATCTTACCAGTAGCCCGGTGTCTTCTTAGCCTATTCCGGTATACCCCTCTTGGGGATACCGGTATAGATTTACTTAGTCAAACGCTTAACTTCGCGCTCCGGAATAAACATTAAACCGGTATCTTGAAGGCTCAAACCAACCGGTTTGGCATGCCTTTGGCATACCGGGGGTCATCCCGCCAACAAGAAATGTTTGCGAAACATGCATTGACCTGAGATCTTCTGATCAATGGTCGTAGCTAGTGCATAAAACACCTTTTGCATTTGAAGTTGTTGAGTACCCCTGTACTCACCTTTCCTTCTAAACCCTTGCTAGATTGTGAGACCGCAGAAGAGGCCTGCACCGGAGCACCTGAAGGCAAATACGAGGTGGTCTACGAGGAGCCAGGCTTGTCTGAAGGTGTCGAAGGAGTGAACTATGGGACAGTCTACGACACCGAAGAAGTGGAGGTGGAGTAGTGTTATGCAGTAGGCATAGTTGAGCCGAGCAGCGTAGTGGCTTACCTAAATAAGTTGCTGAGCTCTGTCTACCTTAGTAGTTTATGAGTTGTAAAAGTACTTCGAACCCAGTTGGAGTCTAAATGGTGTTCTCATTGGACCTGTGAGGCTGTGAGAATACCAAGGTGTTGTGAACTTATGATTTGTAATAAACTAATAATAATGTGTGTTGTTTACGACTTGCAATATTTCTGTTGTACCAATCTGAGGGATATGATATTTGTGACGAAATCCCTTCATAAGTATCATATCAACGACTTGTATACTACAATATGCAGTGGTATGTCTGGGTCACCACAAGATGCCTCTTACCTTCCAACACCCATCAGATTGAACTTTAATTAGCTTTCGTTTTTCCCCAAAAGACTGGATTAGTTAGACAAACGATAAGGTCTCAATTTTTATTAAAATGTTTCGATGATGTATGGGAGGTAAACTTTTCTTCCAGCGTTCCATCAAAAATAAACTTTTTTTACAGCAGGTCGGCAGGGTAGCTAGACTTGGACAGTTGACTTTACAGAGCAAAAACGATTAAATACTATCCAGGAGTACTACTTGGCAAGGGCCTTGCGTGAACACTGAAGTACCTTGCGATGCGTACAAGAAAAAAAGAACTCTTCATTCATTATCACATCTTTTCGAGAAAAATTATACTGTACTACTCCTACTTAAGCCAGATTTAATTGACGTATGCTCGGGTCTAGCTCTCGTGTGCATGTACCACCTCCCGGGTCGATTAAATTTGACCGGAGGAAGTATCAGATTACTGTGGTGCGACAGTAGCAGGATAACCAAGTTACTACTGATTGTATCCATCCACAGGTAAATTGTTTCGCTCAGTCGCCGCCTTCAGAGAAAAAAATCCTAGCCGCCTCCACTTCAGCCTCCATAGATTGGTTCCCCCTCCTTCAGTCGGTTTCGATAGCGTTGGGAGGAATGGGGAACCCGGTCTATGCGTGGAGTTTTCAATAAAAGTAGTCTTTTCAGTAGTCTATGTTAGGGTTTTGGTCGCCGTTTTCTTGTTGGTTTTCCCGCAATGGAGATGGCATCGTCTGCAATAAGTGATTTTCGGTCTTTCGTTCGATGATGAGATCTCCTTCCCGACGTTAATGGTGGTGTTGAAAGATTACAATTATCTAGGTATATGGGTGTTCAGATCTTACTTCGCCAGATCGATCTTGCATCTTTTCTCGTGGTTGCCGCGAGGAGGATTATCCTCGGAGTTTTTGTCCCGGTTGCTACGTCCTCGACAATGATGATTCGTACTCTCGGCTTGCCATCAATGTTGATGATCGGTTTTTATTCCCTGACATGCTGGTGTTGGTACTCTTGCCGATGTTGATTGACTACTTTAATGGTTGCGCGCGTGCACGCAGACTTGGCATTGCGGCTCAAATTAAAATTATGAGAGAACCTTCGTTGATATTTACAGGTATATGGTTTGTTATCTATCTTTGGTGCCTTCAAAAAAGTACAAGATTATGTCCTGAAAGAAGAAAGAGTTTGAAGACCTCGAAGATTTGCTAGTATCTTTTAGATTTTATTTTATAATCATTGGAGACATCTCGTGTATCTATACCATGTACTATTTGTTATAATAATTATATGTAGTATTGATTGTAAAAAAAAGTTTCTACTGATTGCGATACACACACAGTAGCACACGTTGGCTTTTCAGGAGATACACTACCCAATTTCACAGCGCGCATGATTGAGCAAACAAGTGTGAAGAGAAACTGAAGCTCGGCCAACTTAGGGTATCTCCAGCGGCGCGACGCAAACGGACGCTGAGCGACCGTTTGCCTCCGTGCGGACCGGAAATGCGTCTGGCACCACCTCCAGTGGTGCGACGCAAAGTGCCGCGGAGACGCAAACCTGACCCAAATATGCGCCAGGTTTGCGTCTCCGCGGTCGCGCCTAGCGTCCGCTCGCTTCCCCACGGGCCCTCATGGCGGTGATCCGGGTTCGATCGGCCTCGAATTCACAACGTGCGCCGGTGTGGCAACCGCGGCGATCAACCGCCACAATGGAGCGCCGAACCGCCGCGGAAGAGCAACCGCCGGCCTCTTCGTTATACGCGCCGCCGTTAATCCCCGCACATTATAACCCCCGCGTCTACGGTAGTTCAAGTTCAACCGGCTCCTTCTTCTTCCTCTTCTTCTTCTTCTCCAACACCGGCACACCATGAGTGACTACACGCTGCCGTCCGACTCGGAGAGCGAGGGCAAGTCGCCCGGATTTCTGCATTGGTGGGAATCCCCTGCGACGCCAAGCGATCCGGGCTCCACGCCCAACGACCTTGCCTCCACGCCGAGTGAGGAGGAGGAGGACGGAGGCGGCAATGGCAGCGAAGGCCAGGAGGAGGATGGAGGCGGCGCTGCCAGCGACGCCGAGGACGAGAAGGAGGGCCAGGAGGAGGAGGAGGACTCCGACAACAAGTTCGCCGGGTTGGAGGCGCAGGAGG
>NC_061513.1:143008484-143097922 GCF_022539505.1 Lolium rigidum | reverse complement strand
ATGCTCATCCAAAGTCTTAACTTTTTAACATATTCAACATTCCTCACTTAGCCATTTTGGCCAATTTTTGAATTCTAATTTTTCCACTACCATCTCTACTCACCTCTGGTCAAATACAACTATTACCAACACTCACATTTCAAAAACTTTCACCTTTTGAATTAATTCAAATTTGGACTTTTTTCACAATTTCCAAATATGGCACTATTACACACTATTGCAAATAGTGATCTAACCTAACCCTAACTACCCTAAACTACCACATTGTGTTCCCCGGTCCCCTTAAACCCTATTTGCTGCCTAGTGAGGCCGAGGAGAGGAGAGGGCAGCTAGGGCATGGCCATGCCGGCCATGTCCCCGAGCCCGACCACCTCCACCTCTCTCCCTTCCTTCCCCAACCTCGGCCACCCCGCCATTGCTCGCCACCGCACCTCCCCTAGTGCCGCCTAGCACCGCCCCGGTCGAGGAGGAGCTCGACAACGCCCGGACGGCGCGCGCCCAAAATCGCCCGAGCATGCCGCTCGCGCCGCGACCATGCGCGCCATGGACGCGCACTGGCCACGCGCCGCGCAGCCCCCTCGCCCACGCCCTGGTCCCTCCTCGACAAGTTGAGCACCGCCGTGACACCTCAGCCACGCCAGCACACGCGGCCAGCACCAACCCGTGACCGCCGCCGCCGGAGACGACGACCCGCTCCCGTAAACGCCGCGGCCGTCGTGGAAGCAATGCGACCAAACCAGAAGCTCCCGACCAAGATGTCGCCACCATTCGCTTCGCCTTGACAAGGAGAACGCTGCCACGCCCTCGCCTAGCTCGACCGCTCGCCGAGACGCCGCGAGCATGTCGACCACCACCCCGCCCCGCAACCCTTGCTCAATCCTATAAATAGAGAGTTCCCCGGAAGCAACCGAGCACACCACCTCACTCCCCACCCTTCACCACCTCGCTCGCACCGTTAGCCACCTCGATCGTCGCCGGAGCAAGGCCAATTGCAAGATTGGAGCCGCGGAAGCCCTGGAGCAATCGCCATTGATCCAGGCCACCTCGAGCTCCGCCACTGCTACCAGCTGCTCCGCCGTCGTCCACATCTACCTCACGCACACTGCCATACCTTGCCTGGAGCCGCCGTAAGCTCTCCCACCCCCTATCGCCGCCGCCGCACCGCCGGTTCTCGTCGGAGACGATGATGAACCACGGCCGTAGATCCGCGATCTAATCCAACGCCCTCGGCCTTCGCCCATACCGTTTCGGTTTAAACGCCCGCCGACAGCGGACCCCACCCTATCGTGCAGCCCACGCGGGCACAGCATGCGTGGTGGGCTGGCTTGGGCCGTTTTAAACCATTTCGGCCCGGCTTAGTTTCCCGCCGGCCTTTTTAATTCAAACAGAGTTTAATTAATTCACATGAATTTCAATACCGCCTCAAACTTTGAAATTAAATAGTTTCAAATTGGCTAAACCAAATTTAGTGAACTTTACATGGTTAGAAAGCTACTGAAATTATCTAGCCAATGCCACTGGCCTCATGGCCAGATTCTGTGTAGAATTAATGTGGTAAAAATAACAAGACAGGGAATTTTCCCTATTCAAATAATTCTTAAAAATCAACCAAAATAGATATTAAGTTAATTCCAACTCTAATAGCTCACATTTGACTTACACTAATTGTTTATGCAATAAAATGGTGTGGTCACTTTGCATGATCATTCCATGGTTTAATGAATGGATATTTTGACTAGTTTAACTAGTTGATATTGTCCAAAACTATTAAAGTTAAATTGTGTGAAGTCTTACACTTCATTTAAACTTGTCTCACATGGATTCATGGGATGTTTGGACCCCTGGTCCCAAACTCTCTTATATGAATTACTTGAGATTTAAATCAAATGTAGTGTTATGTTAAATGGTATGAGGTGATCCACCGCATTTAAATCAGTTTCCCAAATGATGATGATGATGAACATTTGACTTAGGTCAATATGAGTTCATCCATGATTGTTGGAGAAATTAAATCTTAAGAAGATTTCAATGAGAGGAAATTATTTCTCAAGAACCCTATGGAAACTATCATTTACATGTGGAATACAAAAAAGTGAATTCTTTTTAAACTCCCACAACCCATGCACCCTAGTTTATTTATTTTGTGTGCATAGAGTAGTTTGTGTGTTTATATGTGATGTGTGGAATAGCCAATGAATTAGTGAGTAATTATACTCGTATTCAAATTTAGACGGTAGCACCTGAGAGTACGCCGAAGAAGAAGGTTGCTACCAAGAGGAGGAGGAGGAACAGTTTGAGAACTACCAAGGCAAGCTAAAATACTATGCAAGCTATTACCAATGCAAGCTAATATTCTTGCAAAGTGCAAAGCCCCTTGGGGCAAGGCACCATGTTTCTTATCTTTTCTTATGTGGACCCATCCCAAGTTTTTACTTTACAAGTTTTTACTTGTTTTCTAAATGAGTTACTTTTATAGTTAACTTTGGTAGAAATACAAGTTGGTTATTAGAGTAGTGAGTTAGTCTCTTCCAAGCAAAGCAAGATAGCACCCCTCATGAATTAGAGCTAATGCTAATGAACTAAACTTGACTACTCTAGATGGGAACAATGTGATTTTGAAATGAATTTGAAACCTTGGAATGATGATGCATTCCATTGAATGATTTTTGAAGGTGAATATGACCAAGAGAAGATAGTGATTTTTGGATAAAACATGATGTTGGTTTGAATGCGATACCTTTCCAATTATTAAGTACCCTCACAATACCTGATTATGGGTAGGGCTTAACCGGAAGTTTATGCGTCTTAGTATGGGTTCCCTCTAAACAAGCGTCATCGGGGTTATGCCGAAAGCTGCCTCTACCACAAAAGAAATGATATGATATGATGCGAAATGAGGTGAATGTCCGGCCCAAGCCCTCGTGCGCTCCCAGTGCCGACAAGCTGGTCTTCACCGGGAGGCCAAGCTCATGGGGAGAGGTGCTCATACTAGGATTTGTAAGTGAAAGGTTATGGTTGATGATCCGCGTACTGTGTTACGATGATTCGGGAAATCCCGACGGATGAAATCAAATGTTGTGGCACAAGAGTGTGCAACCTCTGCAGAGTGTAAACCTATTCGAATAGCCGCGTCCACTGCTACGTGACGGTTGGAAAGGCCATACAGCTTTCCGATGTCATATCTTTGAAAATGATGTTGAAAGATGATGGTGAAATGACTTGTGGTGGATTGAATTGAAATCACCACTTGAATGGTGGGAATGACACTAATGTTCCCACTCGGAGTTAGTTAGCACTTTGAACAAGCTTTTCTCAAACTTTGTGAACTAAAACTAGCTTTATGCAAATAAACTAGAGCTTAGCAAACCATACTAGAATGTCTAGCACTTACATTAGTATTAGTTTGCGAGTACTCAACGTACTCACGGCTTTGTCTCCGGCTATTCAAATGGCCGAGAGTATGAAGATGACCAAGGAGATGACCAAGCGAGGACGCCTACGACAACTAAGCGCCTTCCGACGTCAAGCGTTGGCCCGTGGATTAGAGAGTCCTTGTATCTTACGCTCCGCTATGTTGAACTATGAACTTGTGTTTGTTCGTTGATCAGCAGATCAACTATTCGTGTAATATGGATCATGTGATTCCGATTTGTAAGACTTATGGTTTGTAATGAATGATGACCGTGATACTTAACTATTATGCCTCGCAACAACAATATTCCCGGGATTGCGATGTATGACATAATAGGCATTCGGACTTAAAAATCCGGGTGTTGACATCGCGGTAGGAAATTTTTTGTTTTCTATGCAACGTTATCCTACACCAGGAGATGTGCCTGAGTCTGGTGATCAACCTGGTGGAAAGAATCGAGTTGGGGAGATCCCAGAAGCCTCCAATCATCCGTTCCCTTCGCCGGTATACCGCGGGGAAATGGAAATCGCCGTCGTCTTCGTCTCCGATTGACTTCACCGACCATCTCGTAAAGCCTCACGGTGAGCTAGCGCACCTCCCAAGCCCTTAATTGCCCCGATTCATAGCATGTAGCTCGCAAGTAGCTAGTTGGCCGGAGTTGCTCCGCCGCGGCTTTAGTTTCCGGCGATGTTCGCGCGAGCCATTCGAGCAACCAACCACACCATTCGACTCGGCCGTGTCGAGGGGGTTCGAGTAGTGGTAGTCGCGCATCCAGGGGCGCCATAAATCGGCGCGCGCGCGCATGCGGACTCGCCGCCGTTTAACCGTCTGTAGAGTCAAACACACCGGTCAAACTTGACCCGTCTCCGCCGCATGGCAGCCTGCGTGGCACCGGCCCCACCGGTCGGTGTCTCGGCTCTCAGTGTCTGCCACGGTACAAACCGTTTTGTTATTTAAATTTAATTCCGTAAAATTTCTACAACTTCAAATAAATCTAGAAAATTCATAATAGCTCAGAAAATAAATATAAGATATCAAAATTCTTATAAAGATAAACTCTATCCAATAAAAATATAAAAAGAAAATTTTATTTTTAATAAAAATTCAATTATTTAATACTTGTTATTTAAGCCTTTAATTTTAATTCTAAATTCAATTAAAATTCAATAATTAGTAAAAATTTCCAAACTTAAATAAAAACTAGTAAATAAATAAAGAAAACATTAAAACTAATTTTCTTTATTGGTTACATTGTTAAATCTTTATTAGAGAGATTTAAACCCTGATTAATAATTACCCTAATTATTAATTGTATAAAAATAATAAATGCCATATTCAATATTATTTTGAAGTTATTAATAACTTCAAATTTAAAATGAAGTTATTAATCATAGAACTATATGGTACATAGTAAACCCTAGTTCCATAAGGTAGAAAACTAGGAATTCATCATTTCATGTGTAATCCTAAACCCTAGATTCATTTAGAAACCTAACTCTATTATTACATGAGAACCTTAACTTGACTCTAACCTAAAACCTAGGTTAGAACTTATAATCATGATACTTTATTTAATTTATAGAACCATAATTAGCAAATTAAATACTTGTCATACCACATAAAATGTAGGAGCCCTATTATCAATAATTTAGTATTCCATTTATGCAAACCCATCAAATCTAGATAATCAAATAGGATCAATTAAATATAAACCCTAGATCCTATCATCCAAAATTATCAACCTTATTCATTCCTATTTAGCATCACACCAATGTGATGAGCCTTAGGAGCAACTATGCCAAATCTTGAGCATTACCTAACCATATTCCACTAAACCCTACTGGTGTTGGATACTTATCCACCATCCTATTTAGGAGTCAATTATTTCTTACTTAACAAAACCAACAGTAAAACCTAAACCACCTCAACCCTAATTGATATACTTCTTATTATTTAAGAAGTATGTTCTTCAAAAGTTATTCTTTTGAAAAAAATAAAGAATCATCATCAACCCTGCTTATAGGACATATAAACCCTAGCTAGCTATCACCAAGAAGATGAACCCACCATGATAGCAACTATGTATAATTAATTGCTTAAGTTGCTTATGCTTAAGTAAAACCAATGAAGCCTAGTTGCTGATGAATCCAACTATGTTGTGATCCATCTAACCCTTTACTCCAGAAACCAATTAGAATCATAGTAAACCATAGAACTCCACAAACTCTAATTATCATACTTGTTCTTTATTAAAGAACATGTTCTTCAAAAGTTATTCTTTTGAAGTATATGATAATTAATCATTAACCATGCCATATAATGCTAAAACCAACCACTATTCATTACATGTTAGAATTATACCAAATGTTATTGTTGTGTGCTATTAGTATTATTAGTATGATATAGTACAACACCTGTTTATGATACCAAACAACCAATCCTTAATAAGAACCTTGTTTGTGAATCACTCTAAAAGTGCAACACACCCTGAACCTATCATTACAACTCATTGATCCTAAATCATCGAGGTTAGGTCACACTTAGAGCGATCTGCATCTCATACTTATGAATTATTGCATCCTTGCCAATCTTTAAACATCGCTCCTTACGGACGATGATGCTATTTCAGAATTTGGAGTTATTACGTATCGAAGACCTTGCCCGCATAATCTTGCAGTCAAGAAAGGCAAGTTCATTGCTTTCTCATGTCATTTGAGTATTTTTACCAAATTACTTGCAAAGTACTATATTTATCACTATTGCATGAAAAACAAAACCACTATTTTCATAACTATGAATGTGACTATGTGGTGGGCAATGGAACCATGGATTGTGTTGATATGGTGGAGGTTCCATTGCAAGGGTTTATATCCATCTAGGATTAAACAACAAATGTCGTCCAGTGATTCTTGTGCCGTAATACCCGTGTTAACCATAAGATCTGGAGTGGGACAGAATAGTCAATCGTATTTCCACCTCTTGTGCATCAACGGATGCGCTTACCGTAGTGGTTGTATCTTGCGGAGCAATTGGTGGGTGGGGAGCCCCTTCTAATTCCCCACGGTATTGCAAATTGCTTACCGTAGCGGTTGCTGCTTGCGGAACAATTGGTGGGTGGGGATCCCCTTCTAATTCCCCACGGTAATGTGGTCTATGATGGGTTGTAGCTACCGGCGAAGGAGTTTGGTTAACGAGTCCCAGACTGTCGTCGTGGTCGGGGTCCATCCTTTATTGGTGTAAGAGGACCGGCGAGGACCCAGGGTCGGGGTATGCAACAAAGGGTGGGTGTGCGAGGTAGCGGAGGAATATGATTGGCTATGACCTTATACCGGGCCTCACACCAAAGGAAGTGTGGACGAGCTCGCGGCTCGGTTGGCACCAAGGTTAAGATCTCTTATGGGTAAAGCAACACACCTCTGCAGAGTGTAATGAATCGTGACATGTCACTCCATGTTCCGGGATTTGGAACTCGCGAACGCTACGGAAAGGAGCTCCATGAAGTTCTAGTAAATCGGTGAATGCCGACTGGACATAGTTCTTCTCGAATAAAAGCAACCTTTTGAAGAAATGGTTATGAAAACTTGCATTGGTATTAGACTTTCTGGTCTAATGCCGTAGCTAGTGCATTAAACACCTCTTTCCTATAATGAACTTGTTGAGTACGTTCGTACTCATCCCACTCTTAAATCCCCTGCTTAGATATGGAGGCATCGAAGGACGATCTACAGTGCAACTCAGAGATCGAGGAGTCAACAACTACTTCAAGGGACAGGAACCTGTCAGAAGAGACAAACACCACATCCAACAAGGATAAAACCTAGCTTAGCAATAGAAAGGAACTTGTTTCCTAAACCTAGCTCCTATTTAGCTAGAATCTATTCATAGCCTCTATAGCTAGTTAAATACTCTACAAATAGAGTTCGTGATAAGACTAGACTACGAGTCGTTCTTCTGGAGTTTATTTGCAGCTTTACATCATTGTAAAGTAGGAGGCTGTGATGATCTTATGTAACAGAGTCAATGTTGTAATTCTATAGACATGCCTTGGACCCGCATATGTTTCGTTGTACCACTCGAGCGATATAATACTAGTGGAACTCGTGTTTCATTGGTGTTATATCAAACTTGCATACTACACCATGCAAGTGGTATGCCGGGTCACAACACCTAATACACTTGTCGATGTATAGGTGCACTAGTTCGGCGAAGAGATAGTGAAATACAAGTAATATGGATGAATATGAGTGGTAATAGCAATCTTAATAAAATATGGCAGCGAGTAAACATGCAACAAAACAAGAAATAAACTGGAGATTCGATGTTTGGAAACAAGGCCTAGGGATCATACTTTCACTAGTGGACACTCTCAACATTGATCACATAATAAAACCACTCTACACTCTCTTGTTGGATGACAAACACCATTCATTGTGTAGGGCTACAAGAGCACCTCAATGCCGGAGTTAACAAGCTCCACAACATTCGATGTTCATATTTAAGTAACCTTAGAGTGCATGATAGACCAACGCAATTATACCGAGTACTAACATAGCATGCACACCATCACCGACGTACTATGAAAGGGGGAATAGATCACATCAATACCATCATAGTAATAGTTAACTTCATAATCTACAAGAGATCACAATCATAGCTTATACCAAGTACTACATGATGCACACACTCGTCAACATTACATCATGGAGGAGGAATAGACTACTTTAATAACATCACTAGAGTAGCACATAGATGATATTCAACTAGATCACAAAGAGAGAGAGTGAACCACATAGCTACGGTAGAGCCCTCACCTCGGGGAGAACTACTCCCTCCTCATCATAGGAGACAGCAGACAGGCGATGAAGATGGCGGTGGTGTCGATGGAGATGCCTTCCGGGGCACTTCCCTCGTCCTCATGCGCGTGCTCGGGAACGCAGACTCTCGTCCCCCGAATCTTGGCTTCGCGATGGCGGCGGCTCTGGAACTTTTCTCGTACCGTGGCTTATTCCCCTCGAAGATTTAGGTCAGGAAGACTTATATAGGCGAAGAGTCGGAGTCGGAGGGGCCACGGGGGCTCCACACACCAGGGGGGCGCCCCCCCTCTGGCCGCGCCGCCACCACGTGTGGGCCCCCCAGGGCTCCCCTCTGGTCCCTCTCTGGCTCTCTGGAAGCTTCCGGAAAAAATAAGGTTCTGGGCGTTGATTTCGTCAAATTCCGAGAATATTTCCTTACTAGGATTTCTGAAACAAAAAACAACAGAAAACAGGAACTGACACTTCGGCATCTTGTCAATAGGTTAGTTCCGGAAAATGCATAATAATGAATAAAGTGTGTATAAAACATGTGTGTATCATCATAAAAGTAGCATGGACCATAAGAAATTATAGATACGTTGGAGAGGTATCACCCCGCAGGGTGATACACGTGATCACACGCTATAGGGAAACCCTAAACTTTTAGACTAAACTTGTTCCGTCTCTAAACCCTAACCGTGCCATCTCCTTATATGAGAGGGAGAGCTGGCCGGCCGGCCCCCTTATTGGGCATAACCTAGGTCGACTTGGACATGCCCAAGTCAAACAAGTACTCTATTAAAACCCTAGATGGCCCACAAGATGACCTCGACTACATTATTATCTCCTAATAACAAGATTATAATAAACTACCGGTACAACCTTAGACCCAAATATCATATCAATGGCTGTCCTAGAGTATCAGGCCCTGATATCCATATCATGAGGCTCACCTCCGCCGCCGTCAAAAGCAACTCTTTGTTGACCCCTTCGCTATAGAGAGAGAGAGGGAGAGGGAGAGGGAGAGTGAGAGAGAGAGAGGGTTGACTCAATGAACGCTCATCGTGCACGGTTGCCTCCAAGTTGTTTAGCGATTTCCCCTAGAGAGTCAAATCACATGCAAATTAAATTTTGAGGTAATTTATGTAATAGTAATTGTTACAAACGGTGATATGTTAATATCAAGACATATTTTTCAAGCTATAGACGACATATATAACTTGAAGCTTTTTTTTAGAGAAAAAGGGGCATGCCCCCGGTTCCAATATATTGAAACCAGATCGACAACCTACAAGCATTCGTAGTTTATCATTACAAGCACCCAAACTCCAAAACAAAACACCCAACATTACTTGCAGCCAGCGTAACGACAACACACAAACAAGGCCTTACGAGAGACAAAGACACAACACCATACAGCTGACGAGAACGGCAAAGTTAGCCACAGATCACCCAGCCGCAACTCACCGACGATCCAAAACCTAGAAGCACGCTCCATCACCCACCAGACCAAGTCATTTGCCTCAAGGGTCCTTGCCGCATCTTCGCCGTCATTAGCATTGGGCCAAATCCTCTCGAGCTATTCATGTCACAAACCTCCAGTTGTTGTCCTTGCTTTTTCTCGTGGAATCACCCATGATCCGGCCACAATAGCGGAGGCATCCTGGCCACTCCCTCCAACTTGTTCAACATACACATCAGCCCTTCTCTTTCCTCTTCCTTCAGTAAAATCTTCCACTGAGCACAACTGCATACCAAGCGTTTCCACAAAACCTGCATACCCAGCCATTGAACCCGATTGAAAACATGATCATTTCTGGTAATCCAGATAGTTCTCAAAACAGCAGCAAAGATCATATTACATTTCTTATTTTTCTTTTTGTCATTCCACAAAGCAAAGAACATCATGTATGTTTGAAATTTGCAAATCAATACCCAAAACATCCTAGGCCCTTTTCCAAATGTTAGCAGCAACCACACAATCAAAAAACAAGTGTTGACAAGACTCTAACTCATTGCAAAACACACAAGTCGGATCATCAACACTTTGTCTTTTGACCAGGTTGTCTTTAGTGAGAAGCTTATTATGGAAGAGCAACTTGAAGCTTTTATTAATGTTGAAGCTTCACACTCTGATTTTTTTTTTTTGCCAAAACTCCGATTTCTAGTAGGGTTACCGTGTACATCATTGGTGTATCTAAAACTAATTATATTTTTATAAGAAAATGGAAAACAGAAAATACATTTTTGTTCGTTGCATGTCAGCTCCCTATATAAAATGCCCCTAACCTGTACGGTGACTCTCTGCACGCTTTAGTCAATTCACCCGATTCACCAGCCAACCGACAAAGAGAAAAAGAAGCATCGCCCTTAGGTTCGGTTCTCGAGGAACGATGGACGACAACAGTGTCCATCTTTGGGTTCGCGGGCGCAAGTTTCTCTGCGTTGCGTGTCTCCAGCAGGGGGTGACACCTCGTCCCGCGTACCGCAAGGACGCAATGGGTTCGCACTACGCGGAGGAGCACTTTGGCCTTTCCTTCCAGTGCCGCAATTGTTGCAACAAGTTCGGTACCTACGAAGAGCTGCAAGCCCACAGGGCCTCCAGGTGCTGCGACCGCTAGTGGACACTTTGTTTTCTGCTTTGATTCTTGTTTCGGTCCGGTTTTGCGTCGAAGAACTGTTCTGTGAACTTTGCGTTGGGCTGGATTCTGTACGTTTATTGTGGATGGACTGCGTTGTTGTATTCGGTTATTCTTTTGTGCGTTGAGACAATGAGACGGTGTGGGTCAATTGGATTTGGAGTCTTGGACCGTGTTGTGTTGTCAAAGCGGTTGTAACAAGAAACCAACGGCCCCGTCAAGAAAAACAAGAAACCAAGATCCGCGGCGGAGCAGCGGAAGGAGAAGGACTATGCGGCGGCCGGGCGCTACGCGGCGGCAGGGGCGACCGGGGCGCTAGACCGGAGAGCTACGCGGCGGCGGAAGGAACAGGGACGACCGGGCGCTACGCGGCGGCGGAAGGCCCGAGCGCTACGCGGCGGCGGCGAGAGGGAATCAAGGAAAGCGGCGCGGCGGCGACAGCGGAGGCCAGGAGACTGCGCCTCAGCAGATCGTCAGCAAGCCAAGGTTTCGCCACGGACGAAATCCTACCAGCCCTTGTTCTGGCCTGGTGAGCCTTTTCTTCCAACTCTTTAGTTTTGTGCATCTGGAACTTCTGAACATGATGGCCGAGTTCATGAGTTTCATGCCTTTGACGAAATCCTACCAGCCCTTGTCTGGCTGTGGCCTGGCGAGCCTTTGATGTCTTGTTTATAACTAGCGCCTGAATCTGATGTCCAATATTTTATCTTGTGTTACTGCTTTGGATAGTATAGTTGGTTCTGCCTATGCATGTGTTTGCTTGAAGCTTCAAGGACTAGGTGATCCTTGAACTGTTTTGCTAAATGACTAACTGGCTAGTTTGCTGCTAATGTGTGCAAATTTCATGTCAAAATGTCATGCACGTTCTCACCCCATCCTGTTATCTGCAAATTTGCGCGTGTGTTTTTTATTCTGTGAGATTGTTGTACTATTTGCTTTTATAATCATGGTCACCAATCCAATGTCATTTTACCCAGGCGACCTGGCGGTGAATTTTTTTACCATTACTTGGACAATCAATTCCCGGTGGCAATTAAACAGTGCAGTTTGATAACAAACTGTTTATGGAAAATGTGAGGAGTAACGGAAGCTGATGGGTACCAGCCTCACTCGATAGCTCCTTAGCAATGATATTAACGCCTCATAGAATCTTGTCCTGTTAGTATCAGAGGTCCAGCTAAGGCAGCTGTTGCCACGGTATGCTGACTCTCGATTAATCTGTTTTCTGTTGTCTTCAGTTTTGCACATTGCAGTAGCAATATTATCACTGAAACCCTTTCTTTTCATGCTGAAATAGACAGAACTTTCCATGTTATGTCAAATAGGTATGAAAGCTTCCGCACAACCCTATATCATTTGCATGTTATTGATTCGCCCAATGAAATGCCTTTTGTAGGCTAGTCTTTGTGTAGGATGAAAAGAAATGATCTACAAGTATTGTGCAGTACTCTACAAACATAAGGAATTTAGTGCCTTCAAGGTCCATTTCCCCATTTTGTAAGAACTAGTAGTTTTACATGATAATTTGTTGGTAGACTGGCCTGGAATGTGAAATCAATTTGTGTCTTAAAGGAAAGTAGATGTAAGCTTTCATGTTTCTTCTGTTGACTGAAATATAAATGTGCATTATGCTTTGCCTTTTAAGTGTCATGTGAACAGTTTGGCTCCTTTGCTAAGCATGTTTCTCAACCTTGTTCTGTCAAATTGATCAACTTACTAATTAATTTGGCAAATGGCAGCTACATGAAAGAAGGAATGAGGACAAGTGTTGAAGCAATCCTGTTGGTATGTTTCTATTCTTCTATCTCATAATCATGTTCGTATGCATTTTTATGCTTCGAAGCATCTAATTGCTGGCAACTTCATGCAATAGCAATTGGTCAGTGGGCTTGGCAAACAAACTGAAATATTTACTCATGTTATCCTATGCAGGTGCAAGAGCACAATCACCCCCACATTCTGCTGTTGCAAATTGGGAATACATTTTGCAAACTTCCTGGTGGACGGTTGAAGCCTGGAGAAAATGGTCGTTTTTGTTGCTCCACTTTTTTATCATGTTCCTTGTACATGAAACTATCATGTGTTTTCTTACGTATCTGGGATTCTACAGAAATCGAGGGCCTGAAAAGAAAGCTGTCCAGCAAACTTGCAGTGAATTCTCCTACTTTTCCACCTAACTGGCAGGTAAGGCATTCGAGAGAAGCTCAGTTTTTTTGTTGATGGTGTATGGTCAGAGTGTATTACCTAGTTTTGCTGGAACTGGTCACTTTGTACCTTGTTAAATCATAGTTAATACTTCTGTACAGGAGAGTATCTGCACCTGGAAGAAATAAACGACTAAACTGCTATTTCAGCTTTCATCAACCCACCTACTAACCATGGTTTTTTTTGTTTTTTTGTTTTCTGAAAGTGATCCACTAACCATGGCTATAATAGTTACATCTTATTTAAGGCATGTCATGAACATTATATATTGCTCCATATGTACTATATTGCAACTGTACATAAATGGAAAAGTGGCATTGGTGCTGACTGATAACTGCAGATATCATGTTCTCAGTTTTCAAGATTTAGAGCATGAACTGCCTACTGTCTCACTAATGCGCCAATATAATTTTCTGTGTCCACATGTTTATATACAACAATATTCACAATGGACATCTGTAGGTAGTTATGTCGCACTGCAGTGTACTCTTTCTGCACAGTCTTTGCTATGTACTTACCGAAGTATGAAATGCTTGGAATCAGTGTGAACTTGCCTATCTAGCTGCTGCTTACAGTAATCCTGGGTTCCGTTTCTGTTACCACATGCTTACAATGTTATGAGGTGTTTTTACTCTTAGATATTGCGTAACGATAACTGTACCCATTTGGATAAAGATCTAATATGTTTACCACTTCAAGGTTGGTGAGTGTGTTGCTGTCTGGTGGAGGCCAAACTTTGAGACTGTGATGTATCCTTACTGCCCTCCGCATATAGCCAAGCCCAAGGTACATTGTTGCTTTAAGGGGTTTCTGTTACCCCCTATTATTGGGAGTTGGGATTAGATAATGGAAATGACCAATGTGGTTGAACAGGAGTGCAAGAAGCTTTTCATTGTTCACCTGACTGAAAAGGAGTATTTCGCTGTTCCAAGGAACCTGAAGCTACTTGCTGTTCCACTGTTTGAGCTCTATGACAATGTTCAGGTAAGTGGCAGTGCCCCCCACTCTGAAAGTTAGCTTTGCATGATGTTTTGAAACATTGTACCCAAGTGTGTTGATGTATATGGCTAATAAAAAGCCCAGGGACTTAGATTTTTTTCTTAACAATATGTGTCCCGATAAATCAGTTTTGTTTTGCTGCACATAAAAGAATGGGAGTTGATATCTGTGAGAAAGTATTTGTCTCTTCTAGCTATGAAACTTTTTTTTGCGGGGTAGCTATGAAACTTCTTTGATCTGGGTTTCTTTGGTGCCATTGGATGTGGCTTGGTTTCCAGGCCATAGGTATATATGGCAGTTGGAACCTGCAGTTTTTTTTTTAACCAAATTCAAACGGAACCCTTTCAAGTAAAGCCTATAAACTCCGTACCGAGTTAGCTAATTCTCACATGGCTATATTTCCCTGTGCAGCTTTAATCTATCATGCTTTTATGTTGCTGTCTTAAATGTGTGAACGGAAACCTGAAATTTGCTTTCTATGTATGTGGATGCAGTGGTACGGGCCTGTCATTTCCACCATCCCGCAGCAGCTGTCCAAGTTCCAGTTCAACATGGTGAGCTCGTAAGGGTCATGGGACGGCAACACATCAAGATGGACATTTGACATCAAACCGGCTAATCAACTTAGCATGACTTGTTTATTCAGTGACCAAGTTTTCATGAATTATGCACAAGCTTAGTAGGCATGCACTCCGACTGTCTTTTATTTGGCGGTTTCTGTTATTGCTAGATAATTTCTGGTTGTTCTGCTGCGCTGATTTGTTTGTGTATTTACCAATGTGTGTTTCTACTATTTGCGTGGTCTGCTGTAGCAACTCTTTAGGCCCGTTTTTTTTTGTTAGAAAAATTCGCAGCCAACCGTCGGTGTAGAAGTTGGCATTCAGAACTTCATTGTCTTCATGTCTTGACAGAGCTGTGCAGTTCGGCTTTTGACTGTTTCGATGGTAATTACATCCAGTGGTGAATCTTGTTTTTAGAGAAGTTACATGTGATGTTTGACAGTTGTGGCATGGTCGATGCTTCTGGTTTTTGGTACTGATTTGTTTCACGTATGTGGTGGCATCATCGTGCTGGTGTTGTTCCCGTTTCTCCCTCTCATGGTAATGGCAGTTTGAACAGAACAAAGCAATGTTGCATGTCTACCTTGTCAGACCATTCCCCGGTTGTATCGGCTCAGTTGCAACAAACAATTGTGCGTTCTGCTTTGTATAGGACCAGGCCAGCTGTGGGTGATACCATTATTGTGTGTGTGGACGGACTCAGGAGCATTTGCTTGTTCAGATATAGTTATGGCAGCACCAAACTTCAATTGTCCATTCTTGCCCTTTCTGAGTAGATTTTTGTTTATTTCTGAAGGAAGCTTTACGAGTAGATGAGCTTCACATGATCGAGTGTATTATGTCGCAGCAGTCAATCTCTTACTTGGCACTCACGAGTTTATGTTCAGACCAGTGCAAGAGAAGAACTGAACAAAAAGGTGGCTGGGAGTCTGTGAGAATCATTTGTTGGTTTCTCGTATGATTTATTTTGTGTGAGCACCTCCGCATCATATTAAGAAGAATGGCGAGATAACCCAAAATTGTTAGTCCAAGGACTCAAACTTGGCTCGGATGGGTGGAAATGTGTCCCCATGTCGTTGCTGAACTCTGAAATTCTGAATTTTCTGAAGACTAGTAAAGTGCACGTGCGTTGTTACTGGTAACAAAACATGTAAAAATAAAAATGATTAAGATAGAAACATTAAACATCAACCATCACTAAACACCTCCAAACAGGTAAGTGAAATCACGTACACCCTTTGATCCGTTTTAATTGACGCGGTTTTAATCAACGCTGCACGTCATCTTCACAACTTTGGCGCAATTTAATGCGAACAAAGTAATAATAATTTCATACGGCTCAAGAACATACATTTTAAAGGTCCCACTCTCATAAGTCAATTAGTTTATTAAATCATACCAGTCAGTTGAATAATAAAAACCACTGATTTCATAGTATAAAACAAACGATATATTACAAATGATAAAATTAGCCATTGTACACTTGTAAAAGGGCAAACGATGTAGATTAAAAGTGCAACTGCATAAGCAACATAAAAACTGGATCGACTGATTTTAAATCTAGCATACATGTAGAATTGATAAATGAATATAATTGAACATTCATGAAACCTGCAAATACCAGTGGCGTTGAATATATGTTATGCATTTCCACTTGATTTCTTAGCTTTATAAAAAAAATACTATTGTAGAAGAACTACACTTTAAGAAGAGCTAGCATTTCTTCGAAAGTGTAGCTAGATTTTCTTAGGGCAACGTAGCTAATCATCGTGTATTTTTTTAGGACTCAGCCCTAGCTTCTTAATTTAGAAATAACAGCAGCGTAGCTTACCGTAAAAAAATACAGCAGCGTAAGCTAGCTAATCAGTCCTAGAAGTAATCAGTCTCTAGCTAGCTAATCAGTCCTAGCTAGCCAAAGGCCAAAGCAGAGAACAGTTGCTCAATGTCACCATCTCTGTTCTTATCCAGCTATCAGTCTCTCTCTGTTTAGACGAAGATACCAAATCCCCTCGCAAACGCTCCTCCGATGGCTTAGCCCAGCCCGAGCGCCAGCTCCTCTGCAAAGCTAGGCGCGGCGGCGGCGGCGGCGGCCGCGGTCAAGAGCGTCTGCACGCCCATCAGATTCCACCAGGTGCGGCGCCCCTCCTCTCCTCCTCTTCCTTGCCGTTCGGAGTTAAACGCGAAGCCTCTGCCGGCCTGCAGCACGTAGCGGCCACCCCTCCCTCGGTTCTCCCTGCGGCCAGCTCTTCACGCCAATGCGTCGCCGCCGCCCCTTTCCCCGCCACGACTTCTCCTTTCCGCTTCCTCTCCACACGACGGCTTCGTCCGACACCTCCTCTCCCTGCCCTAGGGTCAATGGCCTCTTCCCCTCCCTGCACTGCACAAGTGCTACAGCCGGCTCGGTATGATTTCCGCTCTCACAATCCGACTGTCCCTTATCAGAAGCTAATTAGATGGTAAGCATGAATGCTTCATCGAACTTACCCGAGACCAAATCGATATGTCGATGGGCTCCAACAATTTTCGCCATTGTAGCTGTTTGCTTAGATCGTCGTGTGCTCGCCTTGCTGATTGGCTAGGAGGCGTAGAGCGATATTTGGGAAAGGGAGGATGGTGCGGATGGATTGGTTGTCCGCTAAATCAATGGCGTAAATAAATCTCCATATGCTATTTGTTTGGAAAGAAATCGTGGGCGCGTGGTATTTACGATTTGTTATGGCAAAATCTGTTCTTAAGGTTACCTGGAAAATATTATGTCGGTTTTTAAGGAAGATGATCTCTCATCTTAATTATTACCAGGCAAATAGAGTGTTGTTCTCTGTTAAGTAGAGTATAGGGGCTGAAGAAACCAACCTTTTATGCATATACCTTCTTTAAATTTGCAAAGCAATATGCCTAACTGAGACCGATTATGTAATTTTCTGGTGTGTTCAGCAATGGAATGGTCTTATAATTAGGTTTCTTATAAATGAGTGATCTCGAAAAGTTCACATCACCTGGAACATTTTTTAATGCACTGAAGTGATATGCTACATTTTTAGTTGCAAGCGTGAAGCGTAGCTGGTGCCGGAACAGACTTTGCAACTGTTGTGGATTGACGCATAGATTTTAGTAGCTTCATGCAACTGTTGTGAACTGACGCATAAGTTTGATACATATCATCATGGTAAATCTCAATGAAGTTGCACCTGAGTTTTTTTTTTTATGTTGTACATTGCTGGCCAGTGGCTTTAGTTTCCTCTTTGTCCCCACAAGTTCATTACATGTTATGTTGCTACCTTCATGTATCATCTACTACATCTCATCCATGGTCTAGCCCTGGAAAACTTGCTGATTCATCTCTTTACGTGCATTTCAGAAGGTGTACATGAATTTCTTACCAAAAACTCATCTTTAACAGTACATATTTGTCTGCAAGGACTCTAGCTCGGTGCTTTTAATTCAATACCACTGTGACACAACTTCATATATTACCTCAAGAGCTTCATAGAGTAAGTTACGACACAATATAATACATGTTATAAGTGACTATGCAGGAAGTGAACAGATCCCAATACTATTGGTTTATTTTGTGCCCTTATTTACAGGGTGCAAGCCATAATGATGACAAGGTCCTTCTTCTTGCTGCTACAAATACTCTATATGCTCTCGATCAGATATAGAACATCTATCAATTATTCACCTGCATGATCTTAACGCCAGGCAACGCATGTTCAAGGTAATGAACTGGCAACATCTGGGCATTGCTACAAACTTCAGCTACCCTTGATATCTCTGCTAAGTTACATAACATGCTAAGAACATGCTAATAAGTTCTGTTTTCACAAAGAGTTGGAGCAAGCACTTGGGATGTTTTTAGTCCCTCTACATTTATTTGTTGTTGTTCTGATTTCACAAAGAGTTGATTAAGTTACATAACATGCTAATAAGTTTTATACCACATATATATTTATGTTGTCTCACCAGAATTTTGACAAGTTTTCATATATCATAACGTGCTAATAAGTTACATCAACATCGTTTGAACAATGCACTGTAGGCATGCACCAGGATTTCGATGAAATTACCTTGATGTTGTACAAAATTCATGATATACAGCAGGGTTTTACAGTGGCAGGTTATCCTTGAAACAATATAACCTTCAGTACACCCAAAGTTGTATGTAATCGAATTACATGACCTCTGTCATAAAAGAAAGCACTCTATTTGCGAGTCTACATTTTTGGACCAAAAACAACAGTAGACAATTAGTCACTTATGTTAATATGTTATATTCAGTCTGTTTGGGAAGACGCTCATCTATAAGATTCTTACTATATGCTTGCTGCTGAAAACATAAAAGAAAGCATTCTATATTAATCACGTATGTTACTATTCAGTACTTTTGGGAAGCAATCTATTTAGGAAGACCCTCGTGTACAAGATTTTAATTATATGCTTGTTGCTGAAAACATAAAAGAAAGCATTCTATTTGCGAATCTGCATTTTCGGACCAAAAACCACAGTTTACAGTTAATCACTTATGTTCATATTCAGTTTGTCTGGGAATCAATCTATTTGGGAAGACCCTAATCGACAAGATCTTACTATATGCTTGCTGCTGAAAACATGAAAATTATATTACATACCTTAACGGTAGGGTTGCAGGGCGCCGTCCCGCTTAGTTCCACAAAAACGGAATTAAGCCAGCATCTAGCGTTCGTTTTGGCCGAGGAAATACACAGTGGCTGGGTACGGCAGAAGAAAATCCGTCCCGCATCGGATCCCGTGTTGCAACCCTACTTAACGGGGACAACTTGTTGGTGCCCCGCCTGTGAAGAATCTTGATCAAATGTTTGAGTGGGAGATTTGAGTTGGGAAGGTGTTCACTGAGGAATATGGTGTGGGAGAGGCCGTCCTGATATGAAACATAATTTACTCTTGGTGGGTTTAGGACGGGTAGGAAGGTATATATATAGTATTGAAAAAGGCTGGGCGTAAATCATGGTGTAACTAATGGTAGGCTGAAAAAAGGGGACATGAATTACTGTGATTGATCGTTATTTGACTGGTGCTAATACCAAATTAATGTTAGGGCGTAGTAGAAGGGGATTTCAATTGACTGGTGATTGAATTTGTAGGTTGACACTCTTTCAAATAAAAAAATTCGTAGTTCAACAGGTAGCTCAATTATCGGTTATCAGGAGGGCATTAGAAATGATGAAACATTGTTAACTGAAGTTATGTTGTATTTTTTTTTTTTTTTTTGCTTTACCCGAGTTTGATAGCTTATACAGTGTGTACCTGTCAATATCAAGGAAAGTTTATTTTTACATGCTGCTCTGTTTTATCTTCCAGGCACATGATCCCATGATTGAGCGCATCATCGCTCAAGGTCTCAGGGGAAGGTTGTTCTGACTGCTGACAACAACAGAACTTATGGAGCTCAACTCGATATTTCTATGGGGAAGGCCGGGACGCACAAAAATTGGGAGGATATGTTGTTAGGATGGTGTATTATATGCTGGTGAAATTAATTATCGCTGGAAGTAATGGTCATCGATTGATGGCGAAAGAAACTGTCCTCAATGGTGGCGATAACTGAAGGTTAACTTTTTTTTAGCGGACCTGAGCCTTTAATGAGGGTTTTTTTGAGCATTTTTAATGAGGGTTTTTTTTGAGCATTTTTAATGAGGGTTTCTTGATCGTGGTTGGGTGAGCGGAAAGTGACTGGATTAGTTGGGCTTGGCCCACTTAGGCCGGGTCGGGGCGATCAGGAAGAGCGGACGAAGTTTGACGAAGCAAACGTCGGACCGTCTGATGACGGAACACTCTCCTCCTTTTTAAGTAGTAGAGATAGAGATGAAACCTGTGAATGTAACTGAAATAAAAAGTGCATGCGTAACTGAATTCTTCATAACCATGCTTGATGCATCAGCTTTTTTCTTAGTATGCAACACAGAGAAATTGATGATTTTATTGTGGCTGTTGTTTGAATACTTGTACACTGATCAAATGAACCCTTTTTTAGGTAAGGACGATGTCGGGAAAAACAAGACTGCCAGATGTTCTGGTTCGTTCAGACAGACACCCAAATATCTGAAGGGTACCTGTTTAGCAGCTAATGAACCTCCGGGTACTTTCTCTTAGCTAATGCTTCTTTGTTAATGCATTGTTGCTTGTATGCCATCCATTCACATATCTAGGATGCTGCATTCTGTTGTGCATATGTTGCCAATTGTAACTATTTCCAACTGGTTCTCTCTGTAGTCCAATATATCAGCTTCCTTAGTAATCAATACCTAATTGTCTCTTATTTGGGTTCGACTCTGTGTTTTCGTGGAACTAATAATTCTGTTTGGGACTCAAAACCAGTTACATTCCACAGTTTCATAACTTATCATGCTGTCGTGTTGATGAGACACTCTGTTGCAAGCAACTTGCCCTACTGCTGAAATTACCAGTTTGTATATTTTAGCATGGATCTTCCATCCAGGTGTATTACTACTTTCTGCTAGCAGGCTTGATTAAGTAGGAAACAACAGATTTTTCAAGTGTATCTGAAATGCTTGTGTAGCTGTAGCTAAGATCTGATTCAATTGTTACTTCGTAGGAAGCTGGCTGGGTGCCTTGGCCATGGTCGCAGAGAAAGGTGGGAGAAAGCGGAGCTCACCGCGGTTGATTGATCCCTCCGTGTTGATGAGAAACTGTCTTGCAAGCCGGAGCTGCGGAGGTCACCGGGGCTGCGGACGCGCACCGCCGAACGGTTCTGCAGCGCCACCCCTCAACAGAGGTGCAGGCGGGAAGGCAACTGGAGGCACCGTCTGATGTTGCCTAGGCCTGGTGTTGCCCAGTAGAGCTACAGGCGAGGCTTAGGTCGTCGGAATACCAGCCTCATAGCAGGAGTGGTGCATGTCGGGTAGAGCTGCAGGCCGAGGTAGAGGCGGAGACGGCGTCACAAGCACAAACAACAGCGGGGTAAGAATCTTGTTGAAACTCTCTCCAATCAACCTGGAAGAAAGCTGAAAGTTATTCTCATGTAATGTCCATTCCCTTATTTCTTTCATCATGTCCTTTCACACTTGCAATTTGTTGCATTGATTATTTTGTGATTCATGTGTATGTTTATGTGTTTTTTAACTGCAGGTCTGCAACTGTTGATTGAAGCCTGTTTGCACAATACTTTGGAGATTGCCCTGTGATTACTGTTGAAGGCAGAACACACCATTTGAACTCACTTCCTTGAAGATGTTTATGAGAAAATGGAGTACTTTCTTCCTTTGGATTCTCCTGCATCAGGAGCATAATTCGCACAGCATGGAGAAAAGGTTTTCATTTTTCCAGTTCTCATTCTCAGTGGCGTATCAACCATTGGAGCCCTTTGACTATTGCTGCTCTGTGTCAATTACTATATCTTCTAAATATGCCCTTTTCCCGTTATATACTATATTCTGCAAGTATCCTCATTATTTCATTATATGATGATTATTAGCTCAGAACATGTCTAAGTTTTTTTTTCTGTGTTGGGTATGTGTGGCGACCCCAGGAGGTCGTTGGCTAGACAAACCCAGATCCTCATCTGGCATAAGCCTAACCTAGATCTCTAGGGCCTACAGGGTGAGAATCGGTAACACAACAGTGACTCTACAACTCAAAGAGTAATACAAGCTCATAACTGAGCAAAGAACCAAAGTATTACAAGCAGAGGTCACTGACCTGACATTTCATCAATCAACGGAAGCGAAGTTATGCTATTCTAAATAGCAAGATAGCAAAAGGCCTAAGAGGCCAGGAGCATAACGGCGACGTACCGGCCCATAGATTCCAGTGCCGCCACCGGGAATCCCAAGCTACTCGTCGATGTCGACCTAGAAACCTTCATCTCGTTGGAGAGTCTTCGTCCGAAACAAAGCATGCAAAGCCGAGTACGGGGACTCGGCAAGACTTAGTACAACCTCGTTAGCAAAGCCGGTATACGAGGCTTTATGTGGAGCTTATTTTGCAGAAAGCCAGTTTTCCTTTGTAAAACAAGAGGGAGCAGAAGCTCGCCTACTCAGATCATTTTAAAAGGGGATAAGAGAGCGGTATCACTAGCTCTACTGATCATCATATTGAATCCACCGAATCTTCATCATTTGTGAACCTATCAACTAGGAGCACCCCCTCGATACCCTGAGTAGGGATCCTTATCACACATTGATTCCAAGTTTTACGATTAGGTTCATGTTGTCTATGATCACAGAATCCATCACCAAGTCGTCCGTAACCGTGGACACGGCTTTTCGAAAAGATTTACCTTGCGGGGGTGTACAACTTTACCCACACGTGCCGACCGACTCTTAGCGCCGTCATGTACACGCTTCCTCGGCGTGCCGGCAGAGGGTGGTCGACCAAAACATTTCCCTTACTTCGCCTATTCCATGAGTCAATCTAACCGGGAACTCCGTCATCGTAGGTAGCCATTCTCCGAGGCGGTCCCGGTCATTGTGTGCAGGGGATCCAGTTCAATGCCTCCAACATCCTTCACCCTAGCCACATCCCTGTATGATGCACCTTTGAAAACCTTTTCCACGCCTTCGCCATGTAGAATGCCAAATGGAACTCGCAAACTAATTGACTCATGGGTAAGCTAGACAAGTTCGGGCCAAGGGGTTCCCATGGACCCCGTGTGGTTGTACGCTCAGTCTTGGTTCCGAAGGCGAGAACCTCAGGTCCTAGTATCGGCGAGAACGAGTCAAAACACCACATCCCATGTGGCGGCCCATCCAAGCCTTTAAGCATGTTTAATTATCATCACTAATCTTACCACGTCATCCTGCCATACTAGGTTCAATCGCAGCTCTGATTCATCAACCGGATGGATCAGAATTCGTCAACTAAGCATGGCTAAGCATATTCGATACAACGGCTCTAGCGATGCACACAAGCTCAAACCTAGTCTTGCTCGGGAGCGATGGATCGGAGTATTTAGGCTACAAGGATGGTAAATGCAACCCACATAGGATAACTATAACTGCCGATAAAACATATTGGAATCGAATGCAATATGTAGGAACCAGAAGTAAAAGCATTTCGAAACCATAATATGAACCAGGGTAGGGCTTGCCTTTGTCCCTGACAAACCAATATGGATCTTCGAAGATCCCATGCTTTACTTGTTCGTCGGTGGACAGACATTGACCTTCGTTGTTGTCGATCTTCATCATCTCGGGCACTTGCTCTATCGATCGCGAAGAAGCAAACACCGGAAAGGTAAAGGAACAATCAACACATGGCATTGATGCAATGCGCATACAAGAATAATGATATGACATGTTAATTAGGTATTGAAATAACCCTAAGACATCATCAAATTAATTGAGGTTCGACGGGACTAGGGGTACTAGTTCCGGAACCTCAGAGGGGTTGATCATGTTCTTCTAAAACAACTAGGGTTCAAAGTTGTTTAACAATGCATGATTTTGCTACCAAAATGTAGATCTCTTTTTTCTGAAAATTTTGATATATTATACATATTTTTCTGATTTAAAATGAATAAGTTATGAATTTTACAAGTTTTATTCATTTTAAATCATTTCTGGAAAATCCTGGAAATTATTAAAAGTCTGACAGACTGGACCCACTGTCAGGGTTTTATTCTTTTATTAAACATTTACGAAATGAATAAATATCTGACAAGGGGCCCCACATGTCATATAATTTCCAATTTACAGAAAATAGAAAATAAAAAGGAAAAAGGGGCGGGTCCCACCGGAGTCAACCGCCGGTGGTTGACCACGGCGGACCGGCGCCAGGGACGAGCAGCGCGGCCGTTCCAGGCCATGCCTGGACGCGCGGGCTGGCGCGTTAGACGCGCGGCGACGCGGGGAGCAGGACGGTGGCGGCGCCGCGACCTATTGGTCGCCGGAGCATGGCCGGCGACGAGGCCGAGCGGCGGCCGGGACAGGTACATGGCGCGGCGGTGCTACAGAGAGTAATCGAGCAGGGCGAGGGCACTGCGAGTACGAGAAGCTCACCCTGAGCGCGATAGAAGGGTTGGCGAGGCGAGGGGATGGCCGGAGCGACGACGAGCGGTGGTTGCCGGGGTCGGAGACGACGGTCGATTCCGGCGGTTGGAGGCAAACGGCTTCAATTCCGTTGGCCAGGAGGGCCACGGTGGCGAGGCGGAGCTCCCTGGACCCTCGCCGGAGCTCGGGGAGGTCGCAGACGACGGGGGCGAGGCGGTTGCTGCCGCTAGGGTTTCGGCCAAGTGAGCAAGAGAGAGTAGGAGAGGGGAAACTTGGGGTTGCTAGGGTTCTTAGGGGCGGCGCAGGGGTATTTGTAGAGGTTCGGGGGCGGCGGCGAGCATCTTGGCGCCGGCGTCGATCGGGCGCTCGTGGCTCTGCCACCGAGCTGCATCGGGGGGAGGAAGACGATGGCATTTTTTCCAATACCCCCCTGGGAGTTTCCTGGGCTGGGTTGGTTGCTGCTGTTGGGCCACTTTGGGCCACGCCAGGGAGAAGGGAGAGTGGGCTGCGCCCAGAATGAGAGAGGGAAATAGGGTTTCTCTTTTTTTTTTCCAAAACTGTTTTTCTTTATTTTGTTTCAAACTTCTTTTGCTATTTGAAATCTGTTTGAAATATTGAAACATTTGAAAAGAGAGAGAGATTCAAACAACACTTAGGGTTTTCAAACATTTTTCTTCAATGCATTTTGCTTAGGAAAATATCATGATGCAAATGATGCACAATCAAACCCTAATCTAGGTTTTATTAAAACAGGGATGTTACAGTATGCTCTTCTGGATCTTCTGTGTTTGATTACTGTTGTTTTAAAGACTCATGGATGCCATGCAACTTATTTTCCATGCATTACAATTTACAAGACCAAAATCGATGGATATGATGAGGCTCCCACCTGTGCTAGCATTCCCTGTTTGAAACTTGAAAATTTGAATTGTTTTGTATATATATGCTTAATTCTTATGGAATGCAATTAGAGTTAGTCATATGCCACTATCCGCACCTTAAAATCCTCACAGCCAGCCGGTGCACAAGTTTATATGCCTGATACTTGTGTTTCATTGTCTGTTATGAACGTGTGCTAAACTAATGCCTGATTCCTTTTCATTTTGCTCCAGCGGAAGCATGCAGTAGCTCAGTGAATAATCGGAGAGGAATGAAGAACCTTGTCTTATCCTCATGGGGGGATGAGTCCATGCTTTCTGAAAACTATGTTAATCCTCATTACACCTTCGACTGCTATTAGTCATATAGTGAAAGGACCAAGCAAAATCTAGTGAGTTTGTGCTCTGGACAATTGCATTGCACCTTTTTGTAAATATTGTTCAGTTCTAACTGAAAATATTCTATTGCAAACTCAGGAATGCTTAAACGAAGATGTCATTGATTTTGATGTGCTGGAAGATTTGATATGCTATATTATGAGTACTGCCCCACAGGCGCTGTTCTACTTTCTCTTCCTGTAAGTGTAAGCCATAGTGTCAGTTTAATGCTTTGCTTTCAAATACTAGGTACATTTCTTATTTCCTACCATATGGGACACCCGTTTTTCATTGATGGTGTCGTTAACGTTGATAACTGGTTCCGTTTTCCTTGTATGGGATTGGGAGCAAACATGCTCCTCTGGGCTCGTGTTTCTGCGCCGGTTAAATTTGTGACGTTTTGTTGAGCTTTGCGGGCAGGAAAACTGTGCCACTGCCGAATGTGATGCCAACGAGTTACCACAGCATCGATCCAACTATTTTCGTAGACGTGGCGTTGCATGCGCATGTAGAGGATATGCTTCCGGCCTTTAGCTGCGCAGCTCGCTTCTCACTTGTATTTCTCGCGGTCAGACACTCATGCGAGCATACCACCATGGCGTTAACGTGCAGCACCGCCGAACGCGGTGTGTGCCTATTGCATACCCCCTCTTTCTGGGAAGTGTAAGTTAATTTTTTTTGCTAAGTTAAACTATTTTAACACCGAGCAATCTTATAGTAGAAAAGGTAGCAAAATTCGTGACATGATTTTTTTTCCTGAATGGGTTGTGTCAGGCTCGACTCATGCAGCTCCGGCGTACGCCCTTGTCGTCGTCGCCTCACCTCTCGTCTCGACGTCCCTACCTCACGCATTACGAAGATGGGGCAATGGCGGTCATCGGCCGATGGCCTGGTTGAGGCCGTCAAAGGCGCGTCCGGCAGCCAGAGGAGGCAATGCGAGGGAGTTAGGGAGAAAAGAGGGAAGACAGAAAAGATTAATCGAATGTTGAGTTTTAGGATTCCTACACAGGTGTGAGATCACCCCATAGCCTCAAAAACCAACGAGGGAATTTCACTTTTTACCCTCTAGTTATGCATATGTGACATTAATTATCGCACCGAGTAAAAAATCGTGTAGATTGTCCATTTTAAAAGCCTTGGATCCCGGTTTTCGGATGTGTGTTCATTGAGCAAGGTGTTAGGTGATGACCAGGGTCTAAAAATAGCAAGACGATAGTTAGGAATGGTACATATGGATTAAAGAAGTTTGGACATAATCGTCCACGAGGCCCTCCTATATTTACATATTTTATCACTCCACATCGACATATCATGCCTATCCTAACAAACAATGACAAGCATAATGCTAAATTAGGGCTAAACCATCGTTAAAGCTTCTAAATGGGATATTTAGGAATGGTACATATGGATTAAAGAAGTTTGGACATAATCGTCCACGAGGCCCTCCTATATTTACATATTTTATCACTCCACATCGACATATCATGCCTATCCTAACAAACAATGACAAGCATAATGCTAAATTAGGGCTAAACCATCGTTAAAGCTTCTAAACCATCGTACGCCCTTGTCGTCGTCGCCTCACCTCTCGTCTCGACGTCCCTACCTCGCGCATTACGAAGATGGGGCAATGGCGGTCATCGGCCGATGGCCTGGTTGAGGCCGTCAAAGGCGCGTCCGGCAGCCAGAGGAGGCAATGCGAGGGAGTTAGGGAGAAAAGAGAGAAGACAGAAAAGATTAATCGAATGTTGAGTTTTAGGATTCCTACACAGGTGTGAGATCACCCCATAGCCTCAAAAACCAACGAGGGAATTTCACTTTTTACCCTCTAGTTATGCATATGTGACATTAATTATCGCACCGAGTAAAAAATCGTGTAGATTGTCCATTTTAAAAGCCTTGGATCCCGGTTTTCGGATGTGTGTTCATTGAGTAAGGTGTTAGGTGATGACCAGGGTCTAAAAATAGCAAGACGATAGTTAGGAATGGTACATATGGATTAAAGAAGTTTGGACATAATCGTCCACGAGGCCCTCCTATATTTACATATTTTATCACTCCACATCGACATATCATGCCTATCCTAACAAACAATGACAAGCATAATGCTAAATTAGGGCTAAACCATCGTTAAAGCTTCTAAATGGGATATTTTGGTACAGGTTGTTTCACTAAATAGGGTAATATGTATCATAAATGCGCAATTATAGGGTAAAAAGTGGAATTCACTCAAAACCAATTGACTTCTAAAACTATTTAGAAGTTTGACTTTTAAGGGATCCGCCAGAGTTGCTCTTAGATCTTTGAAAACCCTCTCTATGTTGTCTCCTCTTATCTTTTTCGCGAGACACAATAAAAATGAAGATCACTCATAAATACGTATATAAACTCACAACTATAAACGCGCACACACATATCCTACCTATATGAGTACCTCCGAGAGACAGAGTCCAAAAACTCATCCGATGGGACATCGTGTACCACTAAAAGAATATTCCGCCTTTATTAGATATCAAAGTGTCAAACTGAGGTTTCATCCCTGTTGGAATGGGGTACCACTACCCCCTCCTAACCATTCAACCACAAGTTTGGTTCTTTTGACTCCTCGTACCTACAAATACGTTGATTACATGTGTACCTCAATGCATGCCGAAACATACACATGTATTTCTATCCATTTATTCATGTACTCCCTCCATCCTATGAAATTTATCTTAGAGTTATCTATGTTTAAATGTATATAGACACTAAATAATATCTAGATATATCTAAATTTAGACCAATCTAACACATGTTTCATGGGGCAGAGGGAGTATGTTCCCTTTTTCCGAGAAAACAATTACTCTAGGATATTTTAATATTTACATAGCAAAAACAAAATTGTGAACATGAATCAATTCATGACTGAAAACTTGAATACATCTTTGTTCTGGCTCGTTGGATATCCGTAGCCAGCTCGTCTTTGAGTTTCGTTTTGCATCTAAAATGGTTTGCTCCGATCTCCTTAAAGATATGGTCATTTCTGGTTATCCACATGACCCAAAGCCACAAGAAACAATAGTATTAAAATTCACGATTCTTATTAAGCGAACATTACATCATTAAACAAAAAACTGAGAGTAGGTCAAGACGTCAAGTTAAGTCCGTGTATAGGTATGTGTATATAATGAACAATGTAACAAATGTTGATCCCTAAACTGTGCGGCCATTCAACACCCTTATTATCCAGTAGTACCGTTTCACTCGCACTCCCCAGTGCCATTATCTGCCTGCCACCTTCTCATTACGTGTATCCGGGCGACCGGGCCTCTAACCTAGTAATAAAGTATATAGTTTATCAGTCAACGAATAGAATTGCTTTGCCTTAGTTGGCTTCGCAATCCTTGGTCAGGGACCAAAGCCTGTGCCTCCCGTGTGCACTTCGAAGTTAAGCATCAGATGTGCAGAAGCAGCCGCATCCGCCCGGTTGGTAGGAGGCCGTCTGTCTGCTGTACCCGATCAGTTCTGCAGAGACGTCCGGGCTGTAGAAATCCACCATGCCGGCAGCGTCCTTTAGCATGCTGCTGTTGTTGCCACCCTCGTGATGATGACGGTGGTGATCAGTAGCTGCACCGCCGCCGTCCATTATGATGTTGCCTGCGGCGAGGGCAGCAGCGGCGGCGACTGCTGCCGAACCGCCGCACTGCCGGGGCTGCGTCTGGTAGAACACCTTGGAGACGACGAGCTCGCCGTCCTTCTCCTCCTCGTCGGAGCCCAGGTGGAACTGGTGGTCTTCTCCGGCTTGCGCTGCTTGCCATAGTTGGTGTAGAGGACCAGGATCTTCTTGTAGCCCTTGAGCTTGCCGTCGGTGAACACGGGGCGGGTCTTGCCCGTCTTGTGCCACCGCGTCTCGCCGCCCTGCTCGTCGGTGTGCACATTATGCCGCTTCCTCGTCCCGGTGGTGTACGCCTTGGACGGCCGGTTTAGTTTTTAGAATGGGTTTGCACATTATCTACGTAACTATACAGTATAAAGGAATGAAGCCCGGTGAACAGGGGGATACGTGAGGACCCCCTGGCTACTCGACACGTGTCTAACGGCATCCAATAATCCGTTAACCCTCTCCAAAGCAGGGTGTTGACTAGTCGTGGGTTTTTATGCTGATTAATCTCTCCCATGTGCCTTATCCCATCGCTCTGAAACGCTCTTTTTTTTTCTACCCGAACCAATCGCTCATTCTCTTCCAAAGCCACCACGGAAAGCACCGCGTCGGAAGGTTCGAGGCCGCCGCCGCCGGGCACGCGTCGGGGAGGAGGCTAGCGCCGTCGGGGGAGGAGGCGGCCGCCCTCGGGAACTCGTCGGGGGAGGAGGCGGCCACCCTCGTGAACTCGTCGGAGGTGGATGCCACCAACGGCAGCGGCAGGTCTGCAGGAGCGCAGGGGGCAGTGGAGGTTGGAAAGCCCGAACGGCGCTGCGCTGGTTCCTCGATGAGTGGATGGTTCCTCCACGTACGGACGGCGCTGCGTCGGTCGCCTGCTGATTCCGCCGCCGTAGAGCGCGCGCTGTCTTATGCGGGACCGACGGCCTGGAGCCCCACACCACCAATCCGCCATCCCGTCCGGCGCCGCAGCGCCAAGCTGTGAGACGGAGGTCCTGGACGCAGTCCCAGCCGACCACGCCGGCGGCAGAAATTTGTGCCCTCGTGGTCAACGGTCGTCCAAGCGATGCGGGTGCGGCTGACAAGATCCCGTGAAGCCAATCCATCGGATGGAGCGCTCCAATCGTTGAGCTGATGCAGACTGATTCAATTTCAGATCTCGAGCGGGAGAGGCGGCTTCCATGTAGTAAATCAATAGTTCATCAAAAATCAAAGTCGCACATGTCTACAACACGCCGCGGCGGCGCCGCGCGGGGCCGTTTCCGACGCAGACGAGCAATCAGTGGGGGGATTCCACCACGGAGATTGCATACGGGACACTGCCGCCTAAGCAGCGTGTGCTCCTGCTGAACTCCCTGCGCGCCCCGGCTTCTCTTCGCGCCACAGCCGCCGCTTGCCCCTGCAGCGCGGACGCGCATCTCCAAATACAGTCAACGGGAGCTGGAGGAGCAGCCATGGCGGGCCCAAATCGAGTGAACGGGGCTCAAGGGATGGCGGAGCAGGGGCAGCGCGCGGCCTCCCGTCTGGGCAGGAGGAGCAGGGGCGGCGCGTGGGCCTCTCGTCGGTGAGGGAGGAGCAGGGTGGGCGCGGCGGCCTCGCGCTGGTGGAGGGCGGTGAGCATGGGACGTGCGGTGCAGAGCACGAAAAGGAAAATGAGGGTGCGCTCGCAACAGCTGAAAAAGGCATTAACGCCGTATGGTGGCCGTGAGTCAGAGAATCAATCTCAACATTGATCTAACGGTGGCTAGGGGTGCTCACGTACCTCCTGTTCACCAAATCCACTCTCCAGTATAAAAACTAAACGGGTTTGGATACGAAATTGCTTCACAGATGACAATTCAAACCTGGCCTTTGTACGATGCTTTCTCCACGGCTTCACCTCATAATAGTTACGGTTCTATGCTAATTTATCCTCTCACCCGTGATCAAATCAAGCCCAAACCTATCGTCTACCGACTCCACCTTGATTTTGGTCTTATGGCTGGCATCGCTTGGGAGAACACGGGACTAGAGGAAGATCGCATGCCCTCCATGGCTCCATCGTTCTTCCAGTGACCGGCTGTAGCTTTGCCTGCTGGTGCCCATTGTAGCCCGAGGCTAACCAGCTCACTTCCTTCAGTGGACTCCCCAGCCCAGCTCACTGTCCCATCATGTCGCCTCCATGGACGCCGCCGCCCGGCTTATCATATCCATCTTTTCTGCAGGTGGCCACAAGGACAACGCCGTGGAGCTGCAAAATTGAAGGATGGGATAGGCCGAAGTTCTCTACGCGCTACCGAACAGGCGAGTACGTGATGGTTTACTCGACGGTGTTGCCCCGCTGCGGCCGTCCTCGCTGTCTCGGCCAGCAGCTTGGTTCGGCTGCAGGTAGGCCTGGAATTCGATCCAAGCCGATCCAGCTCGGCTCGACTCGCTAAAGCTCAGTTAACTAAAGAGTTAGTTTGACTCGAGTCATTTAACAATTGAGTTTAGATTTAAAACTCGGCTCGACTCGCAAAACTCGCGAGTAGCTCACGAGTAGCTCGTTTAAAACAGACAAAAGGAACATGTATAATATACTATGCATTTTCTTAATTATTTGGACATAAGTGATACACAACAATCATTAGAAATATGGCACCAAAAAATACAGCCGATAAACCACAACAATCAATAATTATATCACAAGAATAATATTAGTAGGCTAGTAGATAAGGCATAAACCATATTTACAAAAAACATTGCAAGAAAAGTCAACAAACCACAAGTGTACTTGAATTACGTAGTATCAAATAGCAAAGAGGACTTGGGTCGGCGGGACTTAGGCACTTAGCCATTTGGGTTGGATTAACTTCTTTGACTAGATTGTACAACCTAATGTTATTTTTTACCGAGCTAAACGGGCTACTCATGAGTAGGTGAACTCGGCTCGTTTAGCTTGAACTCTTTTAATAGAAAAAATTAAAACTCGGCTCGACTCATTATATGTCGAGTTTGAGTCGAGTCGCGAGTTACTCATTTAACTCACGAGTTTTGAGTTTTAATTCTAGGTCTAGCTGCAGGTGCGCATTAGCTAGTTGGTAGATGAACGACATCGTAGAATTGTACAAGAGTCGGATACAAATTATTATATGTATATCAGCTCCAGTTTAGAAATGGGCTTAATTAATTAACTAATTACCCGAAAGCCCAAACTAAATTTAGGGGGAGGGGTTAGCCTCTAGATACAATTAAGAACCATGAAACGGATGTAAAGAGCAAAAACGAACATGGACAGCTGATCTCCTTGACAAAAACAAAAGATTCTAAACATGCGGAGTAAAGCACGAAATGACTTCATAGTTTTGTGCCCACGCACGATAACAATGTATTTGCACGTGAAACATGAAGTCAGCCTAAGAACGTGCTGTGTTATCTGCATTGTTTTGCAACATGCATGCCTCGATCGAGTGATCCAGACGAGCGATCGAGATGCCAGTATGCAACGTTCTTTTGGTCCAAATTAAAGTGTCCAGACGTTTGCATGTCGCGAGCCTGGATAGCTCTGGCGCTACATATGTGAATAAAAGAGGGAAATGAAACCTGGGCCAGATGTAAGAAGAAATCTTGAACCTGCCTAGGGCGCCTGTCTTGAAAAGCAGTGAATTTGAGCGATTCTGTCAAGCCCTTGCTAGCTGGAGGCTGGAGCTACTTTAAGTTTCACATTGGTCTGACCAAAGAGTATGTGCCCGGCAACCAAACACACGGCAACAAAAGAAATGTCCCACCAGGAGGCCTGGCCGAGCTCATCGAGGCTAGCAAACATGCCCTTAAAATATGGGTCCAATTTGTGGTGCTTCTAGCTCTTGTGTTTAATATAAATATACTATCTAGTCTCTTTCATCAGTTCAAGCTTTTGATTAAATTGGCTAGCGCAGTAATTTTTTGGCTAGTGCAACAATCTTTCATCTTGCTCACTCTAGCAATATTTCTAGTTCTAGCAACTACTCCCCCCATGTTGGTTTATAGGGCTTATGTGTGTACCTAGATCGCTAATTTGGGAGTGGTGTTTTGGAACATGGGAGCATATGCTCTATTTTGAAATGCATCTTACACATATTTTGAATTTTAAAAAAAAATAAAACCAAAAATTCGCATGTAAATCTTCCCGTGCTACACGCTTACAAAGTTGTTTCATAAAAAATCGACTTATCATGTGACGTGTGTAAAAAAGACAAAACTCAGTGCTAAAAATAATGCTTTTCACAAGATAAGTTTTCTCTTTTTTATATAGACCACAAAAAATATTGATTTTTCGTGAAACTTGACGAACGAACATATATTATGAAGATGTACATGTAAAATTTTTTGTTAAAATTTTTCGACATTTCGAAATATGATATTTTAGTAGAGGGTCCATACGCACCCGGGAGCCGAATTGAATTTCCGCGCTAATTTTGACATATATATATACTATTACTATTACAAGTTTTAGGGTGGTTGGTATTTTTAATAACCGTTTATCCGCTCCGATCTGATGGTGGTAAATAGGATCTGATGGTGGTAAATAGACGGAACCAAACTGATGGAACCAAAATTATGGGACCGGAACCAAAATTGGTAGGATCGGAACCTCAAATATATTCTACGAAGATTATAAAAGACAAATGTCTTTTTAAGTGGCCGAATCATCTGATGAAACTACACAAATCTTAAAGCAGCGATTGAAATTGATCGTATATGCACACATCGTAGAGCTGACATCCTATTATTCTCACCAAATTTTCTGTGAACCTCACGGATCCTCTCTCGCACTCTCTCAACCTCTGTCTCATCTCGCTCACTCTCAGGCCTTGTTTACTCCTAGGGTTTTTCCATCCCCTAGGGGTTTGGGGATGAGAGGGGATTTGGTGAAAACCCCCCTTTCACCCAATCCCCATTTCCCCCCTAATTTCCCCTCATTTCCCCACACCCTCTAGTTACTTTGTTTCTAGGGATGAGAGGGGATATGACAGGATTGAGACCAGATGATAAAAACTCAACCTTTGTATCCTAGGACGTGATAATGGACAATCAGTAAATTAAAAATTCCGTCTTTAACATAAACTCAGTGTCATGCAATTTTGCCATACAATTTTCTCAAACCAGAACATTGCTCGACCCAACAGATGAGCAACCGCCGCCATAAACTCAGTGTCATGTAGTTTGAAGATCATTAGAAGTCATGGCGCGCTCGCCGCCAAACGCCGGAAACCATGCTGCCGCCAGAGGACCTCCAGCTAGAAATACACGTAGAGGTAAAATTTAGTACTGATACATAATAGCTTACAGATAGTTCAAATGTATAGTAAGTGCAACTAGGGAGCATCCTTATACACTTGTTAATATCAACCAGCAAATGAACTCAACAACACGGTCAGCCCTTTTTGTTTTGAAAGACAACATTGTGTTACCAACAAATACCATTCGACCACCACCAGGAAAGAAGCAACCGATCTAGATCCTGATGCACTTGAGATCAGACAATCCATGTACCACAAGGAAAAATAAAAGGAACAAAGTTTCCAATCCAACCTGATAGTAAAAACTGAAAAACCATGCACTCAAGCATGACAACAAAGAAAAGAACGGTCACCAGCTGCACCGCACCCTGTGCACATGGCATACATGTACATTTCCTATTGCGGTGCAGCATTTAGAGCTGAAACACTCGCTTATGTACAGTACTAACCAAGACCCAGCTTATTAGGTGAAAACCTTCCACAATAGAAATGAGAACACAATCACCAAATGGAGATGCTTGATGGAAGAAAGAATAGGCAGAAAAGAGTCCATTTCTGCACAAAACTCGTGAGAAATCCCTGCACGTTTTAACTGATAACAGATTGCTTATCATCATCATCATCTAAACTTGAACCCAACTCATTTCACTTCCACTAAATTCCAACTATATTTCAAGGAGCAGACAATAGCTAATGTATTAGATAAATGATACACTGTGTTGAGACAATATGGCTATGGATAGAGTACTGGATACATACAGTACAGAAGAACAAGGAAAATTTTCAGTTACAGCAGCATACATCACCTAAGACTTGTAAATGGTACATTATCTAGAGACACCGAGACCCTTTTCTGGAATCATGACAGCGCCAAAGCAACGTCAGACTCAGGAATCACTAGATTATTTGCAAAGCCAGACTCCAAGGAGAAGTAAAACCATCCAGCAATCCGGAATGTTCTTTATTTTTGGAGCAGAGAATTGCTTTAGTGGACTAATGTAAAAAAATCTGTTTGCTTGTTGGTATTTATTCATGTAGGTAGATGAAAATCATCTGAAGTAAGCAACGTATTCACTTCCATTTTAGTCTTGCTTCTAGTTATATGATGTCCGCAATGCTGCACATCGCTCCAGTAACAGCAAGTGTCTGTTTGTGACATTTTGTCAGAGAAGACTAAGGTACCGTGCTAGCATATCAATCTAGTAAATACTAAACAGCATATGGATAATTTTGTTAAATAGGAACATATGCAGACACCAGCAAGTTCACGCAAGCAGCAATCTGGTCAGGGAAGATCATGAATGAAACTCGAAAGCAACAGGCCACACACACATCAACAGACGCAGTAATCCAGTGCCGGGCAGCAGACGCATCGACAAGCCACGAGCCGACGGCCGTCCTCGTACCGCTGCTGATGCCGGCCCGTGCGGGCTAGCCACCAGGTCGCACATGTTGCCCTGCCCTGCTGCTCAAACGCCGCCCGCCCGCTAGTCCTGCGTGCCGTATCCCACAGCTCCATCGAGGACGGCAGCGACACCGACGGCGAGCTCCCAGAGCTCCGTCGCGGACGGCGCCGACACCAAGAAACCCTAGCTAGGGAGGAGGGAAAAAGGGGAGAAGGCGCGAGGACTCACCGGGGACCAGTCGCCGGAGGAGGATCTCGTCGGCGCCGTCTTGATCTGCTAGTTTTTTCCCCGTCGCCGTCGCCTTTCCCCGCGACCGGTCGCCGCCGTTGCGTAGACTCCGTCGCTCGTCTCCCTTTCCACGATAGAATACACGGGGTCGACCTCGTGGTTCAGAAAACCGGAGGGTGTAGGTCACCAGGTCGGGAAGATCTGGGATGGGCCGGGATGTTACCCAAAAAAACCAGAGAAGTAAACAGGCCGTCCGGTAACTTTCGGGATTCGGTTGTGGGTCGGTATTTTACCCTCCCAAACCTAAAAATACCAGACAAGTAAACAAGGCCTCAAGCAGTCTGTCCCAGCGATCCCTGTGGCGGAGTGGAGGGGACGGAGGGTCTCTCCCGGCGATCCCCGCGACGGAGGGGATGGGACGGCGATGGAATGAAGCGGCGGAGGCGGCGTCCACGGAGGGTCTCTCCGGGCGATCTCCGTGACGGAGGGAAGCGTGGGGTGAAGGGGACGGCGACGGAGCGAAGCGGCCAAGGCGCCCAGCGCAGGGAGGAGCGGCGGCATTGGACGAGGCCGGCGAGGGGAGGCGCGGGTGGCTGCGTTGCAGGCAGAGCGGGCGAAGTCTGCACGGCCACCGTGGAGGTTTATTGGCACCGTATGTTGGACACTGGTCCGAAGAAGAAGAAGCAGAAGTGTGCACTCTATCTGAAGAACAAGCACCGGAGATTTGGAAATCTCTTTTAGTAGTTGTCGTTTCTGCAGTAGTGCATGATGTAGCAGCAGGCAGCATTGTCAACAAGGGGATTTGTACCTGGCAATTTCATAGAAATCTCTCTATGTGTGTTCTGTGAAATAAAACTATCTGTGTGAGCGTGTGTGCTATCTGTCAATTTATCTCTGTACGTGTGTGTGCAGCTGTTGTGAAATAAAACAAGGGGATTGGTATGATTTTAACATGAACAAATGAATTAAAACTTGACAGGAGAAAATGTCTGTGTGTGTGCAGCTGATATGTGTGCAAATGGATTGACAGGAACAATATAGATGTTGGCAGGAAAAATATAAACAACAAATGGACATGTAACAAACCAGATGTTGCGAGGAAATTGTAATATTCATAGATAACAACATCTTGATAATATGTACAATAACACCCAGTACATATTGAAGAAATTCTGATAACAAATTGTGCAGTACATACTGAGGAAATTGTACAGGAAATTCACTGGAAAAACAGGGGACATTGTACAGGAAATTCAGGTTTTTCTTTCGCTGCCTTAGAACAAACTTAGCATACATTTGCATTTCATGTGAACATACACCTCAATTGCAAAGTGCCGAAGACTATTCTGGACCATCTAAGTCGATTCAACCTATTGTTCCACATTCCAGCTCCATCAAATTGCATCTCGGTAGAACTTGACACTCCAACAGAGCTTTGCTGAACTTCAAACAGCAAGCTTGTATATTATCCAAGAATTGGTGGCATAACCATTGTAAGATACTTTAGTTCTCCATCATCATCACTAATGTCTTGGCCTTCTCAAATTCTTTCAGCCATGTCCGAAGATCCTTCAATGGGAACTCAGCTTCGAGTTTGTGGTCCTCGACACACTTTATAACAGCCCGAAGCACAGTTTGCTCTTCTTATATGCGTTGATCTGCAAGAGGAGCTATATTAGACCCATTAATTGGTATTACAAATAGAACTGGCAGAAAACCCCCGCCAAAAGCCGCTAAAGAGAATGACAAAATTTTAAGACAATGCTAGCAAGCACATGCTGGAAACTGATGTGTACAAAGCATCTATATCTTTCAGAATGCCTTGCCCACAGACTACTTGTAGACTTTAAGGCATGTGACACTGACTTCAAATTTTTCGATATTACTACTAGTCTTACCCCAGATTGGCCACTGCTAGTGCTCAGGTTATCTGAAGTATATATTTAGAATCCTCCAGGCAGGATTTCATAAGAGGGACTGAGGATATATTTGCAGAAGTCCAGCCCCAAATGCAAAGTTCACAACATCGAGTTGTTGACCCTTGGTCCAAGTTCTTTGATGATATATCTACAACCATGATTCAGGTCAGATGGGGAAGCTCAATTTTCAATAGATTCACTTGAAAAGGATGACCGACAAACTGAATCTTAAGGTACAAAGAAAATGAACCATACATACACGGTCAGGCCAACCAAAACTATATCAGTCTCATACAGTAAAAGAAAATACTAGATGACTGAGATTATAGTCGGTTTCTTGCAGAAAAGGGGCTGAACTAATTAACAAAAAGGATGCTGAAGCATAAGATAAGTGTAATGTTTCCCAGAACTTATCTGCGACGGTAACAATTCATCTAGCTAGAGGACAGACACACATATCACACCTCTCACTTTAAAATATTTTTGCGAACAGGAATATCTCGGCATGAAGTTTAGTGAACCGTACTAGTTTAGTGAACCTGATAGCTAGCAGCCTAGCAGAGCAAAAGGCATAGACCTAGATAGCCATGGGATCAGGCCCAACAACAGCTTAATTTGACTACAACCACCCAATTGTCAATCATAATCTCCTGTTACTTTCAGTCTCTAAGTTAAACAGACAATAACTATACAAGGAAACCATACTTACTTAAATCATTATTCCAGTTTCATATGGAATCAAGTAAGCAACATTGATCAAATGGTGCATTCAGAACTATGTGGACTATCTGAGCTTGAATTTAACAGACGCACAGAAAAATCCAGTGGAGCACCAAGTCGGCTGAGTTACAAAGCAAATGAACCATGTTGTGCCAATATTGTACTCGAGCGACATGTCTACCAATCTAGACATTTGAATAAATTTATAGACAAATGTGCCCAATTATGCTTTAGTAGCCCCTTCTCAGGCGGCGCGCGCTCGTCAAGTAGGGCGCTGGATGCTCGCGGCGATCCCGACGGTCCCAGCGGCACTAAGGCCGATCCCCGCGACGGAGGGGACGGGTCTGTGACTCTCTTGGCGATCCCCACGATAGACGAGAGGGGGCTGCGACGTGGAGTACGGGGCCGTGAATCTCCTCCTGGCTATCCTCGCGGCAAATGGGAGGACGGCGGCTGCGACGGAGGAGACGCCAGGGGGGGGGGGGGGGGGGGGGCGACGGAGGGGACCGTGACCATGACTCTCCAGTGATCGCCGGCGACGGAGGGGAGGGGGACGAGACGGAGGGAGGGGTGGCGGTGGGCGCTCTGGAAAGAAGGCCACCATGAGTACCGAGGATACAACGAATTTTACCAGCGCATCTATTCTACTCTAATTTGATGAGCCTACGAAACGTTTTGTCCCTGCTCCTCTCTCCCAGGCGGCGGCGGCCAGATCCCATCTCCACCGGCGTGAGCTCTGGGCCCCTCTCCCTCCGCTTGCCGCTCCGGCGGCAGGAGGGGGAGGGGACCTCGTTCCTCCTCCGTTTTGTAGTTTGGGCTTGTCTGCCGTGGTGCGTCGTTGGGGTGGTGGGAGCGGCGCCCGGCAAATAAATCTGCCTCAACTCCACTCCCACACCGGCGGCGACCTTTACGGCGGCGTCTCGGAGTTGTTGGCAACGTGTGCTTATCGATCTTTCAGGTCGGCAGCTTGGTCTTCTCGCCGTTCTTCAGATCTGGCGAGATCTGTTTCTCGACGTGTCACTGGCGTTTGTCGTTGTCCACGACGGCGCCGGGGGCCGGGCGAGGTGGTTCTTCTCGGAGCGAATATGTTGGTCCGGAGGTGGTGGATATGCCGTTCTTCTCCGACTTCGTCGATGGGAGGCAGCGTATCTTGGTCCAAGACAAGCACGGGGCGTCCCCGGCCGACGTGCCACGGCGACATGTGCCTCGCCGCTTACGACGGAGCTCCGTTCATCGACTCACAAAGCCTCGTTGGCGATGGTGCTCTTTTGGATCTTGCAATGGTGGAGGCTCGGCGTCTCTTCTTGCGTTCGTCTCGGCGGCGTTGGAATTGGACGGCGGCCGCCGGCTTACGGTGGTTGCAGGGAAACCCTAGGGATCGTTTTGTATTTCTCGATCTTTTAGGATTTTATCTGCAAATTCAGGATAATCATTTTATCCCGGTTTGTCTTTTAGTTTCCACATGTGTTGCTTCATGTAACTTGATTTTCGATTAATGAAATATATGGTTGCTCTCAAAAAATTTGATGAGCCTTTGTTTTATTTTATCCGATTCTGATTTGATGAGTTGACTTGTAAAATCGTCCGTTTAGAATTGTTATAGCATCATAGAAGTTACATAGAACTTATCACCGATTTAATCAACGGTCACGAAAAATTAGATTAGACGGAACCAAGATTAGATTAGACGGAACCTAAGTTCCGTGCCAATCACCGTAAAAGAGCTCATATACTATAAAGTATATAGGTAAAAATTATACCATTAAAAAATATAACATCTAAAGTTTTTACTAATATATTTTTTATAATAGATACATCATGTTAAGTTAGTCAAATTGACAATCTAGAGCTACACGTGAGACCAATAAACTGATATATATGGAGGAAGTATAACTATCAAACGAGTAGGCATTTCCATCTAGTGCTAAAAACTTGTTGCACCCCCTTCGGCAAAAATGTGCAATTTTAGTTAGTCTACAAATATGTAACTTAGATTTGTGGAGCTGCATTAAAAAAATTTGCTATACAACTATCACATTGCTAATAAACGGACGTTCAAGATTGTTACCTACTGCCAAATAGATATGGAATTCTCGGTCTAATGTGACAAATGGTCACTAGTTTTTCCAGGTAAGTGCCTCTTGATGGATGATAGATTATCTCCCATCCCTACTGCATTTTAAAATGCTCATCTGATTGACTCTCCCGTGTTGCCTCCGCATGGCGGCCGGGAAAAACCCTACCGCGCCGCCGCCCCCTCTCCCATCCCCTCCCTCACCGCCGCCAGGTGGTGCGGCCAGGCAAGGTCTGCCCGGCAGCGGCGGGGACTCCTCGTCCTCTCGTGCGGGGGGGGGGGGGGGGTGCGGACGGACATGGGACTTCCTCCTCGGGCCAGGGCGCAGCCTGTTAGAGTACATATACGTGTACGAGTGAGGGGACGCCGATGATGATAAGGAGGAGAAGAGGACGAGAGCGCGGGACTTCAAATCCAGTCGCAATCGTCCGCTTCACTCCCGCTACAACTCAGGGGGAATGTTAGAGTACATATACGTGTACGAGTTAGAGATAGACTAGGACTCTAAAGATAACATCTTGTACTCCAAGTCTCCTCCCTCATGTACTTCTATATATACCCCACGAGGGTCACCAAAATAAATAAAACAGAAGTGAAATATTAGGGTTCTACAACTTTCTACACAGCCCTCTCGTCTGGGGCCTCGGGGGCGGCGCGTGGGCTCGAATCGGCGGCGGCACGACGGACGACGAGGTGGTGGTGAGCCATGCTGGTGGTGGAGGAATGGCGGGGGTGGGTTGCAGGGGAAAACCCTAGGCCCTCTTCTCCTCGCCTCTCGGCGGTCGGCGGTGGAGGGCTGGCGTTTCGGTTGTGGTGGTGCCTAGGCGTGTGCGGTGTCTCCGGACTACGCGATCCGAGCTTGATGTCTCCGGCGGCAACCTTGGCCAACCTGGGATGGTCACCGGCAGGTCCTCCTACCACTTCCGCATCGCGCCGCCCCCGGGGAGAGTTCTCTCCTCGGGGGCGCGGCACCTGGTTATGATCAAAGATCTGATCGGTTCATAGTTTAGTTTAGATCTAAATTTCGAATACCCAAATTTTATAGATTAGATCTGATAGCCAAATAAAATCCCTAAATTCATGATTCGTCTCCCTCGTCCGGTGCAAAGCAGTGCACAAATTCGCCTCAAATCAATCTACTCAAGGGTTGTGGTGGAGCACGGCAGGCCGGCCGCCCGCTAATCTGTGTCCGCTCTAGCTGCGTGCAGGACTGCAGGCCACTTCGCGCGCCAGGCAAAACCAGGGCCTCTCCACGAGAAGGGCTGGCCACTCGGGTGTCTGCTGGCTGGACCAAGAGCAGGTTTTCAACGACTAGGCAGCCGCCGCAGCACGAAGATTGTTTTCTTTTCGCTGATCTGCATCAGGTACATGGCTACGAGGTCGGTGCCTCGGCGGCCCTGATGAGCCACGCGCCCGCACGCTCAGATGTGGTGCCGGCTGGGACTCCCGAAGAACACGCTACGAGCCGCACTACTCCAAGCTGCGAGCAACGACGACACATCCCACAGCTTCTGTGACTTCGCCGTGTCGCTCCAGCACGTCTGCGCCAAGCCTAGCTGCACCGTCGCCAACATCTGCACAGCACCGAACCGGACTACATTGGGCTAAACAATATCTACGAGCTGTACGACTACGAGTCAAGATCTTCATCGAGCATATCCACGAGAAGCGACATCGACATGCACCATCCACACGCCAGGCCGATGTAAAAAGAGATGCAAGTTCGCAATCGACAACACTATAATCGCCGCGAGGGACGCCTTCAAACGACACACATTGTCGACACGAGACATGCTGCTCCAACATCGCCGACATATCATCGCCAAGGTCTACATCACCGTGGTCCTCATCAACATCATCGTCCACACCACGCCGCCGCCACACAACATCGTCCACATTGTGGACATACAAGTTACAACTACGACGCCCTATGACAGTACAACTGCAAGGCACGACGCCGGCACTGATCGCGTCCCACGACACGACACTGACGCCGGCATTGACCGCGTCCGACAGATAAGACTGCATCGACAACCCGGTATCACTATTGTGATAGCCCCTACAACCACGTGCACGATTTTGGCAAAACCGTTGTGTGCTTGGTGGGCTTCCTCTAGCAAAACTGGTGGTCTCACCTACGACCGTGTCCTCTGACATCTGCAACACGCCCGCGACTGTACCCCTCAGGGTGCAAAACGTCACCCCGACGGTACCTTTGAAGGTGCAAAACGTCGACCCCGACTGCAGCTCTGTCCAAACAGAAAAAAGGAAAAAAAAACGCGCATTTTTTTGCGCCTCCGGTGAAAGCGGCTACACCACATACCGCGACTACATCATCGACCACGGCTACATCATAATCAGCTACCTCGACATCGACATCAAGGCTACGTCTACAGTGACACATTGGCAACAACTCCAGTCGACAGCGTAGGCATCGTCACTTGTGTCCACGATACTCCCGCTGTGACTGCGGGAGGGAAGAGAAGGAACCATAAGGGGACGCTGATGATGACAAGGAGGAGAAGAGGACGAGAGCGCGGGACTTCAAATCCAGTCGCAATCGTCCGCTTCACTCCCGCTACGACTCAGGGGGAATGTTAGAGTACATATACGTGTACGAGTTAGAGATAGACTAGGACTCTAAAGATAACATCTTGTACTCCAAGTCTCCTCCCTCATGTACTTCTATATATACCCCATGAGGGTCACCAAAATAAATAAAATAGAAATAAAATATTAGGGTTCTACATCTTTCTACACAACCCTCTCGTCGGGGGCCTCGGGGGCGGCGCGTGGGCTCGAATCGGCGGCGGTACGGCGAACGACGAGGTGGTGGTGAGCCATGCTGGTGGTGGAGGAATGGGAGGGGGTGGGCTGCAGGGGGAAACCCTAGGCCCTCTTGATGAGGACATCCCATCTATTGATACAACCGCTGTACCTACAGCCACACAAATACAAGGACCAATCACTCGAGCTCGTGCCAAACAACTTACCTATCAGGTACTTTCGTTTCTTGGAACTATTCCTCATATACATGAGAATATGATGCTGCCTAAATCAGATATGTTTGTTACTCTTAGGAATGATGGACCTAGCATGGATGAGGAGGACAAGCATTGGAGCATGATCACACATGGAGGAGATGGCAGCAAGCCTTTGAGGATTGAAGATGACGCCACAAGTGGAGATTTCAGGACTTTGAAGCCACCATAAGAAGAGATGAAGACATGGACGAAATATAGAGTTCTCCACTTCATAATTTCGTCCATAGCATAATATGGTGCTGCGTCACCTTTAGTTTTGGGCCAGGCCCATGTCATTTTCGCATGAATTAAGTCAACCACTTTTTAGAGTCCGTATTGAAGGGGGAAAGGCCTTCTAGGGTTTGGTTCGGCCACCATATGCATGGCTGGTCGAAACCCCACCTTTTCCTCCTTTAAATACCCCCATAGCCGTCATGTTTAGACTCGGATTTTGATTAGATTAAAAGTTAGCCATTGCTGCAACTCTCGTGTACTTCTTTTGAGGCCAACGCCCGAACAAGACCGACTATTCGGAATCCCACCTTTTCAATAAAGCTTTCATCTATATTCACAATATTCTGATTTCATCTTTAGTTCTTACTTGTTCTCGATTTCAGGTAGGAATTAAGACCCTCGCTGGTCGGAGCTGATCGTGCATCCGCAAAATCAGTAACTCCCGGAGATTGTCCTAGCGATTGCATTGGCGCACGAGCTTTGCACGTGTAGTCGGATCGTCAAGCACGAACTCCACCAACAAATCGATCTATCCACGTCTCATCGAAAGATCGGCCACCTTTGCCCTATCAAGTGGTATCATATTTCAGGTTGCTCGGTGAGATTTTGCTGTTTTCCTAGTATAGATTGCATCTGCCATCATACCCATAACCCGCGAAAAAGCCAAAAAAATACAGTTAGGGTTTAGATCATATCGTCCCATAAACCCCCTGCCACGCCTTGCATTGTCTTTTCAGTTTTGCATAGTTGAATTTGTGTCTGCATCTTCGTGTCGACTTGCTGGTCTTAGCGTCTAGTTCCTTTAGAGTTTCGAGTTCTGGTCATATTAGTCACGCCGCCGCCGCCACTCGCACCATACGCAGATCACCGCCACCACCACCACCATATACTTCCGCCACTGCCATATACACCCTGCCATATACTTCCGCTACGGCCATATACACCCTGTCATATACTTCCGCCACTGCCATATACACCCTGCCACATACATCTGTATCCACCATATACCCCGTTTCCTACCGCGACACAGATTCGTGTTGTTTCTCTGCCGCGACAGAGCCCGTGTAGAATTAGGTTTTCTTGTTTTTCCTACTTAGCTGTTACCTTCTAATACCATCCTGCGCTGCAGAAAAATTTCCGTGAGATAAGTTTCGGCCGCCAGTAAAGAATTGGAAGGAGAGCCAAAAAAAAAGTCTGAAAACGCTTCCGAAAAAAATTTCTGGCTACATTGGTTTTTCAGTTTGGCGATCACTTTTCGCCACTGGCCGTTATAGCGATATTTTTTTGACGCCTGCGCGCTTTCCGGAGCACCTCCGAAATTTCGTCAAAAAAATTTCTGAGGCTATACTGTTTTTAGACCTTGGGGATCAGTTTGAGACACTTGCCATCATAGTGATTTTTCGCATCTCGCGTCGCCACCTCATCGCTGCTAGTTGCTCGTGTGCCACGCCGTGACCTCGCTCGTGTTCTAGGCTCGCGTCTCTAGTACGGTCTAGCCTAGGACCAGCACAGTACCGTTGTTGAGCATACTTTCAATATTGCATTGCTGTTTTGACAATTGCTGTTTTGCTACCATATTAGCCTTCCTACAGCTCTACATATTATCTCCACGTGCACTGTGTCGACACCTGGTAATCGCTTTGGCAATCTTTGGAGACGCTGATCCTTGCTGGTTGTTACATCACCTTCCTCCTGTTTGGTAAGAACTTGTAAGAGCTTTGTATTTTGCTTGACGAATTGCGCGTGAACCACCATATTCCGTAGTTTGTAGGCATATACATTTGTGCTTTTTGTGTACTAACCATGTCAGGACCAGTTGATCCGACCGCTGTTGACCCGGCCAAGATGACGCCTGAGCAGTTGCATGCTCACTTCACCCATCTTTTGGACGGGCATGCACGCGACACCGATGCGCTGGACAAGCTGGATGGCCTCGAGGCAGCTTTCAACTCCAAGCTCGACGCCAAGTTCCAGGAGCTTTTGACTCGGTTACCGCCGCCTCGCGCCAACGTGCAACGCCGCGCACGCCGTGTTCCTCGTGCGGATGTTCCTGTGGGTACCGCTCCTGCTGCAGCAGCCGCACATGACGCGCCTTCTGATGAAGGCTACGGAGATTATGAAGGGGACGCGGACGAGCAGGTAGATGAGAACGTACTGGACGGCGAGGAAGTCCAACAACCTGCATCTGGTCGTCCACGGCAGCTGAACCGCAACGCTCGACCACCCCCACGCCCGGTACGTAATGATGATGATCATGTTGCTAAACTGAAACTGAATATTCCGCCATTTGAGGGTAGATACAATCCTGATGCATATCTTACATGGGAATTGGAAGTAGAACAACGTTTTGCATGTTTAAAATACCCTGATCACTTGCGTGTTAGTGCTGCTACTTGTGAGTTCACAGATTTTGCATCTATTTGGTGGTCTGAATATTGTAGAACACATGCAGCAAATATTCCTGCTACATGGGTTGGGTTAAAACTTGCTATGCGTACTCGTTTTGTTCCTCCACATTATCAACGTGATTTGCTGAAAAAATAGTCTCGCTTAGAACAAGGAAAAAATTCTGTAGAAGACTATTATCAAGAATTGCAAACTGGCATGATTCGCTGTGGTATTGTAGAGGATAATAAGGCTATGCTTGCTCGTTTCTTTGGTGGTTTGAATAAAGAGATTCAGCATATTTTAGATTATAAGGAGTACAACACTATTACTCGCTTGTTTCATCTTGCTTGCAAAGCTGAACGTGAAGTGCAGGATCGTCAACCACCATGGAGAAGAGCTAATATTTCTGCAGGTCGTACATCGTCGTGGTCGCCGCGACAATCAGCGCCACCATCTCGTGGTACTGCACCAGCACCTACTACCTCCAAGTACACCGCGCCTGCATCACGAGCACCTCCTTCTGCTACTCCACCACCATCGGCTGGTCCTCCTCGGAGTTCATCTTCCATGGCCTCCACGGGGAAGACGCGCGACATTCAATGTCGCAAATGCTTGGGATTTGGTCACATAGAGCGAGAATGCAGAACCAAGCGTGTGATGTTGGTGCGTGAAGATGGAGAATATGATTCTGCAAGTGACTTTGATGAAGATACATTGGCCCTTATTGCTGCTCGCGATGGCGCCAATACTGATTCTGAGAGAGAGATGGAGGTAATGGAAGCTGACACTGCTGATCAGTACAGGAGCTTAGTTGCACAGCGTGTGTTGAGCGTGCAATTGAGCAAAGCTGAGCATGATCAACGCCACAATCTGTTCCAAACACGAGGCGTTGTAAAAGAGCGAGCTATACGGATCATCATTGATGGAGGGAGCTGCAATAATCTGGCCAGCGTTGATATGGTGGAGAAGCTTTCTCTTCCTACAAGACAGCGCACACATCCATACTACATACAATGGTTTGAGAGCTCTCGGAAGCTCAAGGTAACAAGAACTACACGTGTGCATTTTACTATTGGTACATATTCTGATTTTGTTGATTGTGATGTTGTACCTATGCAAGCTTGTTCTTTGTTACTTGGTAGACCTTGGCAATTTGATAGAGAATCTGTTCATAATGGTAAAAATAATCAGTATTCTCTTATGCATGATGGAAAGAAAATTGGTCTCAAACCTATGACTCCTGAACAAATACTAAAAGATGATCTTGCTAGAGCTAGTAGAGTAAAAAACGAGGAGAAACTTAAGAGTGAGAATCAGATTGTTGCTGCAGATTTTGTTCCACATAAGAATAATACTAAATCTGATTCGAACCATGCTACTGAAATTCGTTTGAAAAATCCTTGTTTGCTTGCTAGCAAATCTGATATTGCTGAACTTGATGTGAACACTACTCAATGCTATGGTATCATTTGCAAAGAAGTTCTGTTTTCATTTGAGGATATGCCTCCTTCTTTGCCACCTGCGGTTGCTAACCTTTTGCAGGAATTCATTGATGTGTTTCCACAAGATGTTCCCCCTGGATTACCACCTATCCGTGGCATAGAACACCAGATTGACTTGATTTCAGGAGCGTCGCTGCCCAACCGTGCACCATACCGTACTAATCCTGAAGAGACGAAAGAGATTCAGCGACAAATTCAGGTTCTCCAAGATAAAGGTTACATTCGTGAGTCTCTTAGCCCATGTGCTGTTCCTATTATCTTGGTACCTAAGAAGGATGGTTCTTCACGCATGTGTACTGATTGTAGAGCTATTAATAATATTACCATTCGATACCGTCATCCAATACCTCGTTTAGATGATATGCTTGATGAATTGAGTGGTTCTATTATGTTCTCTAAAGTTGATTTGCGTAGTGGTTACCACCAGATTCGTATGCAATTAGGAGATGAATGGAAAACAGCGTTTAAAACTAAGTTCGGTTTATATGAGTGGTTAGTGATGCCTTTTGGTTTAACTAATGCACCTAGTACTTTCATGAGACTGATGAACGAAGTTTTACGTGCTTTTATTGGACGTTTTGTGGTGGTATACTTTGATGATATTCTGATTTATAGCAAATCTTTGGAGGATCATTTAGATCATTTACGTGCTATTTTCAATGCTTTACGTGATGCACGTTTGTATGGTAATCTTGAGAAGTGCACCTTTTGCACCAATCGAGTTGCGTTTCTTGGCTATGTTGTTACTGCGCAGGGAATTGAAGTTGATCCAGCCAAGATTGAGGCAATTGAGAGTTGGCCGCAGCCAAAGACGGTCACACAAGTGAGGAGTTTTCTTGGCCTCGCTGGTTTCTATAGGCGCTTTGTGAAAGATTTTGGATTCATTGCTGCGCCGCTGAATGAGCTTACAAAGAAGGATGTGCCCTTTGTGTGGGGCGATGCACAACAAGACGCCTTCATGATTCTGAAAGATAAGTTAACACATGCTCCATTACTCCAACTTCCTGATTTCAATAAGACTTTTGAGCTTGAATGTGATGCTAGTGGAATTGGTTTGGGAGGTGTGTTATTACAAGAGGGCAAACCTGTTGCATATTTTAGTGAAAAATTGTGTGGGCCTAGTCTGAACTATTCTACTTATGATAAAGAATTATATGCGCTGGTTCGGACATTAGAAACTTGGCAACATTATTTATGGCCTAAAGAATTTGTTATACATTCTGATCATGAGTCTTTGAAGCATATTCGTAGTCAAACTAAGTTGAATCGTCGCCATGCAAAGTGGGTTGAGTTTATTGAGTCTTTTCCTTATGTTATCAAACACAAAAAGGGTAAAGATAACGTTATTGCTGATGCTTTGTCGCGCCGATATACTATGCTATCTCAACTTGACTTCAAGATTTTTGGATTAGAAACTATAAAGGAACAATACTTGCATGATGCTGATTTTAAAGATGTGTTGCTGAATTGTAAAGATGGTAGAACATGGAACAAATTCATCTTCAATGATGGATTTGTGTTCCGTGCTAACAAGCTATGCATCTCAGATGGTTCCGTTCGTCTTTTGTTGTTGCAGGAGGCGCATGGAGGAGGATTGATGGGACACTTTGGTGTGAAGAAGACGGAGGATGTACTTGCTGCACACTTCTTTTGGCCACGTATGCGTCGAGATGTTGAGAGATTTGTGGCACGCTGCACTACATGTCAAAAAGCTAAGTCTCGACTTAATCCACATGGTTTATATATGCCTCTTCCTGTTCCTAGTGTATCTTGGGAGGATATTTCTATGGATTTCGTTTTGGGATTGCCTCGTATACGTAAGGGGAGGGATAGTATTTTTGTTGTTGTGGATCGGTTTTCTAAAATGGCACACTTTATTCCATGTCACAAAACTGATGATGCTACACATGTTGCTGATTTGTTCTTTCGCGAAATTGTGCGTTTACATGGTGTGCCAAATACTATTGTTTCTGATCGTGATACTAAGTTTCTTAGCCACTTTTGGAGATGTTTATGGGCTAAGTTGGGGACTAAATTGCTGTTTAGTACTACATGCCATCCCCAAACTGATGGACAAACTGAAGTAGTAAATAGAACATTGTCTACTATGTTGCGGGCTGTTTTGAAGAAGAACTTAAAATTGTGGGAAGAATGTTTACCTCATATTGAATTTGCTTACAATCGTTCGCTGCATTCTACCACTAAGATGTGCCCTTTTGAGATTGTGTATGGTTTTGTTCCACGTGCACATATTGATTTATTGCCTTTACCATCTTCGGTGCAAAATGATTTGGATGCTACACAACGTGCTGAATTGATATTAAAATTGCATGAGACTACTAAAGACAACATCGAACGCATGAATGCTAAGTATAAAATTGCTGGGGATAGAGGAAGAAAGCATGTTGTGTTTGATGTTGGTGATCTTGTTTGGTTGCATTTGCGCAAAGACCGTTTTCCTGCATTGCGCAAGTCTAAGTTAATGCCCCGTGCCGCTGGTCCTTTTAAGGTGTTAGAGAAAATAAATGATAATGCATATAAACTTGAGCTTCCTGCAGAATTGGGTCCGGTAAGTTCTACATTTAACATTGCAGATTTGAAGCCTTACTTTGGTGAATAAGATGAGCTTGCGTCGAGGACGACTTCAATTCAAGAAGGGGGGCATGATGAGGACATCCCATCTATTGATACAACCGCTGTACCTACAGCCACACAAATACAAGGACCAATCACTCGAGCTCGTGCCAAACAACTTAACTATCAGGTACTTTCGTTTCTTGGAACTATTCCTCATATACATGAGAATATGATGCTGCCTAAATCAGATATGTTTGTTACTCTTAGGAATGATGGACCTAGCATGGATGAGGAGGACAAGCATTGGAGCATGATCACACATGGAGGAGAGCAAGCCTTTGAGGATTGAAGATGACACCACAAGTGGATATTTCAGGACTTTGAAGCCACCATAAGAAGAGATGAAGATATGGACGAAATATAGAGTTCTCCACTTCATAATTTCGTCCATAGCATAATATGGTGCTGCGTCACCTTTAGTTTTGGGCCTGGCCCATGTCATTTTCGCAGGAATTAAGTCAGCCACTTTTTAGAGTCCGTATTGAAGGGGGAAAGGCCTTCTAGGGTTTGGTTCGGCCACCATATGCATGGCTGGTCGAAACCCCACCTTTTCCTCCTTTAAATACCCCCATAGCCGTCACGTTTAGACTTGGATTTTGATTAGATTAAAAGTTAGCCATTGCTGCAACTCTCGTGTACTTCTTTTGAGGCCAACGCCCAGAACAAGACCGACTATTCGGAATCCCACCTTTTCAATAAAGCTTTCATCTATATTCGCAATATTCTGATTGCATCTTTAGTTCTTACTTGTTCTCGATTTCAGGTAGGAATTAAGACCCTCGCTGGTCAGGCTGATCGTGCATCCGCAAAATCAGTAACTCCCGGAGATTGTCCTAGCGATTGCATTGGCGCACGAGCTTTGCACGTGTAGTCGGATCGTCAAGCACGAACTCCACCAACAAATCGATCTATCCACGTCTCATCGAAAGATCGGCCACCTTTGCCCTATCACCTCTTCTCCTCGCCTCTCGGCGGTCGGCGGTGGAGGGCTGGCGTTTCGGCTGTGGTGGTGCCTAGGCGTGTGCGGTGTCTCCGGACTACGCGATCCGAGCTTGATGTCTCCGGCGGCAACCTTGGCCAGCCTGGGATGGTCGCCGGCAGGGGGTGACCTGAATAAAGGCGCCGGTCCTAGGGTCTCTCTTGGGCGAAGATGAAGACCTACTTGAGGCCTGACCTTCTCGATCTGGCCGGAATGTTGATTTCCGGATGGTGCCGCTGGCGAATGTAACAATGTTTATATTTCCTGGAGTTTGCTAGATTGGTGTTATTCGGTCGTGCACACCCATGCTTTTATTCTGACCTAGCCGCGGCTGCCCGTCGCCGGCCTAGGGGGATGATGACTGGAGGGAGGGAATCGAGGAAGGAGGTGAGGAACTGGCCAAGAAGGGGGGCCTGGATGTGGTAAAGGAGTAGGAGAGGGAGAGGCCCCCGGAGCCGGAGGAGGAATGGCAGCCATGGCGGCGCTCCAGTGGCGGAGACGAAGGAGGAATAGCTGTGGTCGCTCGAGCGCAAGGGTAATCCCTAGTCGCTGGCTCGCTGGGATATGCGGCACCTGCGGGCCGGCACGCATACGCCTTTTTTTTTTTAACAAAAACCAATAATTGCTGCATATGCATTTATCTCGGCCTAATCTGCAGCGCCGCAGATGGCCCGGTGCCGCTTGCAGCGTGAGATGCCGTTCTCCCCCTCGATGCATGGCATGGATGAACTCGTAGGTGAGCGGATGGAGCTTGCACGTGTACGGCCTAGACTTACCCTCCAGATGTTCCAACAACTCCTGATCTGTCGGGTCGAACTTCACGGCGGCCATGTCACCGTCCTCCATGGTTGTTTGCCTAGGGACGCCGGGCGTGAATATCCATTTTCCATTGACCTTTTGCGACCTCCACTCAAATTGGGACCTTGGGTACGTCGACCTCGGCACCACCCTTGTTGCGATTGCAAGGTGTCAATGTGGGGATTATTAAGACAGTTGTGTTTGAAGATCGGATACGCTCTGGAGGTACCTCTCGCATGCTCATATCGAGTCGAGAATCGGCTCTTCTTCAAGAGAGTACTCGTGGATGGAGAGAAAATGACACTTCACTGCTTGTTGTGTGCATGTGGTTAGTTGTGTGGCGGTGTCCATATCAAAACCGTGCATGTTACGTTGGTTAGTCGGACATCACCAGCGGGGTTCTTTTCTTTTCTTTTCTTTTTAGTTGCCTGCATTGTTGATGGCTAGACTTGTCTTGACATCATGTTGTTGGAGAGGCTGGATTTATTTGATATCAACTTGGTATTAATAGATTCCTTTTATAAAAAGGACGACATGTAAGGATTAGCTATCAGTACTTTTATTAATGTTGAAGCTTCAAACTCCAGATTTCTACTCTCTGTGTGTGTGGGGGGGGGGGGGTCCGGGGTACCATGTACATTATATTTGGTGTTTTTTAAATGTTTTCTTAAATAAAAGTACAAAAGTTTTTGTTACATGTTGGCTCCCTGTGAAAGGGCATTTTCATGTACCGTGGCTCCCCATGCGATTACACGATTCACCACCTTTCTTCAACTAGCGAAGAGAAGACAATCATCCTTTCATAGTTGCCTGCTCAGAGAACAATGGACAAGCAAGCGACGAATCTTTGGGTGCGTGGGCGCAGGTTTGTCTATGTCCTCTGTCTCTCCAGGGGGGTGTAACCCCTCGGTCTGTTTGCTCTAGGGAGCGTATGGGCTTGCACTATGTCCAATCGCACCCGGGTCTACGCTTTGAATGCCGCAACTACAGTAATATGTTTCGTACTTACGAGGATCTGCAGGTCACATGGCTTCCAGGTCTTGTGAGTGTTACTGGACTCGGATGTGTTCCTATGTGGACTATAGTTCTTGTTTTTCATTCATTTTTGGGGTTTGATTCTTGCGTTAAGACTGGTTTGTTGTGATATTTTGTGTGTTTGTGTCAAAAGACTTCTCTTGTACTGATACTGTTTGTGTAATACTTTGTTAGGGCCGTATTAGAAGTACCGATTGTCTTCTCAACTGGTTGGACCTAATCGGCCCAAAAAAGCAAGATCGACGTGGCGGCGCAGCACCGGAAGCAACCGAAGCGCTGCGAAGCGGCGGAAGGAGCTGGACCGATTGGAGCGCTACACGGCGGTGGAAGAACCGTCCTTATTATTTACAAGCCACAATCTCGCTTTTGCAATGATGTTTTTTGTCTGACTATGTCATGAGAGTGGCATTGTTTCAGATGTGGTTCAGACATGAGGGTGTTGGTATTGAATAGTCTTGTTTCGAGTAGGTGTTCAACATTGCCGTTGAGTACTAGGAGTGTGCACTGTGGCCAAGAACGGTCAAGCATGATTTGGACCTGTGACAAGATTTAGTTATATCTAATACTAAACATTTGTACTTTAAACTTATTTGTAGCATTCTATGATTTTAGCGAATATAGTTTATGTTAGTTATTCGACATAGTTTACCACACAACAAGTTGCTATATATAAGCTAAGTTGTTGTTTTTTATACATGTGTAATGTATATCAAAAATACACTTGCATTGCAATATATTTAAAACCTGATTTTGTAACATTATTTTCTTTCATATTTTTTTAGAGTTACACAAACTATCTATTAGTATACATATTCTGTAAACATCTCTAAATCATTTGGTCTTGGAATACCTTATAGATGTTTAAGTATGTGAGTAGGGAAGCATACTTACAGAAACTTCTGAGTGCATAAATAGAATTGTTGGCAAGATTCTTATTGGTTTTTCATTGTCAAATGTATCTTGTATGGTATAGTGAATTCATAAGAAATTGTCAACGTGTGTATGCTCTCTACTTAGTATTGAAATATAATAGATTCTATTACTTTTGAGTAAATACGATTTGGTCATTTGATTTTTCTTGAGCGCGAGGTTCTTGGATCATCTACCTTATGTGCTTGTTGCAGGATCTGAAATAAAAAGAACCATGCACATAATTAACCATTAAAATAAGTTATTTTTTTAGTAAAACTTGCATACGATTTATATAAACCTAACTAAACTCGTCAACGCCAATTAGATTGTTCTGTTCCTTCATATGTGGTAGACACTATTAATCCACATTGACTAGCTTCTACAAATTGAAAACTATATTTATTTAGATATTTAATAGTATGTTTAACGTAATTGAAAAAAACACGGTGATTACCTATAGACTTTACTACCCCCGTTTTAATGAGTATGTCTTATATTTTTTGAAAAGTCAAGCTAAGTAAACGTACTGTGACCAAACTGTATTTTTCAAAAACTAAATGGAACTTGTTGAAAGAACATCACACAAATCTAAAAGCACTAGATCGACGGCTCTCACATGCACAGGAGGTCCGAGAATCACCGCTCTCCCTAGGCACAAGGAACAATAGTATTAAATTCACGATTCTTATTAAAGAACATTACATCAAGAAACAAAAATTTGAGAGTAGGTCAAGATGTCAAGTTACGTGCTTATAGGTATATGTATACAATGAACAATGTAAAATAATGGATCCCTAACCTGTACGGCCACGCAACACCCTTATTAGTACCCCTTCTCTCGCACTCCCCGGTGCCATTATCTGCCTGCCACCTTCTCATTACGTGTCTCCGGGCCTCTAACCTAGTAGAGTACAGTATATAGTTTCACTTATCAGTCAACGAATATAATTGCCTTGTCTTAGTTGCCTTCGCAATTCCGGTTAGGGACCAAAGCCCGCCCCTCCCGTGTGCACTTCGAAGTTAGGCATCAGATGAGCAGAAGCAGTCGCAGCCGCCCTATTATTAGGAGGGGCCGCCTGGCTGCTGTACCCGATTAGTGCTGCAGCGGCGGCTGGGCTATAGAAATCCACCATGCCGGCAGCTTCCTTCAGCATGATGTTGTTGTTGCCACCCTCGTGATGATGACGGTGATGATCAGTAGCAGCCGCACCACCGCCGCCCTTAATGATGTTGCCTGCAGCGAGGGCAGCAGCAGCAGCGGCCGCCGTCGATCCGCCACACTGTCGGGGCTGCGTCTGGTAGAACACCTTGGAGACGACAAGCTCGCCGTCCTTCTCCTCCTCGTCGGAGCCCAGGTGGTACTGGTGCATCACCCAGTTGGTCTTCTCCGGCTTCCGCTGCTTGCCGTAGTTAGTGTAGAGGACCAGGATCTTCTTGTAGCCCTTGAGCTTGCCGTCCGTGAACACGGGGCGGGTCTTGCCCGTCTTGTGCCACCGCGTCTCGCCGCCCTGCTCGTCGGTGTGAACCTTACGCCGCTTCCTCGTCCCCGTCGTGTACGCCTTCGATGGCCGGTGGAAGAAGTGGCGGATGAGGCCGTCCTTGCCGACTCCTAGAACCAATAAAATTAAGTGAATAACCATGACGCGAAGGGTTACAGGTACTTCGTCCAATAGATGCTTATATGGCATAAGTGCAAAGATAAAGTTCATGTTTTTCAATTCAGAATACTACCTTTCAATGATTAGATGTAAGAACCATGAAACGGATGGAAAGAGCAAAAACGAACATGCATGGACAGCTGATCTCCTTGACAAAAACAAAAGATTCTAAACATGGGAGTAAAGAACGAAATGATTTCATAGTTATGTGCCCACGCACGATAATAATGTATTTGCACGTGAAACATTAAGTGAGCCTAAGAACGTGCTTGGTTATCTGCATTGTTTTGCAACATGCATGCCTCGATCGAGTGATCCAGACCAGCGATCGAGATGCAAGCTTCTTTTGGTCCAAATTAAAGTGTCCACACGTTTGCATGCGGCGAGCCTGGATAGCTCTGGCGCTACACGTTTGAATCAAAGAGGGAGACGAAGCCTGGGCCACATCCCACATGCATGTATGAAGAAATCTTGAACCTGCCTAGGGTTGTCTTGAAAAACAGTGAATTTGAGCGATTCTATCAAGCCCTTGCTAGGTGGAGGCTGGAGCTACTTTAAGTTTCACATTGGTGTGACAAAGAGTGTGTCCCAGGCAACCAAACGCACAGCAACAACAAAAATGTTGCACTTGGAGGCATGGCCGAGCTCATCGAGGCTAGCAGGCATGTCCTTAAAATATGGGTCCAATTTTTTCTGAGGTAAGTACCTCTCAAGAAATGAAGCACTTAATTGCCTAAAATATTTTTACAACATGAAGAAAATCAAATGTGTCAGTCCTAACACCGCACTACATATGTTTATAGTACATAGAGACAAGTTTAATTATTTGAATAAAATGTAATTCTACTATATATCCTTTGAAAATATATGGTTATAGTACCCAGAGACAAGTGTAATTAGTTGAATAAAATGTAATTCTACTATAAGGCTGAAAGATTTTGACATCAAACTTGTGACTAAATAACTAAACAAATAACGTAAGTAATTCTATGTTATTCCTCACTCATGCCAACAAAACAAGTAGACCATAAATCGTTTATTGACCATGATCCTTTGACGTATGTCACCTGACATGGGTCGCTGACCTATGGGCCCACTATCTGTGGGGTATACATGTCAGGAACCCCATGTATGGGTGATATACATCAGAGGAGTTGCGTTCACTTATTGTCTAATGAATTAATAATATAGCAAACATAAGCCATTTATTCATCACTATTTCAATCAGAAAATTAAAAAAAGTGGGAGGATTGGCTACAGCCTAGTACAAAGTAATTTGCATGTGACCATACCTAGCATGATCAAAATTAGATATTTGCGGATGAAGTGCATTTCTTGTGCGCGAGAAGATACGACATAATATACATTTTGCAAATATAAAATGACTGTATAGCTTACAGACACGAATATAAGCATGGATTGTCGAAGCACGCAACTTTCAACATTAAAAAACATAGTACTTAATTTTTTTAATAATTAACAATTCGTGTGACAAGTCATTTCAAATTAAGTCCATACTTCCTTTGGTCTGATGTTGCGTGCACCCTACATGACGTAGACATCTGAATATCTGAGGGCACCGTGTGTTGTGTGGATCTCTCGTTTTCAATGTACAATAAACTTATGCCAACAAGTAGGAGAAGCAATTACTTGAAAGGCAAACCTTTACCAATATTTATACTGTATATATCGTGCACAAACGCAAACGCATATAGACTACGCTCGTAATTTAGTACTATTAAACCAAGAAAGGACAAAACAAATACGCAACGTATGTGGGTATTCTATGCTTTTCGCCACACGACATACCGAAATCCTACCCCTGGTATGAAATTGAAATCTACACTTTAAGCAAGGTCACCAGACTGAAAAGGACTGGAACCCAATTTTAATCATCTCGCGGCAACAAGGAGTTTCAGACGCAGAATCAATCGATCTAGCCTATGTCTAAATAGACATGCGCTGTGGGCGCGTGGCGGGACGGATCAGCAATCCCTCTCTCCGGCGCGCCCTCTAGGTCGACTTGTCCTAATCCGAAATCTTTTCCTTTTGAAATTCTGACGCTTTCGCTACCCGTTTGATGTAATGCGGAGCTAGCAGCTAACACACTCGAACAGCAGGGTGTCCACGCACAGAAATATGGATATGCATGGCGGCTAGATGTTAAACGTGTCGATCGTATAGAGTACGTGTGGCTGTAGCCTGTAACTGTAGTACCTGGCAGCCTCTCTGGATGCGTGTAGCAGATCCCGTTCTCGCCCTCGATGGCCGGGATGAACTCGTCGATGAGCGGGTGGAGCTTGCGCGTGTCCGGCCTGGCCTTGCCCTCCAGGTGCTCCAGCAGCTCCTGGTCCGTCGGGTCGAACTTCACGCCGGCCGGCAGCCCCGGCAGGTCCTGTATCGTCGCCGCCGCCTGCAGCTGATCCATCCATCCATCAGATTCATGAGTGAGTGAGGTAGCTAGTCGATCATGTATGTCTAGCTCGATCTCACTCGCTGGTTGAGTAGGTAAGTACCTGTTCATACTGCGCGTGGTGGCCGCAGGAGGGGCACGTCCGGACGAGGCTGGGCTGCTCCTGCTGGTGCTGGTGCTGCTTCTTGGCCGCCGCGACGGCCGCCGCCGTGGCCAGGTTGTTCTCCACGGCGCGCACGTCGTTGAAGCTGTTGCACCATGTCATGGCCGGCCAGGCGCTTGTCGATCTGTCGTCTCGTGCCCCACCACAACCAGCACGTACGTAGGTGATGATATGAGAGAAGATCACGAGAGATCGATCGAAAGCCTCTTCGTGTCCTGCCTTCCGCTTTGCTAGCCCGCCCCCATATGCGGCAAGACTAATTAAGACTGGGGTAGCCCCTGCGAGTGTCGGGGGAATGAAAGGCCGGCGCGCAGGGTAAAAGAAGAGGCTGAGATCGGGCGGGCTGGTGCCTGGTGGCTAAAGAGGGCGAGGCGAGGGAACAAAGCGGGCTGAGAAGAGAACAAAGAGGAAAAGAGGTTAGAGACGAAGCTTGTCCCTGTTAAAAGCTAGCTACACCCCTGCCACTCTGCGCGATCGCGACGATCCTCCCTGCCCTGCGCCTCAAGGCTGCTAGCTGCTGGGTTTCTCTCTCTATCTGGTAGAGTACAGAAGAATAGAATTCTCACCAACTTTTGCAAGGGTTGTTGCTTCCCAGGAAGATCGCCGAGAGCGAGCCCGCTCTCTCTGATCTGTTTCTCTAGGCAACAACTACATAAATAAGATAAAGAAATTAATCATCACTAGCTAGTACGATGGAGGGGGGTCGATCAAGAAAGCACAATTGCACAAACAAGATATTGCTGCTGCTGCCTACCCCGGGCGAGAAAGCTCGAATTGGTAGCAGCAGCTAGAGCGCTTGTGGATGATGTGTGTACGTGTCAATGTGTGATGACAGAGGAGTAGCTCATAAGAGAAAGATTAGACGGCCGGGATCCGGGCGAATGATGGGGGGTTGCTTGACCCTCAAGTCTGGGCAAGCCATCCGTATACGTGAACCGGAAACCATGGCGGACCGGATTTTCTGCGCGCGACCGCCGCCGGACCCCACTCTGTAGCCATCGCGCGCGAGTTGCTGCGTGCACATCCGTCCATCCATCCGATGTGCGCTCTGTCAAGTCCATCCAGCAGTTGTTGACGTGTGGTTGGTATTTACACGTCCGAGACCAGTGCAGCACGCAGCAAGAATTAACTAGGCCAACATGATCACCGCCGATCGAGGCTTGTGTTCCAAGAAAACTTCGTCATCCATCGACCAGCTAGCCGGCGGCCGTACACCAAACGTATGGACGCTGCGCGTCGAAAACAGCACGTGAATATCTGAGAAATTCTGAATCGATCGGCTGCCCAGAGAGGGAGATCGAGAAGGCAGGCAGCTGGTAGCAAACATCCATCAGGCGTGTACTTCGGCCCCGCTTAAAGGCGGCGGGCACAACGCCGGACCCTGCTCTCTGCTAGTACATTCTACCGGCTGCCCAAGAAGACCACTGTTCATCGTCGTTCCCATCGGTTGGTAGAACTAACGAGGTACAGTATATGCATTTGCACGTGCATGTTTTTCGTTTCTTCTAGCACGTTATTGGGCGCTCGACAGCATGATCAGTTGCCAATGCCTTAAGCTACTACCAACAACAGAAATATATATACACACACATATATAGACCGGCTCGCGCGCGCTCGGGAAATTAAGAGTGACAGCGATCGACGGAGCTAACTGACTGAACCGAACCAAGCTCGTGTTCGGAATGACGGGATCGGGGTCGGGGGTGGGGAATGGAAAGAGGAAATAAAACTAGAGCTAGCGAAAAGGGCGACTCGCCGGGCGCGTGGGTGGAGTGGAGACGGGGCAACCGGCTGATTCCTGGCGACGTCGCACCACACACCACTCTATCTCTCCCTAGCTAGCTACTGCTAATGTGTGTGTGTGAGCCAGGGAGATTGTGTTAGGGGAGCTGAGCTGCGCTGAGCTTAGGGGAAATGTGTTGGAGAGGGACCTTTTTTAGATCCCAGGTCACCGTAGAGTGTCTTGGAAGAGAGGCGATACCCCAACGACACAAGACTTGAACTCTCCATCTACCCACCCCACCCGGCCAGGTTCGGTCGCGAGGCAAACTATCCATTCCCCGGCCGGTAGAAAGGTAACAGAGATCGATCGAGCCTCCAATCGACCTGCTACATGCACACTCTGCAGAATTTTTTTAACACGATACAATCGTTTCGTAAACACTCACACATATGTAGTACATACATTTATCTTTAGGAACACACGTACACACATCCTACCTTATGAGCACCTCCGAAAAACTAAGTTCAAAAACGATCTGGTGGATTTTGAGATTGATAAAGTCACTATAGACGTCTCGTTATCGATGAAACGTCGCCTTCTTCTAAAAGAATATTTCGTATTTATGAGACACCAAGGTGCCAAACCTAGGGTTTAAACTCTAGTGGGCTGGTTTTCTCACCCTGCAGATCTCGATCCGATTGGATGTATCTTCCATCGATGGACAAAACCATTCAACAAGTGTTGAATCTCGCTAAAAGAAAACGTTTTCAATTAGCTAGGTTGTGGCTCGCAACTCCATGCATGCATGTTTAGGCTCTGGAGCCCGCCCATAGTCATACTTTAATTTTGGAAAATTATATTAAGTGAACGTGAGAAATAATATAGTGGAGCGAAGGTATTGCCAGATTATGGATTTTCTAAGAAAAGGTGGATGGCAACTGTTAGGATATCGTGTTGCCACGTGGCAATTCCTAATTGAGTGGGTCCACTCTATCCCATCCAGCAATATTATCATCCTTATTTTTGGTATCATAGCCCAATTTGACGCAGTTGTTGTTTTTCTGCAATAGCTAGCTAGCTCGATCTTGATCATGACTTTGCCTAACATGCAAAAAAAACAGAGGACCTAGCTATCTACTTCCTTCGATCCAAATTAGTGAAGTAGTTGGTCGACGGGAGTACTTAAAAAAGTCGACGTACCTTAGCCAACTAGGAAATTGCTATATCTAAACTGACACTAAGAAACATTTGATCTTCACATGTAGAATCATCATACGGCTATCTAGGTGGAGTAAAAAGTAAACACACTAAGTTATTTATAATTATCTTATGTAATGAGAATGTTATGGAAAAGAACAAATGAAATTATTTCATAGTGAAAAAAAAGAAGAACAAACCAAGCACTCAAGACAAAATATAGTGTGGACACATCATGCGTGATTGTCAAGGCTGCGAGCTGGTGTGAATAGGAGATTAATATATAGCCGCCAAACCCGCTAGCATCTGGCATGTTTAGAGAACTGGTGGAGGTCTGAGGTTGTCACCTAGGAGACGATGCGGGGATAATCCACATTTTTGGGGACGTCCTAGCCAAGTTGGGGCAGTTGTACTCATTATGTTGGATGAAAAATTAGATTACATTTCGTCTGAATCTGTGTATTTCTTTCAATAATTTTTTTTAAAATGGATGAAAAGGTTTCTTTTCAACAAAATTTAAAACTATAATTTTGAAATAAATTCAGACATGATGATACACAATAAAACTCGATAAAAACTAGATACTCCCTCCGGCTCTTAATACTTGTCATGGGTTCAATGAACCTAGACAGATTTTAGTCTATATTTTTCCTAAATCTGCGGCGAGTATTTTTAGAGCCGGGGGGTATAAAATACTGTGTCTCCATATTGAACTATCAAAATTTTCTAACTCTGATGACCCAAGTTTGAAATAGAGTGAAACAGATTGTTTCAAAGAAAAATTTCACCATGTATTATAAACTTTTTAAATGTTTCACCATGTTTGAAAAGACAATTTCCAAAAAATGTCAAAATATATTCCATATTCGTCTTATTTTCGAGCTCTCTTCACTAGAAACTCAAATATTCAAACGGTTCACAAAAAAATGGTTCAAAACCTACGGAAGTTTCAGGTTTTAAGATAGATCTAGTAGTGTGGAAGGAGAGAGAGAGTGTAACTCACACAAATCTATAAAATAGGCAATGAGAGAGAATGTAGGGTATGCAGTTATGCACGGTATATGACGTGCATGCTAGAAGAGCATTTCTCTCTAGGTGATATATATGACCTACCTACTATGAACAACGGAGAGCTCAATTTTGTTGCCCTGAAAGCGAACATATAGAAGGAGATATGTATTTTATGCGAATTTTGGCCTATCCTTTCAGAAATTCGAAGTTATTTATGTTGAGGAAGTTCATTGCGCATCTGTTATATGTGAGAAACCTATTTTACTTACCTCCATATGGTTAGCCGAACCAAAGTTCCTTACATGCCATCATTATTCTGGTGCCATGCCATGATGCAACAAGGATGGAAAAGAAGGAATCACATGATTAAAAGCCAAATGCTGTCGTGTATGATATATCAGCAACTTTGCAATGTCGACTCCAAGACTCCAGGTGAGGTGAGTAGCACTACTACATGCTATCCTATGCTATGGCCTATGATATGCAAAGTGTGCAAGCTTGCTCGTGTCCTCGGCAAAGCAGCTCCAGCAGGGAGGTGCCGGTTTGTCCTGAGGAAAAAGCAAGTTCATTGCTTCTCGGAGCCTAAAGTGGATTGTTCCTATGTGATCTTTATGCATGGTTGCATGCATGAAACAATGGATCTTTGTCTGTTGTCCCACTGAAGATTGTCGAGGAGTTTTTTCAATAAGAAGAATGAAGATAATCAGTGAGGACGGTACGTTTAGTTTGGAAATTTTGTATGACAGTCTATATTATTTGGGGTGGGCTTTGACTTTCACATATGAGATGAAATCAGCCCATGCACAACACAACCCTCCTTGTTTTGGGCCGAGATGTACGCCAGAAAAGAAGAGCTCCTTTCTTTCGCCTGTGTCCGCTGATTCCGCTTGGTTTCGGCGGTGTGTCGTACACCGGGAGGCGAGTGGAACCATGGAATGGAATGCCATTGGAGAGCAGTTTTAGTTTAATGCAGTATTAACGAATTTCATAGTTCGACTTGTACAATTTATTTACCCGATTACCTGACTCATGGTGGAGTAGTTGAGATGGAAAAAGGTGACTCTAGAGAAGACAAATTGAGAATTCAAGGAGCTTTGGTGTAATTTTCAGTTTTATTGGATCGTTGTCCTTCGTTTCTGTTTCTGTTTTGGTTTGTTTGATCTAATGTATTTGCTCAATAAATAAATATAGTTTGATTATCTCCTGAAATTTTCGAGCCATCTAATTATAACAAGGCTGGGCATTTAATTCTTGTATTGCCAACCAAGAAAAGTATCAAGTTTCCCCAACCCCTCTCGCCCTAGCACGGCAGCGGCGCGCCGCGCTAGCCGTCGGTGGTCCTCGTCCCTCCCCTGGCGCTCTCCTCCCCCGCCACCCGAGGCGCTGCCGAGCCAAGCCCTGGCGGCGCGGTGGCGGTGGCCCTTCCTCGACTATTCGATCGGAGGGCACGACGTCCGCGACCGACCAGGCTTTCCTAGCTAGGATGGCGTTGCAGGGTGGCAGTAACCAGGCTGCACTGATTTGCTAGTGGCGGCGTGGAGGTTAGCCGAATCTAGGACCAATTGGGCCTAGGCGGGCTTCTTTTGCGTTTTTGCTTCGTTGGCTGCTCTGTCGGCGGTCGAGACTCTCCTGGGCTTCTCCCGCGTCACGAGGAACCCTAGAGCAGCTCCTCCGGCCATGGCGGTGGTGTCCAACTCCTTCGCCCGAGGTGGTCGGCCTGAGGTTGGGTTCGGATCGCGAGATCTGTCATCTAGTATCGGTTGCGAGTCAGGTGAAAGCTGAGCCGATAATGCAACAGAAGAGTTACACTCTTTTATACTTGACCTTGCTAATAATCTTTAGAAACAGTTTTTCTCCCCCCTCTTAGTTTAGATTTCGAGGGACCCTCCCTCAAAGATGTAACCTGTATGATGTAAACATTACCTTTTGCAGTAATATAGAAAACGGCAGGAGCCTTTCCTACAGTTCAAATTTCAAAAAAAACGGAGCCGATAGGCGGGTGACGACGGTGTTCTGCGTTGTTACATTGATGAAGGCATCGTTGAGCAACAACTATCGACTTGCTCATGCTGCTACGAGAAAACTCTAGGATCTGGTCTTCCGGACCAGACGATGGCGGCACTGTGATGTCGTTTTCTCTCTTAGAATCATCGTTTGTGGAGCAGCGCTTGTGAACAGAGGCTGGAGGAGGAGGAGATGTCAAGTCATGTCTAGCAAAGGCTAACAGGTGCTATGTTGAGCCATGCCTTCTCGGTAGGTGCTACGCACGACTGATCTTCCATGGTGGCATTGATAACATGACTAGCAAAGGCTATGCGAATCTCCGGCTTGAAGACAGACCAGTGGTTCGATGATGGTGACAGCTGAAAAAGGTTCTCACCAAGAGTACTAAACCAGTTATGAGCTCGTGTTTTCACCATCAGGTAACTCAGGGATGGCCCAAGTATTTAGTTGGTGGCGTGTTTGTTTCTGTTTTTAGGACGGAGGTCCTGATGACATGTTACTTCACCCACTGTCGAGTTTTTAGGTGTTGAGTGGTAGCTTTGGATATTGTGATGTGCTACCTCCATCCCAAAGCTTAACACGTTTTTTTTAAGTCAAACCAAGTAAAATTTGACTAAACTTTTAGAACAATCTATCAACAAATATAATATTTTTTAGATACCATACGAAAACATATTTCATTATCTATTTAATGATATTAGTTTTGTATTTTGGATGTTATGATTTTTGGTAAAAGTTTAGTCAAACTTGACATAGTTTGACTTCTTAAAAATAATATAAGCCTTAAGCTTTGGGATGAAGGTAGTATAATCTTGTTAGTTCCTGCTAAATAAAGTTGTAATAAAGGCCCGCTTTGATGCAGAGAGGCTGGGGTTCCCTATTTCAAAAAAAACTTAAAAGTTGACGGGTTCACATTACCTAAATTGTGAACCACAAAATGTGTGGCGAACAAAATGGCCACCAAAAGTGAGGCAAAATTTGGATAGAAATTTTACTGTATGACATGTGTACCATATAGCTAAGTAAGTGTAGCAAACAACAACTGTAGCAATGAACTAAACACATGCTTACATTTTTGTGGCACCGCTATGTTTAGGCGATGCAGCCCTTCAGTTAATGGAACTGATCACTGATGGAGGCCTTAATCTCAGTTATTAACAAAACAAAACTTACAGATTTCCATGGATGTAATTCTAACACACAAATGCATCGTAATGATAATAACATAGTACTAATGTCCATTTCCCAAGACACAAATACAAATCAGCTGGACTAGAGTGTTTGGTCTGACGGATCACGGTGGGTAGCGATTGCTGCAGTTGCATCACCACATATGGCACAACAGAGCATCAAGGCTAATTGGAGAGAAGATCTCCTGCCCTTCATGTCATGGTACTTGACAGTTGACTGTGTCCAATTCCAGGGTAGGGAAATGGAAGCCTCCGAGATAAATTAGCAATGACAGCAGGCACTTGCGTAACCACCACAAAACATAACTTAAAAAAGTAATACCCAGAATAACTACAGTTCCTTCTGTTACCCAAACGTGCGTTTATAATAGCTGCAATGCAAGAGAGAAACTGCAGCACCTCAAATCCTCCATGTTCTCTCGATCTATCGCCAGGAAAAGCAGCCAAGAACTCACAGCTACACCAAACCAAACAGGGCAGCAAAAGAAACCGGCCACCAGCTTCATTCCCTTCAAATCTCTTCCATTCATCCGTTGAAGGCTACAATCCCCATCTTCTCTTCCCTAGGTTCAAGATCCTCCAAGACCAGTTACAGCGGAACAAAGATAGAGGGAAACAACAACAATGGCTGCTCCACAGCCAGACATGGAATTGCAGCAAAATCAGAGGCATCCTCTGTTGTCAAACAGAACTGATGGCAACAACAACTTGAGCCCCATGCAGAAAGCAATAGGACAAACATACAAGAGCACCGGGCACCTCGCCAAACTCCTCCCATCAGGCACTGTCCTTGCCTTCCAGCTCCTCGCTCCAACCCTGGCAAAACAAGGCCAATGCGGTGACATGAATCGGATGATGGCAGGAGGGCTTGTGATACTATGTACACTGTCATGCTTTGTTCTTAGCTTCACAGATAGCTTCAGGGATGAGAAAGGAAAGGTAAGATACGGGTTTGCCACGTTCAAGGGGTTATGGGTCATTGATGGTGGCGCTACTCTTGATCCACATGCTGCAGTTGAATACAAGATAAAATTTCTAGACTTTGTCCATGCAACTGTCTCCGCGATGATTTTTGTTGCAATAGCTCTGTTTGATCAAAATGTGGTTTCTTGCTTCTATCCAATACCATCAGAGGATACAAAGCAAGTACTCACAACATTACCAGTTGCTATTGGAGTTATTGGAAGCATACTATTTGTCAGCTTCCCAACCACCCGCCATGGCATTGGCTTTCCGGTATCTACACAATAGTTTGGGTCTTCAAAGTATTAGTTCGCCCTAGTTCCTGCCGATAAAACAGACAGTTGAAGCCCCTTAAGCGGGATAGACAGAACAGAAGTATACAACACCTATTTTTGTGCGATGATGTAAGGTACTAATGATGATCTTAAACAAGCCCAAGCTTATTTTATGTATGCAGAATATGTCTCACACATATTATGTATGCCCCACGTTCTATTTAAGTGTCTACTCTACACAACAAAAGATGCCAGTCCACTTTTAAAAATTAACCATGAACTTATTTCATATACCGACGGAACCTGACAATCTTCACTTCGAAATATTAACAATGAACTAAACTCATCAAACAAGTTCCATATCATCTTTGCTACGGAACAATTTGAGTTCCAGCATCTCCCGAGCTCCACATACAAATCGTAAGTAGCCAATGCATGGTTGAAATTGTTGCAGGTTGCACTACATGCAAAAGGCTTGCACATGTAAATAATATAAGATGCACAGTTGCAGGTTCATGACATGTAGGACAATACATTGGATACATCTTTTGGCATATTAAAATCTTCGATTGGCTATTGAGGATCAACTGAACGTAAAACATGTTTAGGCAGATAAAGTGACTTGATAACTTGCTTTTGTCTTGAATCTTGACAAATATAGGTAGTCATACTTTGTTTTGCTCTTTTGCGTGAAGTTAAGATGCCCAGAAAGGACGATGATCTGGTTACCCTTTTGCAAACGCATATCATACAGTACATTCTTGAATTCATATCTTATATTAGTAGTAGCTTTTATGTCATCGTACAATAACTCCGAACATTTAGGCTAGTGATGGGAGATAATAAATTTCAACTTAGGTCGCAGTTGAAGGAGTGTAATCCTAGACATCAAAGATAAGAGACACAGACAACAATCATCGCATCATACCTGAACACTGCCAGCTTGCTTGTAGCTTCAAATGTGTACAAATAATGAACTTCAGTACATCACATAATCCCGGAAATGGAAACACCGATGTGACGATACTATCTCGCTTGTGTAAACACCATGATGGAAAGAGAAATATGTTACTACCTCAAGGGACAATTTAGATTGCTGAGAGCTCAGGCACATCATGTACTAGCACAGTGTAGCACCACATTTATTCCAAATCAGGTGACTGCTAACTGCTTCCACATTTTCTCAGCTTCTTGTCTCACCTTCTTCTTACTCCAATACCCACTGATAATAACATCCCATGTTTCTCTCTCAGGGATGCACCTCTCTGACAGCATGTCTAGCACAACATGAGCTGCTTTCTCCAAATTGTTCTTTTTGGAGAAGAACTCGACCAGGAGATGAAAAGTGCCTGGCTCAGTAGAAATGCCACGCGTCGTCATGCTCTGGTAAACCCGGAAAGCCCTCTCAGCTTCACCCTTAGCACATAATGCTGTCACCACTGCATCGTTTATCCTGACATGCAAGCTCCAGGTCACCCGGTTGGGTTGAACGCCAGCAAGAACCATCTCATCCAGGTAATTTGCAGCCTCCACGGGCCTTCCTCCATCACACAGCCCAACAATTAGCTTCCCAAACAAGCCAGCATCAGGCTTCCTCCCCTGGAGACGCATCCGGTCCAAAATCTCCATTGCGTCCCTTATCCGGCTTTCCTTACAGAGACCGTTAATCACAGAGCTATATGTGATTGTATTTGGCAGCTTCTTCTCCTTGACCATCCTATCCAGCAACTCCAGTGCCGATGCTGCGCGCCCACCCTTGCACAACCCGTCAATCAAAGAACTATATGTGACAACATTCGGTGCAATACCTCTCTTCGCCATTTGATCAAACATCTCCAGCGCATCGTCCAAGCAACCCTCCCGGGCGAGCCAATTGATAACAGTCGTGTAAGTAACCACCGTAGGCGCAATGCCGTTTGCTACCATCTCGGAGAACAGCTGGAGGGCCTCGGCACGGCGGCTGCAGCGGCAGAGCCCATCAATGAGGGTGTTGTAAGAGCAGGCGTCGGGTTTGGGGATGTTCCGGAAAAGGCGGACGGCGTCGTCGATGGGAGCGGCGGCATCGGAGCAGTGGGCCTTGAGGAGGACGTTGTAGGTGGCGGTGGTGGGGGCGAAACCGGCGGCGCGCATGTCGGCGAGGAGGGATTGGGCGAGGGGGAGCTGGGAGTGGGCGACGAGGGTGGCGAGGACGGCGGTGTAGGAGCGGGCGGAGTGGGGGAGGGAGAGGGCGGAGGGGGCGGAGCGGAAGAGCTGGAGGGCGGCGAGCGGGCGGAAGGGGGGCTCGAGCTCTGAACCACCACCATGGTGGCATCACAACATCGGACAAGGAAGAAGCCTGCCTCAAAGGCCCCGTACTGAGAATTGCAGTCCTCATCACCCACAATTATACCCACCATCATGTTGGGCAAGAAACATATACATAGCCGATACCGCATATTGTGAACCAGATAGAATGAATGGCACATTGCATTTTATGTTGAAGTGATGCAGCTGCCGACAATCCATTCAAAGCAGAAAAAACCAACTGACCTTAGCCAAACCTGAAGGAAGTATTTGCAGCCAATTGAAGAAGGAAAGGCAAGGAGCTATCCAGCTAGCACAATCAACTGCATCTTCTAAAGCAGCAGCAACCAATCACACCACGCATACCATTGTTAGGATGTGCTTTCATATGAGGATCAATCTGGTCATTATGACATTATCTATCTATAGATCCAACTCAAGGCACCAGATGACTAGCCAGCATAAATCCTCACAGAGAGCAATCGACCTAAACATCACAAGGAAAGTTGAACTTATGCTTTAGAGGTGATCATGGCAACATGATTGGAAAGGGATTTCAAAATATAAAATGGTAGTTTTCCATGAAATTGGTACGAGGGAAATCATGGGATAATATAGTTCCCACTTCACTTGTGGCTTAACTGAAAAATGTTTTTAATTAGGTCACATCTTTTTTTTCAAGTAGTTGATTGGAATCTAGATTCTGGGGGTAGTATATTATAGACCTCTATGGTGTTCTATAATTACCTCTTATACTTTTAGTTTCAAAAAAAATTTACCTCTTATACTTTGAAACTCGTAACCTTTTTGGAAAATTAATTTTCAAATCATATTTGAAAAAAAAGGTAGTAATATAGATGAAGACATGGTTCAAAATAATTTCTTGAAAATAGCTACTTTGTTTTCTTCTTGTAGTTTTCTGAATGATGTTTAAAACAAGAGTCTCTGACATTCTTGTAAGAAATATTTTGAAAATGGTGTGGCGATACTATCTTATACTCCCTCCGACCCAAGGCTTAGGGCGTAAAAAAAAGTCTGATTTTTCCTCATGGCTTAAAGCGCGGGGTGATATTTAGTCTCTTACTCCCGAAGTTACCCCTCAAATCGGTTTGTAGCGTCCTAAAAGAAAGCAAGTCCATTGGCTCAGCACTGCGTGCGATAGATATTAACTCCTTCTTTTATTCCGAATTATCTGACCTTCCTATTGAGCTCCTCTAAAACCGGTGTGTGATTGGCCGTGAAGACTACCGAGGAGACTCTTGCGGGTGCAGAGATAATGGAGAGAAATTAAAGAAGGCAATTACTAGCACTTTATGAGGGGCACACAAGGAAACAATTTGCATGCAACGCTCTCCTTAATAACCGCGCTCAGAAATTAACGCCTTAAGCCTTGGGTCCGAGGGAGTAGATCTTTTCCTGGAAAACAAGGGTTTTGGGCCATTCGCCAAATCAAAACCTTTAAATAAGAGTTTGGCCAAAATAGGTTTGATAGTTCATTGTCAAGGCATGATCACAAGAGAAATATGATTGTGTTGGCCCACAATCTGGTTTAACAAAGTCAAAAGAGAGTATAATTACCAGTAAAGCCAATAAGAGCAATGTCAAACAACCAATTTTTAGCTTACTAAGCTAGGTAATCAGAGTTCAAAAATTTCAGGATGTTACAGTTTGATTACAGCCTCGACAATCTGGGCTGGAATGCCTAGCTTTGGATAAATTGTCAATATATGGGCACCACCGTTTCACGAGACCATCGCCTCATCTCAATGTCACCGAACTGCCATGTCCCAAGACCCGTCATAGACGACAACTGTGAAACTGTGTTACTTTGATGGGTCCCTTTCCCTATTAATCTCAATCCTGCACGAATTAAGCAAAGTTTCTTGTCGCCTTCTCGATCAAAGATAATATAAAGTGACACTTCCCAAGTGTTCTCTAAATATATTTTCCCGGTTGCATCAAAATGGTGTAGTGTTAAATAAACTTTGGAACATATTGAATCGTCCTTGGGATTATCAGCCACTGAGCTGGTATGGACATTATAACATGCTTATGACAAGATGCCATTACCAAGTGGCAGCTTGTTGTTTTATACTAATAGGGGAGCATATTAATATATGCAAATCAACGACCAGTTCAATCCTTTGGTTCCTTCTACATCCGATATGTAGACAGAGATGCACAATTCCCAATCGCTCTAGCTAGCTAACTCTTTCCTATTTCCTTGAATCCGTGTTTGATCACTATCAGCGTGATTACCTCATGTAAGTTGCTTTATATACTCCGTACTTGCTTTATTACGCATTTTGGAATGAGGAGGATGAAATATTGGGTTATTTGCATTTCAGTGCACGAGATGCCCGGTTGGGTGCTGCACCTTTGGAATGAGTGGTCGATCCAGATACTGATCCTGCTCAGCTTCACGCTGCAAGTTTTCATCCTTGTTTTCGCCGGGATGCGTCGACGCAACTCCCTCGCATGGAGGCTCCTCCTGTGGCTGGCGTACCTATTGGCCGAAACCACGGCGTTATACACCCTCGGCCACATCTCCAACAGCAAGTTGCCTGAACTTGGACCGGCTGCATTCTGGGCGCAGTTCCTGCTGCTCCACCTAGGTGGACAGGACACCATGACTGCGTATGCCCTGGAGGACAACCAACTGTGGCTACGCCACCTGCTCACTCTCGTCTTACAGTCGCTGGGGGCTGCGTATCTGTTCTACAGACATATAGCCGGTGGCGGGACGTTATTGGTCATGGCCGCCGTCTTGATCTATTTAGTTGGTTTTATGAAGTATGGGGAGAGAGTATGGACGCTGAAGTCCTCCAGCCGTGACGGCATCACGAACTTCCTTGACAACCTTAAGTTGGATCAATCCCCAGAAGGCCCGTTTAATTATGACGGTGCGTACGACGCCGAAGATGTTCTGCGGGATGCCCATGACTTGCTGTATGTTTGCATGGGACAATTCCTGGATTATAAGGTATGGCCGTCTCTCTACCAGAGTGGGGTCATCTTCAAGTACTGCTCCAATTTATTGTTTCCAGAGAAGTTGTTTGAGTTGACTGGGATGCAGCTCTCCCTCATGCATGACATCTTCTACACAAAGACAGTGCTGATCCACACATGGTACGGGTGCTGCACCCGTGCTCTCTCGTTGGTGGCCACTGTCACAGCACTCTTGCTTTTCAGGCTCAAGACCGGTAAAGACGGTTACACAAGAGCTGATTTGGCTTTCACTTACACCTTGCTGGTTGGGGCCATTGTACTGGAGATGGCATCAATTTTGAGGGCGATAGGGTCATCGTGGACATGTGCTATATGCATAGACAAAATCAAGAATCCTGGGCTTTCATCCACATGGGAGTTTGCTCGGCGCAATGGGATACTGGACGGGCTTCATAGCGCACTAAAGTTTCTCCGCCGGATGATCAAGTCAGCAGAGCGTGGCAGGAAATGGCCGGGCTCTGTCGGGCAGCATAACTTGTTGGGCCTGCTGTTCACCATGAAGCAGGATTTGAGCAGCAGGATAGCAACGAGTGTTGGGTTAGAAAGGTGGCTAAACAAGCGGCGTATCACCTTCACCGTCGACATTCACGATTTACACGAAAAGATACCGAAAGAGACACTGGAAGAGATAGAGAGAATGGTGAAGGCGTGCCGTGGCAACGAGGACATGTTGCGGAGTTACCGGGGCCAGTGCGCGCTCAGGGGATGGGAGGGGTACTCGGAGGATCTCACCGGCTGGTGCATCGATATCGATTTCGACGAGAGCATCCTTGCCTGGCACTTGGCCACTAATTTCTTCTTGTTCGCAAGAGCGTGGGACTCTACTGCAGAGGATTTGAATCTCATGTATGCAATCAGAGTGCTGTCCAACTACATGATGTTCCTCCTTGTCGAGCATCCTTACATGCTGCCAAGCCCTGTTCGCGCCAGACAGTACGACTTGACTTACAGCTGGCTACTGATAGTGGCACGAACTGATGGACCCTTTGTATCGACCAGCTCGATGCCAAGGATCGACCACGACAAGGTGAAGCTGGTTCTCGAACGCGTCCAACAAGAGCAGTCTGGCAGTCCGGCAGTCCTCGTCCGTGGAGCCGCCCTCGCCACAACGCTGCTCGGCCTCAGCAACGACGGCCCGGAGGAGCACCTGCTGCGTGTGATTCTTGGGGTGTGGGTGGAGATGCTATGCTACGCGGCGAGCCACTGCAGCCGGGACTCCCATGCCAGGCAGCTAAACTCTGGCCCCGAATTCATCACCGTCGTCTGGATTCTACAAGCTACCATGTTTAATTATATCAATGGCGACACTGCTTGGGTCCGTCGGGCGACTGATGACTTTTTCCAATCACGAAACCAGCCAGCACAACAATAATTACTTGTTTATCTATGGTGGATTTTACTAGGACAGAGACTAATCCTAGTGTGTTGTATCTGAATGTTGTTTCTTAGGTTGCATTTCCTGCTGTGGTGGATAGTGATATTTCTGTTTGTCAAACTCGTTTTTTTTTCTTTAATTTAGTTTTCACTTTTTTTTGTCTCACTTTATACAGGACATTATTTTTTCACGGTGGGTGTTTGGATTCTTTTTTCAATGCAGGGGAGTATTTTGAAATGGTGCATACTACACTATTCTATTTAGTAAATATTAGGATTGTTCTAACAGTATATGGTGCTATTACCATGTTCGATTGCTTTATGGCGACACTGATTGGTTTTCACACGCATCAGTTTAGGTTCTTCATATCACACGGGGTGCCTGGTATTTAGGCCATTTTCAATGCATGACATCAAAGGTGTCAAGCGGAATCCCGCCAAAATCCCACTTCTAGTTCATTTTGTAATTTCTAGTTCAAAATTTAGTCTCAAATTTTGAATTAAAAATTCCAATATGAACTACAAGTGGGATTGTGGCAGGATCCCGCTTGCATCTATATTGCCATCTTAAGTTGTACTCCATCAGTTAGGACTTAGGAGTACCATCTTGCTGCATCTAATTCCATTTAGATACATCTTTCTCAACGGGTTGGACTATCTTTCTTTTCGACGGGAGGGTTGGACTATCTTTGTATAGAAATATTTCACTAAATGTGTTTTGTGATCTATATTACTAGAAGACACCCCACGCGTTGAAGGGGGCACTTGTTAGAAGTAATTTGAATTCATACTGAGCATGGAGTATGTTGAGAATTATATTCAATACAAGAAAATGCAGATCCTTAGGTGATCGTCCTAAGCCAAGAAAGAATGTAAACCTTTTGGTGAACTCTATCAAAGATAAAATAGCAATGTGCGTGCCGCCCCCCACTGCTAGCCCTATGGGAGTTGACCGTGCAAAGGAGTTCCGTCGGAGGGCGCGCGGCCAATGCTTCCGCTGCCTGGATTCCGGACATCTCGTGGCTGCATGTCAAGGGCGCATTCGGTGCCTCGGTTGCCGCCGCTCTGGCCACCGGGAGCGTGATTGCTGGAATCGAAGGAAGGCCAGCCAGGCACCTGCTCCAGCCTGCTCCGGTTTGCCGGCCATCAGTTCGAGGCGTCCTCTGGACCGCTCCTGGGCTGTGGTTGCCGCGCTCCGTGCTGCTGTGGAAGTCCGTGGCCATCATGTCTGTTCGCAGCTGTCAAATGGTGCGGCGTCCGCCAGCCCGGCCATTCCTCCGGATGAGGTGCTCAAGTCAGTCATCGCGGAGCAAGCCACAATGCTACGTGCTGAGCTGCAAGTGCTGGCATCTTCTCGGATTGAGGATTTGGCCAGGCCATTGCATGCTATGTCGGAGTCCATGCAGGGTCGGTCGAAAACGCTTCCCTCGGGTCGTCCCCCGCGGGCGACGACCGGGCGAACCTAGCTCCCCTCGCCTCCACTCCCCCTCCTCCGCCGCCGCCGGCGTGGGCCGCCGGGCAAAGCCTGCGTGGTGCCGGCGGCGGCGGGACCTCCTTTACCCGCTCGCGGTGCGGCTCTGCACGGGGCAGTAGCGGACGGCGGCGGTGCTCCTAGGGGCTCTCCGAGCTCGGTCCAGCGGCGGCGGGACGGCAGGTCGACGGCGGCTCGTGGCGGAGGGGTGGGCGGACGCGGTGTGCGGTGGAGGGCAGCGGCGGAGGGAGATGCTGGTGGCGGCGTCGCTCGGATTGGGGCCAGGCGGGCCCCGATCTGGGCCGGACGGGCCTCGTCCTGGACCAGGAGGGTCTGGATGTGGCCAACGCCGGCGGAGCCCCCCATGCTGCACCATTGCTGGTTCCGGATCTGGGCCAGGTGGGCCTGGTTCCGGCGGCCCTCGGCAGCGCGGCCCGCGAGGTTCCTCCTACGTCCGAGAAGGTGGAGGCGTTGCTTTGGCTGTTGTTCAGTGGCGAGTTTGGGGATGCCGACAAATTGACCGGCTTGACCAGCGGCGTGGTGGCGTCCGTAATGGCGGGGGTGCTTCTTTGCGGTGGTGCGCGGTCTCAGCCGGGCCGTCTTGCGAGGAGTGAGGTTGCGGCGACGCTGTTCATGGCATATGGCTAGCACATGGCGGCTCGGTGGTGGCTTGGGTAGGTCTGGCATGAAGCTGCAGCTGGATGGCGGCGGCAGCCTAGGCGCAGCAGCGCGGCGGCTTGGCTAAGGGGCTTGATCGTGGCCTGGCAGGCGGCCGGGCCTAATCTAGGCCTCCTCGGCCATGCTACTGCGTCCGGACGGCGTGCTCCTCTGGTGGCGGTGGGTGGATCCCCTCCCCTAGGATGCCACTTGCTTTGACGGTTGCATGCTATGGTGCCATCATACCCTGCCCGTTTCGTGTTGCGGTGTGCTGATCATGCCATGGGCTCGAGTTCGTGGGGATGCCGGGGTGGCGGCCTCGGAAGGTGGACTGCGCGGGTGGCTCTACGGCGGGCAACGTGGCGGTGGTGGTGGTCTCTCTCTTCGGTCATGGGGATGGCGAGGAGCAGACGATGGGGGATCCTGGTGTTGGCGGCGCTTCGGCTTTGGCAACTCCCAGATCATGTTTCGGAAGCCTAGCTTGGGGACCAGGGCGGCTTAGTTTCGGGTGCGGTGTGCGGATGCTTCCGGGTGAAAACTCAGCGCCTCGGCGCCAACGGCGGCGATGCCTGCGGGTGTCGTTACCCTCTTAGGGGCGTCGTTGTGGGTATCCGCCCCGTGGTATGGCTCCGGGTGAAAACCTTAGACCTCGCGGTCTCGACGGCGGCGGCGCGCTGCGTCGTTACCCTCTTGGGGGCGTCGTTGTGGAGTCCGGACTCGACTTGGTTTCGTGCAACTGTCCCCCCAGTGGCAAGTTTAGGTTTTCTGTGTTCTTCTTTTGTTTTATCTTTGATCTGCTTTGTAAGAGGTTCTCCTCTCCACCTTGTATCGGTTTGGCCGTTGCGGCTTTACGGCTTTATTTATAAAGCGGGGCGAAAGCCTATTTCGAGGAGGATTTGATTGTGCGGCTTGGGAATTTGGTGGAGCGGGCTGCGACAGCCATGGAGGGTCTCTCCCTTGCGTCGGCTTGTGTGCAGGCTTCTTCAACGAAGCATCCGGTGGTTGCAGCGTCTTCAACGCCACCTCCGCTAGCTGACCATAATGTTGGCTTCGAGGATTGTGGGGAATTTGACCTCTTTGATGTTCCGGTGGTACAGGCCAGCTCCAGTCGGTCGAACCGATTGTGACTTTGGTTTCAGAGGAGATGAAGAATCTCGAGATCCCTTCCTTGGGGGAGATTTCGTTGAAGGAGCTGGTCCAAGTTGATGCTGAGCCTTCTCCAATGGAGGAACTTCTCAAAGAGCTTGAGGCCCCTGCTTCTCACTTTGAGCGTCGCAGCTGTCGTTTGGACTTGAAGAACAAGGGTTGTGATATTCCGGCTGCCAAGCGTGCGGAGTACAGGCGAGCCGAGGCTTTCGGGGAGGCGCCAAAGGTCAAGAGGAAAGGTAAAGGCAATGAACAGACTCTAGATGAGCAGATGCAGTACTATTTGCAGATGTACAAGAAGCAGCATGATCCGCAGGCGGTTGAGGCGATTCGCGCCTTAACAAAGGTCAATGCTTGACCTCTCTTGCTGGGAGGGTGCATGGCGGTGCGAGAGTTGGTGTGTGCATCGAGAGGTTGTTGTTTTTGGATACAAGGTTAGGCCGATGGCTTTAGGTCTAGGTGCCCTTGTATCTGGCAGTGACGTGCCATAAGTTGTAGTGTGTGTGTTTGTATGGTTTTCGGGTCCGGTTTCCTTTAGTAACTGGACCAATTTCCTTCTTCTATAATGCAAAGGCAGAGCTCCTACCGTTCACGTTCAAAAAAAAAGATAAAATAGCATTGAATATTTCGTGTTGCCACATTTGACCAGAGAATAACTAACAAAAGCACGACCTCAAAAAAAAGTTGAGGTCAGGCATCACGCATTATATAACAACTCATGTTCATATATTTACCAAATCACCGAAATGAATAACTAAAGTTGATTGCAAAGACGAGCATACCAATTCACCCACCGCAGATGATTCTTTACTCCTCGCATCCGATGGACTCAACACATGACCAATTTGAATGGAAATGCCATGTTGTTTATAATAGTACACAACCTCAATATGTGTTATTTTCTCCAAACTCTTCTAAATGCAAAATAGAAGACACCCACCACCTGATATATGTTTTCTTCTTCCATCTGTTACATACATAACATGTCAGAATGGGTTGGACGTCCTAAGTATATATATGCTTATATATACCATAATTTTATCCCCTTCAAAAATTGAATGTAGTAAACCAAATGACCGTGGAGCGATACTTGCAAAAGGAAATTCAAGCACGCCACTGTTGAAGAGGCAGATATTCCGTATATTGCAAATAAAAAGGTATGATTAGCTACTGCTATGTATACACCTATTAGTGGAAACACTTAGGTGTCTCTCGAGTTTCGTTTGCAAAAAACAGTAGGCAATATGGATCGGATTAAAGTAGTCAAGTAATGTCATAGTCCACATGACTCATATAAGTTAGTTAAGTGATGCCATCCAACATGTCAGATTCTTTTAATGACACCCTAGAGTACTAAAAGAAAGATATTAAGGAAATGCCACAGAGAAAAATGCTACTTACCACAATGTAATTCGTGACTCAATATGTTCTCTGTTTTCTGGACACCACTTATAGTTGGCATAAGAGATAGCCAAGGCCAATTGTGCACAAATCACTACATAATCGCAAATATTGTTTGAAGATGAAATATTTGCAGGCCTCCAAGGATGGAACCTACGGAGAATATATATCTGTTTGGACTTCATGCAGTTAGCCTCGATAAGCCAAATACACATGTTCTTCTCCCTGTTTCGGCAACAAACAGAAGAGGAATTCGTGAGATATCAGAATAAAATAGAAGGTTGCCTAGTGAACAAAATAGAAGATGATATATGAATGAAATTTCTCAACTAAACCATGTAAAGTAATGTTTAAGGATTGGAAATTTGAGGATCGTGAAGCAGTGGTAGATGAAAGAGCACAATAAGCACGGAAATAGAAACAACACAGGTTCACCTGGAGAGTCACTAATTCAAACACATGTTACACATACAGACCTGAAGTTCCATTCTCCTCTCCTCACGAACAGTTCTTTGAGAGTTACTCGAAGAGGGAGAGAAAGAGGAAGATGAAGGGTTGGTAGCCTGATTCTGATCGTGCTCACTATAGGAGACACTAGCGAGGTGCTTGATTTTCACCAAGGAAGATGGTAAGGACCAGGGAGATCCAATGTCTTTGTCGAGGCTGGAGATGAGTGGGGTATAGATGTGCAGCCGGTGGGTATGGAGCTTAGAAGACATGTGGCAAGGGGAAAGGGGGAGAAGACTCTGCATTTCAACATTGGCATTTTTAGGGCTCTTAACTACAATTAGTGGGACTTGATGACATGTCTTAACATGTGATGACAGAGACAAGAAAAAAGGACGTCAGGTGACTACAGTCAGACGGCTACCATGGTCACGCAAGGCTGCAGTCCCGATAAAATTGTCCGGGCCAGATAAAATTGTCAGAATTGGTCATTTCCACTGGGATAGGCGCTAACAGGCGCAAAGAGAGGAACGCAGGGAGCAGGCTTGGAGATGGCGGGAAACTAAAAATTGGTTGCGCCGTTTCATGCCAAATCTAGTATCGCCTCCAGGGAGAGAACAAACCAGACCTCATTTCTCGTCTCAGACAGCAGCGATTTAGATCCGGTCATCCGGGGCCAGCACCGGCTTGTTTTCTTCGTCTCCGTCACCCTCTCATCTTATATTATGGGACAAAGAAAGTACAAATCAGCCGGACTAGAGTGTATTGTCAGACGGATCATGATGGAGTGACTACTGCAGTCGCATAACCACACATGGCACAACAGAGCATATACGCAGCAAGGTTAATTGGAGAGAACAGTCTCCTGCCCTTCATGTCATCGTGTTGAAAGTTGACAGTGCCCAATTCCAGTGTAGGGAAATGTAAGCCTCGGAGAAAAATTAGCGAGGACAGCAGGCACTTGCGTAACCACCACCAAAACATAACTTTAGAAAAAATACACCCAGAATAAGTACAGTTCCTTCTGTTACCCAAACGTACGTTTATAACAGCTGCAACACAACAGAGAAACTGCAGGGCCCCAATTTCCGTGTGTCTCTCGATCTCTCGCCAGAAAAAGCAACCAAAAACTCATCGCTACAGCAAACCAAACTGGGCAGCAAAAGAAACCGGCCACCAGCTTCATTCCCTTGAAATCTCTTCCATTCATCAGTTGAAGACTACAATCCCCATCTTCTCTTCCCTAGGTTCAAGATCCTCCAAGACCAGTTACAGCGGAGCAAACATAGAGGGCACCAACAACAATGGCTGCTCCACAGCCAGACATGGAAATGTAGCAGGATCAGACTGTTGTCTAACAGAACTGATGGCACCAACGACTTGAACCCCATGCAGAAAGCAATAGGATAAACATACAAGAGCACCTGCCACCTCGCCAAACTCCTCCCATCAGGCACTGTCCTTGCCTTCCAACTCCTCGCTCCAACACTGGCAAAACAAGGCCACTGCGGTGACATGAATCGGATGATGACAAGAGGGCTCGTGATACTATGTACACTGTCATGCTTTGTTCTTAGCTTCACAGATAGCTTCAGGGATGAGAAAGGAAAGATAAGATACGGGTTTGCCACGTTCAAGGGATTGTGGGTCATTGATGGTGGAGATACTCTTGATCCACATGTTGCAGTTGAGTACAAGATAAAATTTCTAGACTTTGTCGATGCAATTGTCTCCGCGATGATTTTTGTTGCAATAGCTCTGTTTGACCAAAATGTGGTTTCTTGCTTCTATCCAATACCATCGGAGGATACAAAGCAAGTACTCACAACATTACCAGTTGCTATTGGAGTTATTGGAAGCATGCTATTTGTCAGCTTCCCAACCACCCGCCATGGCATTGGCTTTCCGGTGTCTACACAATAGTTTGGGTCTTGAAAATATTAGTTCGCCCTAGTTCCTGCTGATAAAACAGACAGTCGAAGGCTCGAAGCCTCTTAAGCGGGATAGAAAGAACATAAGTACACAACACCTATTTTTGTACAATGACGTTAATATACACATGATGATCTTCAACAAGCCCAAGCTTATTTTATGTATGCAAAATATGTCTCACACATATTATGTATGCCCCACGTTTTATTTAACTGTCTACTCTATACAGCAAAATATACCAGTCATTTTTAAACGTTAACCATGAACTTATTTCATATACCAACAGAACCCTACAATCTTCACTTTGTAACAAAGAAATAAACTCATCAAGCAAGTTCCATAGCATCTTTGCTATTGAGCAATTTGAGTTCCGACATCTCCCGACCTCCACATACAAATCATAAGTGGACAATGCATGGTTGAAATGGTTGCAGGTTGCACTACATGCAAAAGGCTTGCACATGTAAATAATATGAGATGCACAGTTGCAGGTTCATGACATGTAGGACAGTACATTGGATACATCTTTTGGCACATAAAACGCATATTAAAATCTTCCATTGGCTATTGAGGATCAACTGAACGTAAAATATGTTTAGGCAGATAAAGTGACTTGATAATTTGCTTTTGTCTTGAATCTTGACAAATATAGGTAGTCGTACTTTGTTTTGCTCTTTTGCCCGAAGTTAAGATGCCTAGAAAGAAAGATGATCTGATCTCCCTTTTACAAAATCATATCATACAGTACATTCTTGAATTCATATCATATATTAGCAGCTTTTATGTCATCGTACAATAGGCTGGGGGATCTCCCTCCATTTCGATAAAAAAAATGTCATCGTACAATAACTCCGAACATTTAGGCTAGTGATGGGAGATAATAAATTTCAACTTAGGTAGCAGTTGAAGGAGTGTACTCCTAGACATCAAAGATAATTGACACAGACAACAATCATCGCATCATACCTGAACACTGCCGGCTTGCTTGTAGCTTCAAAACACATGTTTAGGCAGATAAAGTGAATTGATAACTTGCTTCTGTCTTAAATCTGAACACATATAGGTACTCATAAGTTGGTTTGCTCTTTTGTCCAAAGTTAAGGTGGCCACAAAGGAAGAACATCTGGTTGCCCTTTTGTAAAATCATATCATACAGTACATCCTTGAACTCAACACACATAGAGATTTTATGTCATCGTACAATAACCCTGAACATTAGGCTACCGACAGAAGGGGAATAAATCAACCTAGACATAAAAATAAGATATACAGACAACAAACATCGCATCATACCTGAACACTGCCAGCTTGCTTGAAGCTTCAAAATTTTATTCATACAATAAGCTTCAGTTCTTCACATATCCGGGAAATGGAAACAGCGGCGTGTGGTTTGGGAATAATACTATCTCGCTTTTTTAACACCATGATGGAAAGAGAAACATGTTACTACCTCAAGGGACAATTTAGCTTGCTGAGAGCTCAGGCACATCATGTACTAGCACAGTGTAGTACCACATTTATCCCAAATCAGGTGACTATTAACTGCTTCCACATTTTCTCAGCTTCTTGTCTCACCTTCTTCTTACTCCAATACCCACTGATAATAACATCCCATGTTTCTCTCTCAGGGATGCACCTCTCTGACAGCATGTCTAGCACAACATGAGCTGCTTTCTCCAAATTGTTCTTTTTGGAGAAGAACTCGACCAGGAGATGAAAAGTGCCTGGCTCAGTCGAAATTCCACGCGTCCTCATGCTCTGGTAAACCCGGAAAGCCCTCTCAGCTTCACCCTTAGCACATAATGCTGTCACCACCGCATCGTTTATCCTGACATGCAAGCTCCAGGTCACCCGGTTGGGTTGAACGCCAGCAAGAACCATCTCATCCAGGTAATTTGCAGCCTCGACAGCCCTTCCCGCATCACACAGCCCAACAATTAGCTTCCCGAACAATCCAGCATCAGGCTTCCTCCCCTGGAGACGCATCCGGTCCAAAATCTCCATTGCTTCCCTCAGCCGGCCTTCCTTGCAGAGACCGTTAATCACAGAGCTATATGTGACTGTATTTGGCAGCTTCTTCTCCTTGACCATCCTATCCAGCAACTTCAATGTCGATGCTGCGCGCCCACCCTTGCACAACCCGTCAATCAGAGAACTATAGGTGATAACATTCGGTGCAATACCTCTCTTCACCATTTCATCAAACATCTCCAGTGCATCGTCCAAGCAACCCTCCCGGGCGAGCCAATTGATAACAGTCGTGTAAGTAACCACCGTAGGCGCAATGTCATTTGCTACCATCTCGGAGAACAGCTGGAGGGCCTCGGCACGGCGGCTGCGGCGGCAGAGCCCATCAATGAGGGTGTTGTAAGAGCAGGCGTCGGGTTTGGGGATGTTCCGGAAAAGGCGGACGGCGTCGTCGATGGGAGCGGCGGCGTCGGAGCAGTGGGCCTTGAGGAGGACGTTGTATGTGGCGGTGGTGGGGGCGAAACCGGCGGCGCGCATGTCGGCAAGGAGGGATTGGGCGAGGGGGAGCTGGGAGTGGGCGACGAGGGTGGCGAGGACGGCGGTGTAGGAGCGGGCGGAGTGGGGGAGAGAGAGGGCGGAGGGCGCGGAGCGGAAGAGCTGGAGGGCGGCGAGGGGGCGGTGGGTGCGTGCGAAAGCGCGGAGGAGGGTGAGGAAGGGGGGCTCGAGGTCGGCGGCAGAAGGGAAGAGCGCGCGCGAGCGGGAGAGGAGGGAAGTGGCGAGGGGGAGGAGGCCGGCGGAGGCGAGGCGGGAGGTGAGGAGAGAGACGGTGTCCGGCGACGGGAGGATTGGGGCCGGCGGCGCGGAAGTGGAGACGGGCGCGGCGGTGGCCGCGTCGAAAAGGGCGAGCGCGCGGCGCGGGTCGCGCTCGGCGCGGACGAGACGGTGGAGGTATTCGGCCGTGAGGGTCTTGGGCCATTTGGTAGGGGTGAGGTTCGCCGGCGGCATTTGGGCGACGGCGGGATGGAAGCCTGGGAGGTGTTCGAGGGTATGTCAGCCAAGGGCAGCGCTAGAGCATGCCACCAAGGAAGAGTCGTCCGCCTTGTAGACAGGCGATTTACACAAAAATAAGCACAGACTAACCCTCCGGCGAAACTATTTCACCAATCTAACCCTTTTGTGTGGCGCCTCTCTCACGGGCGCCACACATGCCCATGTGGCTCCCCTCCTGCCGGCGCCACTGTCCCAGCCGACGTGGCCCCCTCGCCGCTGAGCTGGTGCGCCCATCCGACGTGGCAGCATGTGTGGCGCCCCTCCCAACGGCGCCACACATGCACTTGGAATCCCCCAAAAACATACTGTGAGACAAATCCTCTGGGACTTAGCCGTTTTGCGAGGCTCGACGTGTGGCGCCGATGTCACGTGCGCCAAACTAGCCTGTGTGGCGCCGATGCCACGGGCGCCACACATCCACTTAAGTGTGGCGCCCGCGCCCGCCCCCAGCCCGACCCTCTCTTTCTCTTCTTTCTCTCCTCTCTTTCTCTCCTCCAACCGGCGCCGCCGGCCGCCTCTCCGCCGCCCCCCACCAAATCCTCCACGGATTGGACAGATCTGGCCGGCCAAATCCATCCCCATACAATCCTCAAGGTATTCCCCTTCGTTCCCCTTCGATTCATCCAAGATTTGCTCCGGTTTAATTCGTTCCCTTCGATTCATCCTAGATTGAAAATTTTGGTTGTGTTTGAACCATAGATTTGTATGCATGTGTTCGAACCATAGATTTGTTGGAACCATAGATTGTATGCATGTGTTTGAACCATAGATGTTAAATTTTGCTAGATTGTATGCATTGTATCCAAAGATGTTTGAAGGAACCCTAGATATGTATGTATCCTAGATTTGTGGAGGAACCATAGGCATCAAATTTCATGAATGTGTATGTGAAGGAATAACTCATATGGTGTTCTATCCCTAGATATGAATGTATATGTATGTATTTGATGTATGTGTGTAAGTATGGAACCTTATGTATGTATATGGTGAAAGGCAAAATTGAAGCTTAGCAAATGCATTCTATTGTCTTACATATGTCTATTATGTGCCTAGGAATGGTATGTCTTACGAAATTCATATGTGTGATGTATTTGGATATGAACTCTCATGTATGTGTGATGTATAGGTGATTCGAAAGTTAGATATATTCTCATGTATGTGTTGCTCATTTTTGTTAGTGGAATGACTCATAATATGGTTGTGTAAACATGTAGGATGGTGTGGCTTCCGGATGAAGAGTACGACAGGATGCACCGGGCCGTTCATATGACGGAGAGGGGAACGGATCTTCACCCTTTGAAGATTCGTTACCATGGCACAACGGATATACCGTATGACGAGAGGTACACGGAGTTCATCCGGCCTACCGGTCTTATGCCGTTCATATCCCTTGTAAGCCGTGGGGGGCCACACATGAACCCCTCGGCACTCACCGCCCTTGTCGACCGGTGGAGGCCGGAGACTCACACCTTCCACTTGAGGGCCGGCGAGATGGCCCCTACTCTCCAGGATGTTTCCATGATCCTTGCACTACCTAGTCTGGGCCGAATTTCGGGGGATGCTGTACACCGACCTGGTCGGCGTGTACGGGGCACCGCACACCCCACCGACCAGGTCGGTTGGTTGGGCGGCGGCCCATTAAGGTAGGTAAGTTTTTTTTTGCTATTTCTTTTCTGTTAATATTTTTCTTTTTCAATATATAACTTTAAAAAAAAATCGGAGAACAAAATTTCAAAATCTGTTCAGATTCAAAATTTTCGAAATTTGAAAATATTCAGTTTTGATTTAATTTTTTTCGAAATTTAAACATTTTCGGATATGGACATAATTTAAATTTGAACATTTTTTAAAATTTGTAAAATTTAATTTTTCCAAAAATTAACATTCTTAGTTATGAACATTTTTTGAATTTGAACATTTTTCAAATTTGAACGCTTTATATATTTGAACGGATTTCAAATTTGAACGCTTTTATAATTTGAACATATTTTCTATTTGAACGGTTTTAAATTTTGAACTATTTTCAAATTTGAACATTTTCTGAATTTAAACTATTTTCAAATCTAACGTTATTTTGAGCTGCCAATTTTTGTGCATGTTCCCCAGGTTGTTATCTAACTTTCATTAGTTGAAAACTTTTCGAGCTGAGCAGCGTAAGATTTTCTTTAAAATCGATTACTGTACTGCTGTCAAGTTTTAGCAGATTTCTGCTATCTTGCTTTTCTGTGTTTCTTTTAGTTTTCATTTTCTTGTTCTTGCTTTGTTTCTTTCCTAAAACACAAAAAGACCAAAAATATTTCTATTGTTTCTCTTCACCACTTGTTTATTTTGGTTTCTTGCATTTGTTTCGCTTTATTTGCTATCGTTGGTTTGCTATAAGAAAACCTAAAAAGATTTTGCTTTGTTCGCTTGCTTCTTTTTATTCTTGTTCTCAAATTCGAAAACACCAAAAATATTTGCTGTTATTCTTTGGTTTTGTAAAGTTCATCATGAGTTCAATGGTCTTCGGTGGCTGGAGCGTGGTTTTTCATTCCATATTATTCAAGCTACACAAGTGAAAAGGCAATAATGACGGTATTCGACAATCTGATTGTGGTGAGAGGCTCGGTATGAACTCTATTTGTTTTCATTTTTGTACATATACTCATCCATGTGAGCATGCTTGGTTGGTTCATGTGAGGTATATGTCATTTAAGAAAGTCTAGTAGTTCATGATCTCTCATGTTTAGCTCCAATTTATTAATATGAGTAGCATGTCATGGATGTTTGCTTGCATTGTTTTATTCATAAATAGGTATGATATTGTGGTATCCTCCTCCGAATAATTCGTTTGAATTAACTTGGCACATGCTCACGCATGCATATGACTGAACAAAAGTCAATTAAGCCTCGATGATTTACATTGTTTCGTAGTTCTTGTATCACTTTTATGCCTCGCTTAATTTATTTTGCCGCAAGCATGATTATGACGAGTCATCGCTCTCTTGATTTGTCGCTCCCTAGTCTTTTGCTAGCCTTCACTTGTACTCGAGCGGGAACACCGCTCGTGCTTCCAAACCCCCGAAAACCAAGTTGTTCCAAAGTGTCCACCATAAATACCTATGCATGGCATTTCAAACCATTCCAAGTAAATTCTCATGCGCTACCTTTAAACCTTCAAAATGCTTCTCAATTTGTGTTAATGTTTCATAGCTCATGAGGAAGTATGTGGTGTTTAACTTTCAACCTTGTCATTTACTCTTGACGGACTTTCATATGGACTAGTGGCACATCCGCTTATCCAATAATTTTGCAAAAAGAGTCGGCAATGGGGTTCCCAACCTCGATTAATCAAACTTTACTAATAATTCTCTTCACATGTTTTGCTCGATTCATCAGTAAGCAACTTAATTTTGCAAATAGATACTCCTCCATGGTATGTGATTGATGGAAGGCACCCGAGGATTCGGTTAGCCATGGCTTGTGTAAGCAAAGGTTGGGGGGAGTGTCACCCATAATAAACCTAAAATATGTGTGTAAACAAAAGAGAAGAGGGATGATCTACCTTGTCGGTAGAGATAACGTCCTTCATGGGAGCCGCTCTTGAAAGTCCGGTTGGCGAGGTAGTTGGTGTACCCATTACCATTCGTTGACAACAACAAACACCTCTCAAAACAATTTTACTCCTGTTTTAAAAATGAAAAGCTCTAGCGCATGTTAATCCCTGCTTCCCTCTGCGAAGGGTCAATCTTTTACTTTTATGTTGTGTCTCCATCCTTTCTTTGAGCACTTTCTTGAGAGCACAACTGTTATTCTTAGTGTAATATGCTTGTCTCAAAATATGATTGATTGTAGTATAACTTTGATACTTTTATCTTTGACAATCACTATTTCTAGTCTTTCTATGAACTTCAGAGGTGCCTGAGCATTTATGTTTTGCTGGTCAAATATGGGCAAGCGAGATACCACTCTATCATACTCTTTTATGAACATTGCAATCCTGCTTATATACATGATTCATGATGCTTATTATTAATTGTTGGTACCTTTCCATGATTAACATAGCTATTAGATGATTTTATTTGCATGTATCTTACTATGAACTGCCTAAGTGTTAGCCATAGCATGAGAATATTTACATCATATGAACAAATGTGTTCGTGAAAGTTCTTTTATCGCTCAGTTGTTAACTGAATTGCTTGAGGACAAGCAATAAGCTAAGCTTGGGGGAGTTGATACGTCCAAAACGTATCTACTTTCCCGAACACTTTTGCTATTGTTTTGCCTCTAATTTGTGTGTTTTGGATGCAACTAGCGCGGACTAACGCTGTTTTCAGCAGAACCGTTCGGTGTCTCGTTTTTGTGCAGAAATCTAACTTTCGGGAAAATCCTCGGAATTTATGCGAAGGTCCTATTTTCCTGACATATTGGCGGAGCCAGAAGGACGAGCCAGGTGGGGGCCCGAGGGCCCCACACACTAGGCCGGCGCGGCCCAGGAGGGGCCCGCGCGGCCCTAGTGTGTGGCGGCCTCGGCTGGCCCCCGACGCCCTCTTTCGGACTACTTATTGCTTTCGACCTAAAAACGCACGGGAGGAAGTCGAAGTGGCCAGAAACCCTCCAGAACGCCGCCACATCGCGAAACTCCGTCTCGGGAGCCAGAAGTCTCCGTTCTGGCACTCCGCCGGGACGGGGAATTGGAGGAGATCATCGCCACCATCACCACCGACGCCTCTTCATCAACCAGCCATGTTTCCCCCATCCATGTGTGAGTAATTCCCCCGCTCGTAGGCCGAAGGGGATGGTAGGGATTGGATGAGATTGGTCATGTAATAGTATAAGATTGTTAGGGCATAGTGCCTAGTGTCCGTAATTGGTACTTTGATGATATTGTTGCAACTTGTTATGCTTAATGCTTGTCACTAGGGCCCGAGTGCCATGATCTCAGATCTGAACATGTTATTATTTCATCATGATATTCATTGTTTATGGTCTTACCCGCAAGTTGTATACACATGTCGCTCGTCCGGAACCAATGGCCCCGAAGTGACGTAAATCGGGACAACCGGAGGGGATGGTAGTGATGTGAGGATCACATGTGTTCACTGGAGTGTTAATGCTTTGCTCCGGTACTCTATTAAAAGGAGTACCTTAATATCCAAGTAGATTCCCTTGAGGCCCGACTGCCACCGAGCTGGTAGGACAAAAGATGTTGTGCAAGTTTCTCATTGCGAGCACGTACGACTATAATTGGAACACATGCCTATTGATTGCTTTGTACTTAGACACCGTTTTATTATTATCTCGCAAATGCCCCGCTTGATTGTTACATGAGTTTCTCTCATCCATGCAACGCCCGTTATCCGTCCCCGTGCCTACAGTATTTTAATTCTCGCTCGTTTACTATAATCACTATTGTTGTCTCTATTACTCTGCTGCTTGTTATTTCACTATCGCTATCTGCTATAAAACTCATTACTACTGATAAACTCTTGCGAGCAAGTCTGTTTCCAGTGCACTGAATTGAAAACTCCGCCGTTAAGGC